>NC_140949.1:94799255-95229255 GCF_014529385.1 Adiantum capillus-veneris | reverse complement strand
TTAGGCAAAGAGAAATCCCGTGGATGGGACGGATTGATGACAAAATTCTTCATCAAATTTTGGGAGGGTTTGAAATTCTTGATCACGTGAATGGATAACCAAGTATTGTTTAATGGAATCCTCAATTGAGAGGCTTAAAAGGGGCCTCATTAAATCCATCCCCAAGCATATCTACTGCTCTCAACTGAAATATTGTTGGCCTATAACTATGATGCCGATGGCGTTCAAAATTATAGCAAAAACAGTAGCCCTTAGGCTCTCTACCATTTTGGATAACTTGGTTACTCCTCACCAACATGGCTTCATCAAAGGAAGGTCAATTTATGATAACATCCTGTACACCATGATCCGAATAGAATACGCCTCTTTCACCAAACAAGAGTGTGTATTACGACAATTTGATATCGAAAAAGCCTATGACAGAATCACATGGTCATTCATTGAGGATGTCATAAAAGCTTCGGGCTTTGGCCCACGGATGTGTTGGTTAGTACTCTCCCTTAATGCTGGAAGTTATTTTGAGCTCTTGTTTAACATCAGAATTGTGGGTGCTTTCAAAGTAAAAAGGTTGATAAAGCAGGGATGTCCGCCCATTTTGGGACATCAATTCTAGGCATTGAAAAACAATGGACCAAATGGCGGCTCAATTTAATCTCAGTTGGACTGAAATACTATTGGCCATCCATCAGAGTTCTGGAAGGTATGGACAACTTTTGTATGCCGGTGTGTGAGTCTAAGTTTTCGAGTGGAAAGCTTGGAAATGGCCCAAGTGTAGGCACTTCTATAAACCAAAAACCAAGGATGTATTTCACTCTTATGGCCTCGCTAGATTGGTTCACCCCCCTTAACAAAAATTAGAGGAAACAATGGCCAGAGTCAAGATGGTTGGCGATAGCAAACAACATATGGACACCGAATTGGCCAATAAATATCTTCATTTGGAAGGTTTTATGGGCGGCTTCAACTACAAGAGTAAAGTTTCATGCAAGAGGGAATGGATCTGATAGATGCTCGACCTATAGAATGGCAATCTAGGACCTCCTGCACTTGTTCAAGGAGTGCCCGACTATTAGCGCCCTTGCAAGGAAAATATGAATTGGGTTCAAAGGACCTGAGGAATAGGGTTCTTCAAGAATGATCTATTCCTAGGAGGAGGGGGCCGCTGGGGGGGGGGCTCTTTTTATCTACACTCAAATAGTTAAATTCTGCTACTTTAAGCAAATGTGAAACTTGCTAGAAACTATCGGGTGTTTGAGAATGTTCCTATAACTGCTAGCTTTCACAAATATTATACAAAAAAGCAAAGAGTCCATTGTAGCATTTGATAAAGGGAAGGACTAGAATGAGTGGGTTTGGGCCACCACAATGGGCTTGCATGGACCTCGTGGGTAATGTGCCTCTTTGTGAGGCTTAATATAGTTTCATTGTAATATGTTTTTCCTCGAGGCTCTACCTGAGCTTGAGGTATATATGTAATTATTTGATGTTAATACAATACACTCACATATTGGAAGTTTTGAAAAAAAAAGGGAAGGTAAGAGGTGGCTCTCTCTACTTACATATTATTCATTGCTTTGATTACCCTACATTGTTTGCATTAAAAATACTCGATCAAATGATTGCATTAGAGATTGTACTTATACATGCTAAGTTTCACTAAAGGTTTCATCAATGATTGCGCAAATGGTTGAATTGATTGCACTAATGAAGTTCTTGCAAAACTTTTCGCTCCAAACTCACAATAATGAGTGTATATATATATTACAAAACCAAATTTTTTTTAACAATATCTTTATATATGTGAAAAACATGAAAATAAATAACCCCTTTTCTTGTACTCACGTGATAGTCACATAATTATTAAGTGACCCTCCTGAATCATCCACCTTGTTCTGGCTTTGCATGATCATCGTGAGTAGGATCTCTTCTAATAGTGAAGAAGTGCCAAAGACAAAGGGATTCAAATTATTCTCCAAATTTTGTGTCACTTGCTCTTTTTCTCCCCTCCGTAGTGAATGAAAAATCCGCCCTCCATCCCACGGGACCTGGTGACCCCATGCCACCCAGATTCCCTGACAATGTCACATTAAGTTCCATGTTAGCGAGGAAGACACCCCAAGGGGAAGATATTTTGTGCTACGTCGTTGTTGACTGGCTCAAGGCTAAGCTGAGGCACAGTTTTCCCAAACATGAATGAGTGAATGACAATGCTAATGGAAAAAAATCGAGAAGAAACGTTGTTGCCATTAGCCTATTAGAGTAGCCAGGGATGGAGAGTGAGTGAGTGGAGCTAGGAGAGCAAATTAGCAAGAGAGGATTCATTGTGGCTAGGTCAAAGCCCTCGGAGGTGAAGGATGAACGTTCTTTGATTGGATTGCACTCGCCATAGCCCACGTGGAGCTGTGGGCTGCTTCGAGAGAGTAGCACTACCTCAAGTGCCTCCTTTAATGCCACATCGGGAGAACTACCACAAGTTGTAGCAAGGCAAGAACGGCCCCTTCCTACCAACTGTGTTTGCTCGCCAGCATAATATGTACCCAAAATCAGCTCATGCATACACGGTAGCAAAATTGTGAAGCTCAGCTAACTTGAAACACTACAACACAATCAATCAAAGGTGCGTGCTTCCATACAAAGTCTCATACTAGCTCTCACTTAACTCACAATCTAACACTAAAATTTCTCTCGACAATGCCTCGTCCTTGAGATGGCTGTCCCGCCTCTCTCTCTCTCTCTCTCTCTCTCTCTCTCTCTCTCTCTCTCTCTCTCTCTCTCTCTCTCTCTCTCTCTCTCTCTCTCTCTCTCTCTCTCTCTCTCGCGCGCGCGCGCTCGTAGGCGTCAAAACTCCTGAAAACAATTCGCCGCACCGTTTACTGTTTTCAAGAGTTTTGAATGCTTAAATCATCGCAAAGCTTATGAGATCCGTACCCCCCTCTCCAGGTTATCCTTCGTCTATTGTACCTATTGACCAACGTAGCGATGGTGTCGGAGAGAGAGAGAGAGAGAGAGAGAGAGAGAGAGAGAGAGAGAGAGAGAGAGAGGAGAAAAAGACTTTTGTAAGATAACCACATGATACTAAACATCTTTTCAAAATAACCATTGGGCTATAAATAGCTTTCTTCATTTTCATGGGGCGAACGTTATTAAGGGCCCAGTCGCACCCGATGCAAGTATGGATAATGGAAGAAAGTCCATCCTTTGGTCACACCTGCAGCAGAGGAGATAGAAATCATGCAAAATTTTTGGCAAAAAGTGAGCATGCTTATTGGAAAGAGTTGGAGAGGATTATGATCATGCATTCACTTGCAGAATTATAGCCTAATCCTTTAAAAAATGAAGGGGTTATTGTTGCACTAATTGTAGTGAAAGTCGGATATTCTAAATATGGGTACCTTCCTTCCCCTACTCCCCCCACTACCTGTGGACGCTACTCAACTCTAATTGCACACTTTCATTCACAAGGAAGAGAGCTCAAAACAATAGGGGGCCATACTTATAATAGAGATCAACATGATTGACTATGCTCTGCATATTTATCTCGATTTTTAAAAATCAATGCACGTCTTTACGTACTATTGTTATTGATGTTTTATACACAAGAGGCTATCCACGGATGAGGGTGCGTATCACACCAAATCTTTACATTTTGGCCCACAAAAAATATATCATGTGCATAAGGGAAACTCATGACTTCACACCATGTTTTAAGGTATACTAAGGGTTTACTGCAACTTTTTGAGAGAGTAATTACTTGGATGCTCTGCCCCTCCCCCCTCCTCACTCATGGAGCCCTTTCTCGACATAGCAGCATCAATACAGCTCAACCATAGAAGTCAATTATTTTATTCATTGGACCAAAACGAGTATTGTACTTGGGAGAGCATGCATTCCTTGTCAACCCCTTTTCTTTTCAAAAGGGGCACCTACATCTATCACTAAATGTAAGCCATTGCAATTATTTGTGTGAATGACCTTATTTTTGGGGTAGAACATGTGGCTCTCAGGTATCAGTAAAGCACCTAAAGTGTTACAACCGTGGGTCCACATCCTTAACATGGATAGAGGGAAGAACATCTTGTTTAAAACTAGTGTTCAATTGCTTCGAGTGTTCAATCTTTATGGTGGATCTTGCTCGGTTTTAACATTCACTCGGTAAAGATTTCTTGGTGTATGGTAAGAATCAAACAATCTAATAGGTGGTATCTGCCAGACTGTGAATCCAAGATCGAGTGGAAAGCATGGAATTGGCCTTGAGTAGACTAAAACCGCAAACTAAAGATGTGTATCTCATCCTTATGGCTTCACTTGATTGGTCTCCTCGCTCAATAAACAATGGGGCATCAATTGGCCAAGGTCAGGATGGGAGACGATAGTGAAGAACATATGGCACCCTCAATGGCCACATGGAATGAAGGTGCTCTTATGGAAGGTGCTATAGGGAGCCATGCCAACCGGAGTGAAGGTCCTTTCCAGAGGAATTGGCCCAGACAGATGCTCGCAATGCAGAACTACTTGTGAAGACCTCTCTTACCTTTTCAAGGAATGTTCGATGATCTGTGGTTTGGTGGGCAAGGTCTGCAAATGGGTCCAAACATGGAAAATAGGATTCTTTAAGAATGAACTTTTTTTGGGAGGGAATACATTTAAGAGCCAAGCAATGCTCATTGCTACAAAAATCATGAGGTATTGCTAATTTAAACACATTTGGAAGACAAGGAACTGTCGAATCTTTGAGAATTCCTTGGAAGCTAAGTTCACCGAGATAGTCCAAGAAAGTAGGGCAATGATCATTGGCATTAAAAGAAACAGTAACTCAGAGGAGTGGAACAAAACCTTGGGTGCCACAATAACAAACGTGCAAATATGCTATGGTCATGAGGCGGCTCCCCCATTTGCCGACGATGTACCTAGGATCCATTGAAATGGTCATGGCTGGTTACGAGCATGGTAGGAATATATAATCTGCTGGTAACATCAATATAATCCACTCACCATCGTGGGTTTTGCAAAAAAAGAAAGGGCTTGTGCCTCTACTAGGGTTTCACTTTGCCTGTGAGAGATTAGAGTGAGAAGGTGCAAAGAGTTATCTATGATAGGTGATGGACATTGCAGATGCATGAGAGCTTGCTATGATGGCCCTGAGGACCAGGCTCTATCTGAGGAATAGGGGATGGCACCGGGGAGGGGTGCCTAGCTACTCCTTTCTTGTTTGCACCGTGTCTCCATACCCCCACCAATTTTTTTTTGCCTTGGTGGTGATCATCCTTCCCTGTCTTATCAAAGAGGAAATTGGTGGTCAGATTCTATGTGAGCTTCCGGGTGCGGGTCTGCTCGTGGAAGGGGTTGGCTTGCATGGTGGCACCGACAAGCGACATTTGAAGGGTCATGGCCCACTTTAAGGCCTATATCTGTTCGGTGGTCCTGGTTGGAACTTTGTGGTGTTGCCCAAATTGTTGCTTGGTATGGATTTTTGTTCTTCAACCTGTTATGTATCGGTGTTATGGAGGGTATGTTCAGGACAATGAGGTGGTCAAAGGTAGCATCAACTCCTTGGTGGCAGCTCATGCACTCTCTATAGTTGATGGGGACTCGACCCTGCCCTCAATGTGGATTTACATTTGTGACTCAATGTGATTGGGAGACCTCTCCGAGTGGACAAATATTTGATGGTGGTAGACATCTGGTCTTTGGTGGCACCCCTGTGGAATTTCTCGGTTGTGTCTTGTTCTTATGGCTATTGTCTGAGCTCCTTTTTTGGTCAAAGTTTGCCTCCTCTATTCAGACAATTTTATCTTTTGATTCTAAGGTTGTTGTTATGGTGCCCTAAGTGGGGTTGATGAGCAAGGCGTTTCATGTATTTTTTTTTGGTTTGCTTAATATATCTTCACTCACTATTGTGAGTTGCCAAAAAAAAAAGAGGTTTTCTTTAGTTGTTGTCATTTCTTTTTGGTTTCAAATATATTCTTTTTTAGTTGTAAATTGTCCTTTGTTTAAGGACCTCAAGAGTTTCTTTTCTTTTGGTTTTAATATGCAAATGCCACCATTCACCTTGTTACTTTAGTCCAACGCACCTTTTCTCTATACATTATCTATGCTGTGCACATGCTTTCCTCTTGAAAGTCCATAAGATTCCCTTGTTAATCGTACATTTCCTAGCTTCTACATGGTTTTTGGCTTTCTAAAAGAACCCTCAAAGGAGAGTTGAGTTAGGCATACATACATATAATGTTTTCAGCGATGATGACTGAGACTTACTTTAAATTTTATTTTGGATTTAAAATATTAAATAGATTTTTTTATTTCACCTTTTATTTTACATCATGACATGTCTTGATTTTTCTTGCATTCTATTGTTTCGGAATGAGAAAGTGAAGTTTCACCTTGCATAATTCTAGTGAATTTCTCTCTCTCTCTCTCTCTTTCTCTCTCTCTCTCTCTTACACACACACACACATACATACATGCACGCATGCAACATATATTAATGAGTTTTTTTAATTTCACCTTTCATTTCACAACCTCACATGGCTTGAATTTTCTTGCATTCTATAGCTTAGTTTCAATCGATGTTTGGGAAAGTCTCTATTAAGCATACGACAATGTTCAGGAAAGCCTTTTTCCCTAAACGGCCAAGTCTTTTGTATGTAAAGATGTAAATTGGAACTACTAGTAGAAATTTTTAAATTTGTAGGATTTTGAACTATTTTCTTATATATTTTATCGATTTTTTTCCCTTTACCATTGCTTGTAATCGGTTAATCTTCAATTTAAGCTGGCTCAAGGCTAATAAGCTAAGGCACACCTTTCCCAAACGCTTGTGACCGACTTTCCTCCTCGCAAAGAAAAAAACAAGAAATACTAGCAAAATTTTAGAAATTTGTAGGATTTTGAAATATTTTCTCACATATCTCATTGTTACGGGATTGATCGAACAGGCGTCCACCTGGCCGAACACGTAGCCGGACACCACATTTGTTTCTATTAATGTTTTGAGATAGTATAGTGATACTCTGTGTAAATCTTGATTCCATAGTAGCAGTCGATTCCTTGAGTTGTAATTCTGTCATGATATTTATAAAAGTCTATGTGAGCCGGCCACTGGCCATTTAGAATGCCCTATGTATAAAGGTCAATACCTTTAATGTGAAAATGAAGCTTATCTTTAGAGTGGAGGGGAGCTCTAAAAACGTACGTTCAAGATACTAAGCTGCTCCAATTTGTGATCAACTTTCCTAATGAGTGGGTAATCAGCTTTCAATTCTGAAACTTGCATTGTGTTCCTCTCTCTTTGCTCTTTCAATTACATGTAAGCATTGTCAGTTTTGCTGTGGTTCATGACTATGCATGTGAGCATTAATCGTAGATTTGAGTGCTTAAATCACTATTTTTAGTTATTTTGACCATAGGAGAGTGCTCCTAGACCATAGGGCGACCTTTTTGGATTGATCTGTTACAGCTTTCATGAATTTTTTCATGATGGATCATGACTTTGGTACCTTGTTAAAATGTAGACTTGGTGAGATAGTGCCTCTAGGTGTCCTAGACCTCCTCATAAAGTTTTGTTGCATTTTGAGTCCGTTCAAGTGCCGAAATGGCGTGATGACCTAGAGCTGTGAGAAAGGACATAGGCAGAGTTCCCTCATCATTGAGTGATTGATTTGCTTGTCAAGTTTTTACGTTAGCTTGTTAGGTTCACTTCTAGAGATTGACAACCTCAAAGATTTTTCATGTCCCATACGAGTCACTTCCCTAAGTATTGACATTATGTTAGTGCCATATCACTATGCTATAGATGTCCATCACGATGACCCGCTAACATTGGCGTCGCTACCGATGATATGATCCTTAGTTGGTGAGTGATCTACTGCGTATTTATAGCGTTCTTTTTCGAAGATTTGCCTTCCATTCCATTTACATTTTAGCAGTGAAGCAGGTAGACATGAGGTTTAGCGCTTGGTAGAGTCTAGAAGTCGAGGACTTGTTAGGTCTATCCTTGAGAGGTAAAGAGGGTAGTGAGTGAGATAGCCAAAATTATTTTATTCTTCAATTTTCTCTATGCTTTTAAAGTGCTGTACCATTTTTTGTTACAACTTTATTTTGTGTCGTTCTATTTGTTTTTATTTCATGTTTCATTTAGTACTTAGGAGTAGGGTAAGTAGAAATTATCACCATCAAAGTTGGGTTAAAAGATTCAAGGAAAAACATGTGAAAATCATATTTTGGTAGAAATGACCATAACTCTGAAATTCTAAAAATTTGATGGTAGACACCTCAAAAGTGATTCAAATTCAAAAATTTGTGGATCAAGGGCATTAGCAGACTCTCTAGAAGCAATCTGAAAAGTTTGCCTAGATTCTGTGGAGGAACATGGATCACGATCCATGTACCGTAGAGAGAAATTTTGCAGAAAATTGATTAGTGACACTGTGCATCAGCAGGACATTGCTCTGATCTGTCCCGCTCTGATCAAGTTTTTTTTAAAGAAATACTCAAAAATCACATCAAAATTGGCTATTAGGGCAAAAACAGCAAAACAGACACTCTAAATACTAAATTTGGGAATTTTCAACTTTTTGGGATCAAAATTCAAAAAGGGGTGAGATTTGGCATCTACACGGAATAGAGAACCAACATAACAAAATTCATGAAAAAATGCTGCCAAACATGGATCGCGATTTTGAAATTTGGGGATGATAGTTGATAAGTACATCCTTGATAACTAGTGGAACAACTTTGCCAAAAGGGACCATAGCAAAAAATTACAAAAAGTTGATGAGATCACCAAAATTTTGCCAGATAGCAAAAACCCGCAGAATAGAGATAAAAACTCACTTTTGACTGGGAAAAAAAAGTCCAAATTCAAAAAGAAGTGGTGGAGTAATTATCATGCAAAATTTGGAGTTTAGATGTGATGGAACATGGATTGTGATCCATGTACCTCATCAAAATTTTTGGCTGAGATTTGACCAGCAGATAGCTGAGATATAGACAAACACATTTCCCAAAAGAACCATTTGCAAAAAAGTTGCAAACAATGGTCAAAAGAGCCAAAAAATTGAACATTCTCAAAATCGTCATAGCAGAGTGTAGAAGTCAGTTTTGGTTGGGCAAAACTAATCCAAATCCAGAAATTCTTTGTGGAACAAGCTACAAAGATCATAAGCTATTAGCACACCAAAATTTAGATCCAAAAGTGGTGGAACATGGATCAAGATCCATGTACCCCAAAGAATTCTTGGACAAAAACTTTTCTAGCCTGTAGCATAGACCATTGTGAATAAAAGTCTCCAAAGGAGTTTTGTCAAAAATTCCAAAAAACCCATCAAAAGTGCCAAAAACAGTTCAAGGTGAAAACCCTAAAATAGACCTGTGAATTGACTTTTGCATGAACTAAACATGTCCAAATCACACGAAAATCATATAGCAGGGATCAGTGGACTAAGGGCAAAAAGCTGTGAGTCAAGTTTAATTACCATTTGACACAGAGGTACATGGATTGTGATCCATGTTTCCCTCTCTCACAGATTGATACCGAACTTGCACCATAGCTAGAGCACATCACAAGGAGTCTATTGGTTTTTTCAAGAGTGAATTTGGATATCAAAAACCAAGTCAAAAGCCAAAACTGCCAAAGTACTCTGACAAAGAGTCAGAATTGACCTAATTTTCAATCTAGAGGTCCATTTAAAAAAAAATTGATACTATGGACCTACTTATCATGTTGATTTTGATGGTACCAAGAAAGGTCAGTTTGGCTTTCAAACATGGATCGCGATCCATGTACCCATAGTGAAATCTTGACCTAAAACTTTCCAGATCATTACTGCATACACAAGGAAACATATGCCCCAGTCCATTTTTGAAAAAAAAAGAGCAAATATGGGTTAAAAGAGAGCAAAACAAGTGATAGACTGAAAACCACTGTGCAGACCTAGTGTTGGACATTTGATATGTCAAAACAAATCCAAATCCAAAAAGATTTGAGATTTAGCTTGTGGATATAGTCAGGAACAAACTCCTAAGAGATCAAGTTCAGATATGGTTAACATGGATCGCGATCCATGTACCTCAACCTGAAAATTTGATGAAAATTGGTACAGAGCCTGCATATGACCTTGTCTGCATACTATAAAAATTTGGAGCAAAAAACTGTGAGGAAAACATGGATCGCGATCCATGTACCTCAGCATAGTGGGGGTATCTGACTTGGTGATCTTGTAGACATACTTGAGAACGCAAAAAATACCTTCTGGAGACCAAGATACAAGCCAAAGTTCATGTGTTTTGGTCGTGAAACTTTTTTGAGTGCTGTTCAAGTGCAGTTCACCAAAATTGATCTAACTTTTGATACACAACTCCAAATTGAGTCAGGTATATCCAAGCAGAAAGCTTGCAGGCTAGGCAATATGACTCCAAATTGAGTCAGGTATATGTAGGCAAACAACTGAATTTTTCTAGGTTTCCTAATTCCAAACTTTTAGGGTACCCAAATTTTTTTTCCAAAGACCCAAGGATCATAAAGACCTGACTTTTGAGAGACCTAATCAGGAGCCAAAGGAGGCTTGTAAGAGACTACCTTGAGAGTTTTGAGTGAGACTCAAACATGACAAATCATCCATCACAGGGTTCTCTACTCCACTCAGAGACATGAAAAATGCTGCAATGCCTTTAACAATGGGATTGGGAGAATACCTAGAGGAGAGGCATCCTTTGATCAACAAACCAAATGTGAGATTCATCAGAACCAACAAAGCCATGAGAGTGCTTACAAATTATGCTCATGAGGGTATATATAGATTCACAAATGGGGATCAATATATCTTCTACAATACAAGTGTGTAGAAGCCTATGCTAGGAGATGCCATTTCATAAGAATCTCTATGCATTCACGTATACAGGTGCCCATGGAGTTCAAGTTTTGATGGTAGATAAGTATGGACGTGAGTACGAACTTGTCCATTCAATTGACTTAGAACAATACACATACTAGGGTACTCTGATCTCTACTTACTTCTCGCCAAAAACAATACCAGAGTACACATCAGAGAGGATTCCATCTAGAATTTCTCCAAGACGAGAGGAGAGGTGTCCTCTAAGAGACCACAAATTGGTTAGATTGGTGATTGAACCACAACGATTAAGACCAAGTGGCCCAATGTATCAAAACAAAGTACGATGGGTCAATGTATCCATATGCTCATGTCTCACTCTTCAAACAATTTTGAGAGTTGAAAATATTGCAAATTTCCATACTTAGTATGAGGGATTTGGGTTGACATTAAAAGGAACGGCTTTGACGTGGTTCCAACCTCTAAATAGAGATGATTTCCTAAACATAGCACAACTCTACAAGTGTTTGTAGAGGAGTTCTCAAAAAGGGGAATCGAACACAACACAATGTCTAAAATCTACGCTTTCAAACAGAAAAAGGATGAAAAACTAAAGGAAGCTCTGCTTCGCTTCAAACAATACATAGAGAGGTGTCATGTGAGAGAGTTACCGCAAGATAAGAGATTATCAGTTCTCTTCATAGAGGGCTTGAGGAATGAAACTCTAAAAAATGACCTACATTTGAAAGGATGCATGAGGTTCGATCAAGTCACTAGAGAAGCTCTATATCTAGTTGACAAATTGTAAGGCGTATGAAGAGGTGACTAAAGATACAGACAACATGGCTAGTAGTGACTCATCTCCAAAGAGCCAATCAACAACAAAGAGAGATGTTTAAACTCCTTGGGAACCAATCATTGATCAAATAGTTGAGGGGGTGATTAGAAGAATAAACCATGGCTACAAACAAAAACTTGAATGTATGACAACCTCAATTGAGGAGATGTAATACTTGTGGAGGGGATCACCCCACTCCATAGTGTAGGACTTAGTCAAAGACACAACATGTGCTAGGCAACAAACACCTCTTTTGAATGATGGTAAGTAATAGTCAACTACACTCAGCCAACACATGTGACACAACCCATGAAAAACCAATACTCCATGGATAGGAATACGCTCATGTTCACAGCCAATCAAGAGTATGGTTCAGAGAACATTCTCACCAGGCCAGAACAACCATTGGCTGGATCACCAACTATGAAACAAGAAAGTCCATGCTATGAATATGAAAGTGACCATTGGGCATGACGTTGTCCAAGCAAGGGTCAAAAAATAGAATTCTTTGTATTCTGTGATGGTTGTGGGAGAGACCATCTACTCCAAAACTATGCTAAGAATCCAAACTAAAAAGGGAAAGCAACAATGAATGTTGCAAGCGTGATGCTTTCTTCAAGTAGATTCAAGGTAGAACCCACCAGTCCTTTAAAGGTGATGACTCAAGATCAAGCTCAACAAGCTGCCAAAAATGCAATCATTGAGGAGGAAGCCACATTGCATGTTCAAACAAAAATCAAGAACTTTTTGGTGAGAACAAGAAGAAAATCATGGAAAGACAAAAGGGATAAAATGAAATCAAAGAAGGTGCATGAGAAAGCTACTTTGGAAACTGAACTAAATCAATAGAACAACTTGGACAAGAGGAAGAAATCAAGAAAAATGCAAAGGGACCTAAAGAGTCAAAGACTAACTTGTGAGGTTCCTTGATCGACAAAGTCTTTGAACCCTTAGATACAATTTTGAAGGCCTATGAAGCTAAGCTAAAACCCAATCAAACTCAAGAGCATAGATGCATCTAGGGTATGAAAAAGAGAGGTTGAAAATGTGCAAGGAGATCATCCAGGTGGCCCAAGCTCTTATGGAACCACATGTTCAAGATGCTCCAAAGACGGAGGTGCTAATCCGCAAAACAATAAAGGAAATGGAAAACCAAGGTGTTGTAAACAGAGACTACGAAGAGCCGGGAGTTTAGGCACCTTTAGATACAAGGCAAGTAGCCAATACTGTAGATGGGGTGGGCTCATATGCACTGATGCCAATTCCGGAGGTAGAAGAACCATGGCCACAATTCTTATGGGAATCGATCAGAAACCAAAACGATGTTAGTGTTACTTTATAGTTGGCACATATCCTTGAGATAAAGATGGATCACAAAATTTTTCAATGGGGATATAAGATATTAATATGGGGATTCTAGGTCTATTGCATCTGAAGAGAGCAAACCACACTCTCTATAGACTTTGCCATCTTCCATAGGAGAACTTGAAACAAAATCGGAGGTTAAAATGGTACCTTATCAATGGAAAGCCACACCAAAAAGGATAGATACCAAGAGCTTGCACAAATTGATGTTTTCTCCTATGCAATGCACACTTTCTCTCTTAGAGTTGATAAAAACTAGACCGCATCTATGGGGCCAAATGGGAAAACACCTAAAAAAGATGGGGTTGAAAATCCCTTCACGTGACTAACTTGCGTATGAAAACATGGATGGCACCTTGCCTAAGAAACCAGAAGCAAAACCGGTAAATAAGGTGGGTGATTACTGCAAAGGGGATGAAGGAGACAACACCTTACCACTTGAGTACAAAGGAGTAAAGACAATTGCGATATTATATAGTGGGCATGAATTGCCATTGCAACCAAGGCAAAGTGGGAAAAACGGGGAAGCATGCTCTAAGAAAAACTCGAATGAAACATCAATTAGCAGATGGCTACATGAAAAAACCGATTGGAATATTAGAACAAATCATTGTATCCTCTTATGGCATTATGAACACACTTTTGCCATAATGAATTTTGACAAAACTAGCAACTTCAATATCATATTGGGCAGACCATTTATGTGGCAACTCAAAATGGTACAAGATCGGGGCTATGACTATATCTACTTAAGACACAAGGAAATCACTACAAAAATTAGTGTCAAAGATCATAGTTATAGAGATGTTGAACGAACCTCAGGAGAAGAACTAAACTTTACTACGGACCAGGAAGATGCAATATCGGCCAAGCTGCAAGACAAAGCACATATTTGAATGTACGGAGCTCCCAAGAGTGTAAGTCTGAGGAAGGAGGAATATATTCTCGATCGTCCTGTGGAGGACACAAACTATATTCCAGAACCTTTTCCTGAAGAAATGTTCAAACCATTTGGATGGCAGCACACAAGATCAAGACAATAACATGGATAAAGAAGAAGAACGACTATCTCCTACGACAATCAAATTCAGCATATGCAGAGAAACAACACTCAAAATCACATATTCAGCTATGATAGATCCAAAAGCGGCAAAGAATCTAATGTCTTATGGAACATGGATAATGATGGGGAAGCCACCAATCACCAAGCTAGAGGAGATAGTGCACACAAGTTCTAAAATGGTGATGCCTAGATTTGGCATGGCAGAAGCCGTACTCAAGTTGAGTACTCGGGAGTACAAGGATACTTTCCACATAATTGAATTCCATCACATCAAGGAGAGTCTAGTCTTGACAGAAAGCTAGAGGAATATCTTCTTTCGACAACAATCAAAAGCTTTAACAACGACAATGGTAAGAATCCATGAAGCTTCTCAAATCCATGGGGAAAAAATATTGCCAACCATCACGGAAAAAGTCAAAGCAAAGGTAAACACTGAATTATATTAACCTCGCAAGATGACTTTACCCTCAACGAGCTTCCATCAAACTTCCCGCAGAACCTCTACATCAAGAGCCAAACCATCAACAATGCAATGAAAACTGAAACAAAAAGTCTATTAACCAAATTTTCCATCACAAAAAAAGCATCCAAACAAATCCAAAGAGAATCAACCAAGTGCTAGTATCCAAAGAGCACATCCAAGTCAAAGACCTAGTTTGGATACATGAAGCACAAGTTCAACCACAACAACAAAAGGTGACAGGGTGGGTAGCATCCAATGAGTCAATCATTGCTCATGGATACTTCCAAGGAAGTACCAATGTTTGGGCCAAAAAGCCTAAAGTAATAGCCAAAACATATCCACTTAAACCAACGAGTTCTACAAAGAACAAGACACGCTATCAACACAAGAAAAACAACTCAAGCAAGAGAAAGAAAAACAACAATAGGCAAAAGACAAGATCAAAGAAATAAGCAATGCGACAAGTATGGGTGCCGAAGTCTTCAATGAAGCTACCCAACACAAAGAGATGCAACAATGAATGATTCCAGTCAAGCTACTCGAAGCACAAGGATTTTATGAAGGTAACACTCAAATATGGTTACCAAAATTTGTAGCTCAATCTGGAACAACTAAGAGAAATCATGTAGCACAAGCTTACGCCCAAAAGCAAGCAAATACAACCAACAACTAACAGAAGCCAATTGTAACCAAGGCTGCTACAATCTCTAGATGGATACCTCATCATCAACCCCAAAATCAAGGCTTCTACAAAGGAAATAATCAGTTATGGCTATTGAAGCGTAGTGTCCATCAAATTATAGAAGAAGATAAAATGCCAAAGACAGTCACGTAAGGACCAAAAACAAGATAGGTTCCAAAATCGCTAGTGGAAACTCAATCACAAAGAACCCACACACAGATTCAATCGCTTCTCATGGGAGATAAAGCAAAGGCTCCATCAGTCTCTATAGCAGCTAAAGAACTTGTTTCACAAAGCAGTGACAACATACAATAAGCAAGTCAAAAGGAATCAAAATTTTCCAACCTACTCAACAAAATGGTGGCATCCAAAGATCAGCACAATGGAAGAGGCCTAAATTTCTAGAACTTATGGATTTGGCTTTCTGGCCTTGAACATGTAAGTCCAAGTCGCCATTAAAAATACATGGCATAAAAGTCAAAGTTGGGCAGCTAAGCCACTAAATGAGCGAGATGCTAGTCCCAAAGCTTCATGTAATATTCTCTATGGTCTAAACGTCTTAGCTATTCTAAGTACTTCTCAAGCTGGAAGAGTTGAACATAATTATGATGTGTTACTCATGCTGGTATAGGTGAGTATAAGAGTCAAAGTCGTTGTAGTATAGTGGTGAAGTGAAGGAGGAAGTCCAAAAGACACGCACACACTCAACACAGTGATGTATGACTGGAGAAGCTTCTACATCAAAAACCCTTATTGGAAACGTGGAAGCTATTGAGACGTCCTTTGACGTCACATGTGCTACATTTGTTCCTTGAACCACCAATCAACTCCATCTTCCACACTGCATGCCTTTCTTCGACAAATTTCTTGTATGCATATAGAGTGTCTCATAATTGGCACTTGCAGTAGGCACTCTTCCTTTGTTTCTCCCAAGAACTCACCTTGCATGGCAAGTACTTCAAGTCCTAATGCTCAACTCCAACAAGAGTGTATACCAGAGGCACTTTTTTCCAACCGGTTTTTTCCCCTTTAGTCATCTAGGTTTTCACGCCCCAATCTAAAGACACCCATCACCACACTCTTGCATATATTCCTTCTATATCAACAATAAAAAATGGCTACCCAAGTCATTTTTCAAAGAGAGCAGTAGTTGCAAGTCTCCATATGCTTCTAAATAGCATCTTTTATGTTCAAGGGCGACAACAAAGCTATAAAAAAATGACAAGTTAAAGAATGGTCTACAATGACAAGCAATGACGACATCAGCAAAAGATCTCTCAACAACAAAACATGAGGAGATCAACATTGTTAAAGCTAGTGAAGTATTTCATGTCGACAACAAAGACAGACACATCAAGAGAAATCTTCACGGCCAAAAGTGGCACCAACAAGAAGAATGAGAAACAGATGCAAAATTCCCTCAATTACTGAAGTCCAACACACGCATAAAAAAGAATACAGCACATATGAAGAACTCCGGGGAGTGTCATCAAGGAAAAAACACATCCCAAGATGAAGGCCAACCTTGAAGACAAGCGGATTACAACCCTGATGATAAGGCTGCACATGGTCGTGTCAAGGGATGACACAATCTAGGAAGGGGGAATGTTACATGATTGACCGAATGAGTGTCCACCTGGTTGGACACATAGCCGAACACCACATTTGTACTCTATTAACACACACACACACACACACACACACACACACACACACAAAAGTGTTCAAATCCCCAGTTACCCTTTCTATCTCCATCCATCAATCTTTATTTTGCTATGGGCAAATGTAGGCTCCTAGGGAGCTATAATTATTTGTGTGTGTGTGTGTGTGTGTGTGTGTGTGTGTGTGCATGAACGCATAAGCGAGGAGGGTGGATTTTAGTCCCTATATTCACCCCACAAAGATGACATCTCTCTCTTTCTCTCAGTTCAATCTCAAATTTTTTCAGTTTTTAGTTTGTCAGTCTGTTACACAGATATTGTATCAAATTCACCATTTTTCAACTCTTTTGTCTCACAGGTCAATTTGGCCTTTTGAAGACGTAAATGTATCATTTCATTTCATTTCTCTCTCTCTCTCTCTCTCTCTCTCTCTCTCTCTCTCTCTCTCTCTCTCTCTCTCTCTCTCTCTCTCTCCCTCCCCAACAAAAAACGCAGCCGTTTTTTGACATAGAAGACATCAATTCATTTTTTGATCATAACTTCTTCATCCGAACTCCGATTTGGGGTGATCTTTAGCCTCAATCAAAGAGCACAAAGCCCTCTATGCATTGATGTAAAGACATAAATTTTCAGAGTTATGAAAGGCATTTCTGTAGCAACATTTCCAAAGTGAACAGGTTCAAAAAAATTGACTCTCATCTCTTATTTTACATACAATGTCTTCCAGTACTCGCAAGGGTTCTTCTTCTTCAACAAGGTCCATAACCATTGTGGAAAAATGATCCAAAATCTCCTAAGTGTGGAGATAGAAACACAACCACCCAACCAAAGACATCGGAAACCATGATCATGGCATACTTGGTATCATTGCAAGAGACTATAAACAAACAAGGCGAAGATTTACGAGCACTTGCAATGGAGAATGGCACACTAAAGGTACTTGTGGTTGAGAATGAGAATCTCAAGAGGACACTTGAGATGCAAACAACAAGTTTGATGCAACTTGAAGAGGAAGTCAAGGAATGTAAACGTTCTCTTGTGGACTTGAATGCTTTGAAAGAGCGGATAAGCAAACTAGAGCATGATCATGTATTGAAAGAGGATAAACTTGACACCATGAGCCGGGATGTATGCGACATGAAAAATGTATGCACAAACAAGTCTTGGGCTGATGTATGTGGTAGCAATGTGGTTTCTAATTCCTCAGTCATGCAAGCTATGGTTCAAACAAAGAATTTTGAGAATGTGGATGTGGAGGAGTTGAAGGAACGGAAGTGACATTCCAAGAACATTGTTATTCATGGAATTCGCAAAGAAAAGTTAGAGCCATCTCCTTCTCTATCCATTCTTATCAAAGATTTCTTCAAAACCCACTTTGGCATGTCCAGAGTTATGGTCTATGGAGCACATAGACTGGGGAGGCAAGGAGCTCCTCGCTCGGGAGAACGGCCAATTGTATGCACCATGCTAGATGAGACCAAGCAAAAGATTATCCTTGATAATAGTTAGATCTATTTGAGGGATACAAATTGTTTTGTATGTGAAGATTGCACTATTAAGCAACAAAATATGTGTCGCAAGGCATATGAGGAAAAGAATAAGAAAAACAAGGAGATCTCTCATGAAGAAAATGTGTCCAAGGAGGAGGCAAGTCCCTCGAGAAAATAGGGATGTGTGACTTATGAGATCGAGTTACAATTGAAAATATGCTTTTGAAATTGTAATGGATACCCATGGAATGTGGGGGTTGGCATTGATGAACTAAAAAGCAAAGCTGATGTTGTAGTTCTTGTTGAAACTTGGGAGCATGATACACAAAGGATTAACGGCTTAGAGGATTACAATGTATATTCATTGATGTGGTCAAAGAATCTCAAGCAATGAAGAGGACAAGGAGGGGTGGCATGTATGGTTAAGAAAGGATTGAAATATTTTGTATCAATTGTGAAAGATGACAAGTACAAACGTTATGTATGGCTTAAAATTATAACACCAAAAAGAGCACCCATTTTTGTAGCCGGTTGCTACATTCCTCATCATGATTCCCCATTTTATGCTTGCATGGATAGAGATCATCCATTTTTTGATTTAGAAGAGGACATTGCTTATTTAAAAGGTGGAGGTGATGTAATTGTATTTGGGGACATGAATGCTCGCACAAAAACATTGCAACATGATACTCAACAATTGGATATGTCATACATTTCAAGGAAGTTGGAGGAAGTTTACTTGTACGATTGTACTTCAATGGATGAGAAAGAGACGGATCACTATGGAAAGTTACTTTTACACATGTGTAGTAGCACGGATATGCTCATTGCCAATGGTGTATCTTTGTGGAGTGGAGCCGATGGATTTACATGTAGGAGACATAATGGGGACAGTGTGATTGACTATATGCTACTCTCAGAAGCCATCATGTATCGCATAAAGAGTTTTATGTTTGGCCAATGGATCCCGGAATCCGACCATCGCACCTTATGTATCGACCTTTCATGTGGAGAAGCAACTAAGCATGATAATCTCAGCCAAAGGAAAGAGAAATTATCACTATGTATGGATTTCAAACAGGTAGCAATGTACATTGAAATGGTTGAGCAAAAATTATGGATGACAAAGCTTCAATGTGATGCACCATTGGAAACTAAATGGGAAGCTTTCAAGAAAGTTATTTGTTCTTGTGCCGAAATATGCTTCTCCATAAAGCATCTCCATGATATCAACAAAGATAGATCACGCAAAAGGTGGTTTGATAAAGAATGTCAAGATGCTCGAAAGCCCTTGATAAAGCTTGATGCAACTATGGACAAAGACAACTGTGGACAAAAACAACTATTAAAGTCATTTGCATACATACAAGGCATTGATTCAAAAGAAGAGAAGAAGATGGGAAGTAAAGCAACAAATTTTTCAAGTCCAAGAAAAGGCACATGCATGTGGAAGATTTTGGAGAAACTTGAGGGGCAAGCGGGTTGAGAATTTCGGTAACTTGAGTCTTGTGGATATGTACACATAATGTAGGCAATTATATGAGCAAGCAAATGTTGAAAAAATACCATTATATGGTTCACTCCCATGTATGCCCTCTTTTTTTACTATTGAGGATGTATGCGGTGGGCTTGAAAAGTTGGCCACTTGCAAAAAGCGGGAGATCTTCAAGGTATCAAGCTGGAGATGATCAAATGGACGGGAGATTTTACCCATGAGTGGATGTGTGATATGGTGAACCTTACACTTCAACATGGTATGCCTTATGATTGGAGTACTAATTGGGTTAAGCCTTTGCATAAAGGAGGGGATGTAAAGAATGTAAAAAACTACCGGACTATAATGATTGGGTCTCTTATGGAAAAGTTGTTTGGGTGCATAATGGAGATAAAATTGAGTGATTGGGCTGAAGAGAATGACAAGCGTGCAAAGGGGCAAGTGGTTTTTTGTCGATGCCATAGCATCATTGATCATCTTGTCACTCTTCGTGTTCTCATGGAGGAAAGTCGGTTGAAAGGCAAGAGATTGTATTGTTGTTTTGTGGACTTTAAGAAAGCCTTTGATATGATTCCACATAACAATTTGTGGAGAAGGATGGAAGAACTCCAAGTGCCAAGTGAGTTTATGCTTGTGGTTTCTCGAATCTATGAGAAGGTGATTTGTCAATTGAGCATGGGAAGAGAAATTTCAAAATTTTTTGTAAGTACTATTGGGGTTAAACAAGGATGTCCATTGCTCAGGGGCTGCACTATGCAATCGTGTTAATGTATAACGTGAGTTCAAAAGGAGGGGTTCTTAAATGAAGAAATTTGAGGCAGTTTAACAGAGATACATTAAAATAAGGGGTTTTTATATTCAATTTTGAAAAAACTTATTAAAATAAGGGGTCATTTTATTCATTTAGACATGTTAAAAGAGGGGGTTTTTTAATACCCCACGCACACACGTTATATAGGGGAGTACTGAGTGGTGAACCCCCCAAGGTCCGTTTCACCAACTCTGTTTGGTCTATGCATTGATCAATTGGAACAAATGGTACTTGACTTTATGTAAGAAGATGTCATTGAAGAGGTCACTATTTGCAATACGATAATCATGCTTTTGTTGTATGCGGATGATGTAGTGCTTCTAGCACACGCTTTAGAAGATGCACAAAAGCTTATGGTTGTCCTTGAGAGATTTTGCTTGCATAGTGGGCTGATTGTGAATGAATCCAAAACAAAGGTTATGCTTGTGAAAACCAACCATAAGGAGAAGCCATGCATTGTGTACAACAATGAGACACTTGAAGTTGTTGAGAGCTTTAAGTACCTTGGGCCTTGAGGTTCCGTCCAATCACAAGTGACATGAATGTGCTATGCGTCATTTGGAAGCAGCAAAGAGAGCATATTATGCATTTGAGAGCATGTGTAATGCGGGAAACATCAAGTGTTGGGTTCTCAAGAAGTATCTTTTTGATGCATTGGTGACATCGGTTCTTCTTTATTGAGTTGAAGTGTGGGGCGGGAGAATCTCAAAGTCTACTTGGAAAGAGTTTGAGAATGTCCAAAAGCGTTTTCTTACAAACTTTCCTAAAGTTAAGACACAAACACGATATATGCTCCTACTTCTTGAGTCAGGATCTCTTCCAATTGAGGTTATGGGCATGGAAAGGGTTGTGGAGTACATGATATTGATGTGTCAAAACCCCTCACATCGACTTCCTACAATTGCATGGGAAGCAAGCAAAAAAGTTCAAAAGACGCATAAAAGCAAGATCTTGAGCACGGGATGGATGCAAAACATAAAGAAGTGATTTGGGAGATGGGATGCATTATACTTGCTACATGATGCTTCATTGACTCCCAAGTGAATGAAGCTTTTCTACAATGCCAATGTATTATGGTTTGGGAGAAATCCGGTGGGTCATGCTTCATACATTACACCACCCATATTGCCAACTAACAAAAGCAGCAATGTGGTATCGATGAGTAGAGAGCGAAACGGGACTGTAACTCAATGACCACTAAGCCGAGAGCTCAAGATTTGATATGGGTTGACCATAGGCTAAATGAGCATGCATATGCCCTCCTATACCAATTTAGATAAAAAATAAAAACCCTAACATTCCTGAGCCCTGCAGAAGACAATTTGAGACAAGTCGCCAAAATGGCACGAAACTTCATGGGTAGGTGCCCCTGAAGGTTTTCTACAAGCCCATGTAACTTTCTCCATAATCAATCTATAAAAAGTGGGCTAGGGATTTGATCTAGGCTTTGGACATGCAAATTATTATTTGGCTCTCATGGCTAGATGCAGCGTCCGTTTGCCTCCAAACTTCATGAGCAATATCGACATGCCTTCGACAATTAAGACATGTGGTCAAAAATCAAGAAAAGTAGCCGTTGGACCATTACCCAACTAAAAAACTCTTTCAGAGCGACAAATTGTCAAAAAGGAAATCTGGAAGGCCAAAGGCTACATTGACGGCACGGAAAGGTGCCCCACAACATCTACAAGCTTAGGTGATCAAGCTCAAGTAAAATCATCGTAGGAGGTCATCTCTAAGAGCGAAAATCAACTTCAGAGTCCAAAGTATCAAATAGGGACTTTCTAAGTTAAACAAATGAATTTTAAAGTTGAAGTAGAGCAAAAAGGGCTTAGGGCACTAGCACAAATCTTTCCCAAGCATTGAAACCAAAATTTTTCATCCGAGACATCATACACATGTGATGTTTGGTGGGCCATTCTACACATGCAAATGGTAAATTTTCCACACCAGCCGTTCATCATGCTCACTACAACTCACATAGCAAGTCGCATGCATATTGGACCACCTAAAGCCATCATTTGTTGAAAAACCGCTAAGTTGGAGACCTCAAGCAAAATATGGCCTTATCCATAAAAATAATTCTCCAAACTCAGGGAAATTTGATACAAGGCATGCAAATAGCATATACAGCCTACCCCCATGCTCACATTTCAGTATTCCAAGAATAGACATCATACTTGATGATGTCTAGACCTGCTAAATAGTGACTCTATCATCATTTTTGTTATCCAAAATTCAATATCATGTCATATATAGCCTTTACACCAAGTTTGGCGTGAATAGGTAGGTTTTGGTCATTATATATCTCATTTTTCAAAGTCAAGTGACACAAACACATTTTATGGCCTTGGGCACATGAGCGCTTGTCCAAATTCAAATCTCAACACGTTAGAGTGTTGCACACATCATGAGCAAGCTGTATATCAAGTTTGAGCCAAGAAAAGGCAACCTAGATATCATATGCATATGATGTCTAGACCCCTAAATTTGACATGCTGCAGTAATTTTGACAACTCCATCACTTTTATCACACCTTTATGACCTAGCCAATAAATTTCTGTCATATTTGGATATCAGTTGACCTATTTTCACCCATATGACAGAAATCTAAGCGTACAAATCCCATTTTTAACTTTTGATACCCAATTACAAGCTCAAATTCAATCTTGACTGTATATACACTATACACATGCTGTGGACATCCTATCATATGAGTTTTAAGTCATTTGGGCACAAAAAATGTCATACGTGTATGATGTCTCAAATGTCAAAATTGGAAAATTGAGGTGGTTTTGACATATCCAATGCTCTTATCATATGCTCATGAGTCCATGCCACAAGCTTCAAGTCATTTGAACCTCATATACCCAGAATATAGCCATTTTACCATTTCAGAGTGTGAAAAGAGTTTCTAAGCCAAAATCTTGCTCATTAAATTTTCAAATCCAATTCCAGGCACATATGTGTGATGTACATGCTATGAGCTATGCATATGTCAAACTTCACCTCATTCTTAACTTGTGATTCAATTTTGAAATTATTTGGATAGCTAGTAGAAGCAGATCAATTACCAGAAATTGGTGAAAATTGCTAACTTTTGGACTTGGAGTGCACGCAGGATGAATGGAAGGTGGTAAATCACCAGTAAAGAAGAAAAGGCTTGCCTTGAAATACATCATTACAGTGGAGGATCCATTCACAATTCCCAATGAAACACTGAAGATGACCAAAGCATGGATGTACAAAACAACTCAGAAGCAAAGGGCATAAAGCTATACCAAGGGACCTTTTGAGATCCACAAGGAAATACTGTGGATGTATCGATGATTCCAAGAGAAATCATTGAAAATGCAAGCAAAGAAGGCATCATCAATCACTTGGAAAGAGTGGATTTACATGGATTCTTTACATCTATGCCGACAGGAGTTGATTTTTAGAGAATCTATGAGCTGAATATCACAATCAAGAAAGATGGCAAAGCAGTCCTCACCACACTTTAAGGAGAAATTAAAGAAGTGACCATTACACCTCAGCTCATCGCAAATGCTTTGGGGTTACACAATGATGGAAACTTAGTCAAAGAAAGAAGAGATATAGTGGAGGTGTACTCTCAAAAGAAAACCAAGCCAATTTTTGAAGACATGATGGATCCAAGAATCATCCAAATTTGCAAGTTGTACAACCAATTTTTCCATATTTGCAACATGCAGCCACAAAAGTACACTACACCACCGCATACCATTGCCACCACCTTCACTTAGGCACTGAGAAGAAGTGTACCAAGTGTGCCAAAAGATGTAAATTATGCTTAGTATAAACATGAATAGATTCAGCGAAGAACATGGTTTTGTAGGCTCAAGCATGTAAGTGTGAGTACTTTTTCCTCTTTCAGCGACGAAGAACATGGTTTTGTATTTCACGTTGAAATTAGCATTGAACATGAAGAGCACATGGTAGTAACGAGTCTGCCTCTCATATCTAGCATTGACCAGTTTTTTGTGGGCATCGTACAAAGCGTAGAAGATCCGCACGCTCTAGGTCTCTCAACCTCTCTCTAAGTGTGAATAGTGAAAATGAGCTAGTAAGTGGGGTCAAAAGTTCTTATATCGGGGGGTGTCGGAACCACTCGTCACAAAATTTGATATGTGCTTATATATTTTTGAAAAATGCACTATAGGCTTAAAAATTTCTCAATTTAGACTCCCTTTGTCCAACTTTCAAAAAATTTGTCATTTTTTCCAAAAATTGGTCAGATTGTACTTTTTGCAACATTCTCATAATTGCACCCCCAACTTCATTATATGTTTCCCTTGACTTTTGATCACCCATGTATCTTTTTTTTGTCATTATGTCACCATCTCACGTGCTTTTTCTAATTTTCTTTATTTTTCTCTTCAAAAAAATTGCAAAAATAAGAGAAAAATAGCAAATCAATTTCAAAAAATACCAATAAATCAAAGTAATTCAAAACTAGCATGATAAGCCACTATGTCCATTTATTTGTAATATTGTTTTTTGGATTGCTCTGTTTTATCATATTTTAGCTCGAACAATTGCTATTTTTACATATAAACACATACCTAGAGGCTCTTTTTTGGCATTTGTCCTCATGTATCTGTAGAATCAAGTTAAATAAGGGCATAACTACTCAAGTTTACCAAAAACAAATTCAATCCAACACAAAAAACCCAAAACCATAGAGAACAATGCCCTTTTCAACACTCTTTTATGCTTGTTGTGGGTTCGCATTGGCAATGCCTCCCCCCCTCCTATTTGGAGTCCTCTTGGATGATAGTGTATTGTCCTAGGGTATGTGTTGTGCATGGGTATCAATAGTCTGATAATGCAGGCAATGTAGTGTAGTCCTATATGTATGGTCAGTCAATGCATGGAAAAAAATAATGTTGTGCGAGAGGAGGGTATAAGCAATATGCTTATTGGCATCGATGCTAAGGTTTTCAATTTTGGCATAACCTTCTTTAGAGCGGTGAAATAATAAGTATTCTCAATGTGCCACTCTTTGTTTAAATGACATTGGATGCTCTTGTATTGCTGGTTCGTCTAGTGTTATGATGTTGGAATCCAAAGACCGAATATGTCATTGGCTTGGTATGTTGTTTAGGGATCTAAATTTGAGGCTGACTCTTTTGAGCTTGCCATAAGCTCTTGGGTACCCAAATATTCTTCTTGTTTTGTTTTGGTTTTCCAGAATTTTGTTTTTGGTTGGATCTTAGGTGTTTGAAGGGAGTTTCATGCTCTATCTCCTCGGAATCCAGAGTTATGTTTCAATTGCCTTGACTTGCAATCAACCTCTTTGGTACCCATACTTTTATGATATATTATGGGTTTGGTTTTTTGGGTTTACCATATGTCATTGGAAAGTTAGCTTTGAGCATGTTCTACCTAAACTTTTCAACTTCATCCTTCTTGACCCAGACCCGCTTATGTGTTGTTGCAAGCTTTGACAATTTCCTTTGCTTTGTGGGTTTCCCTAACATATTCACTGGCATTTTCTCATTGTTGGTCATAACTACCTTGGGTTGGATATATGCAAGTGATTTCCTTGGAATTTTTCTTTGGTATCCATTGCTAAAATGTTGTAAGGAAGGGTTGTTTTCCCTTATCTCTTGACTCCACTTCCGATGGTTTGTCAGCTTTGGGTGCGGCAAATGGAACCACTTGGCTTTCCTTTGCATGTTAAATGTTGATTGTATCAAAGCTCCAATCAATCTGTACATTGTATTGTCTCTGCCATGGCTGACCTAGCAATAATGAATGTTGCACTGAATTATCTTCTACCACATAAAACTTATACAGCTAGACATATTGGTTAATTTTCACAAGTAAGATTGTCCATCCTATAGCCTTGATTGAATGTGTTGTAAACCTTTGAATGTTTTGTTGTGTGGGCTAGATTTTTTTCTCAAGTACAAGCTACTTGTATAAGCTGTAGGAAATAAGGTTTCCTTGAGCTCCTAGATCTAGAAGCACATTTGCTTCCACTTTACTTTGATTGTTCCCGAGCTTTACTTTGATTGTGGTATCCACCATATCCTTTTCATTAAATTTTGTTACTTTGAGTGCATTGATTTGTAGTGGTGGTCCTTGCTATCTCCTTTGTCATAGAAGCTTTCCCTTTGCCATTTGTTCCTTTGCTTTTGCTTGAACTTCTTCAACAATGCGTTGGATTTTGTTTTTTCTCCTCATGGATTTTTTGAATCTTGTCATGGTTAGTGGAAAATGATGCTTTTTAAGTCTGCATCCACCACTAATCCAATTGGGAATTTCTTCATCTTCTAATGTAGCAATCTTGACAATGCCACTTGATGATAGATCTTTGATCACAAAGGGTCCCATCCCTTGCTTTTTAAGTTTCTTGGCATGCTGTTTCAATCTATAAACCAAGACATAATCCTTGTTTTAAATTCTTTCAAATGCACATGCTTAAAAAAACTCCTTTTGCCTTATTTTTTAAGCGTAGATGGAAGCTCAAGCGGAGCTCATCTAGAACACCATATTAGTGAATTTGGGAATTTCTCAATTCTCACTTCCAAAAAAAGCTTAAGATTTGACCACATGGCCAAATCTTAGCCAAATGAGATCATGGCTTGGAAGAGCTTTTCAGGCCTACCTTGTGGAAGATTTGGTCTTTAAAAAAAATAAAATAGATTTGTCCATATGGTCAAATCTTGAAGACATTGGTGATTTCCAAATTGGCTCTAAAGTTTCAAACTCTCTATGTGGTGTTCTAGCTTTTCAAGGTCATCTATTCTCGAAGAAAATTCATGGCCTTTCCATTCTAGTGTCTTAGCTACCCTTAGTGTCGGGATTAAAAACTTTATGGGAAATATAATGTTAAGACCAAACACTAATAGATGTCTTATAAACTACCATGTAAGCCCACAATGTAGAGTGCAACTTTTGATCCCAATTGGTCCTTAAATCAGATAATATTTTATTCAATGCAATGCATAAGGTTTTGTTTGTAGGTTTAGCCTGTCCACTTTCTTGTGGGTAGTATGGAGCATAATTCTTATAAAGTACCATGAATTCATCTATAAGATTTTCAATGTGTGCCATGGTCACTGACAAGTTCTATTGGTAGAACATATCTAGCAAAGACATATCCATAGAGAAATTATGCATTGGTCCTTGCATCCTCTTTTCATTAGGAAAAATTTGGATGCTCAAAAGGACCCTATAAGAAGGTTTGACTTTGCCTCTCTTGTCCAAAGTGGGCAACCTGATGAAGTACATAACGCTTTGTCAAAACCCTATCAACAAACATATCATTGGAAAGATCTTAGAAAGTAGGCTCTAAATCCCCAAGCGCCAAAAAATTTCTAGTTGATTTGTAGAAGTTATGGCCTTCCCACTGAAGGTGAAATGTGGGGAGAGATTCCATCTATAAGACGGAGTTGTCACATCAAAAAATGGAATCTTCTAAAATATAAGGAATCTGATGGCATGCTATATATCAAATGGATAAATCTCAATGAGTACATTCTAAATCCAAAAGGTCCAACAAGTTTTGATTTCATTTGTAAAAACTTTACCATGTGCCAATTTTGGACAAGAGGGAGAAAGTCAAAGTCCTTATAGGGCCCACTTGAGAGTGCAAAATTTCCCTAATGCGTGTAGCTTTAGCTTCAACCCATTTAGTGAGATAGTCTATGGCAACAATGATATATTGGGCATGAGTCCTGTAAGTGGGTGGTGAAATTGGACCTACAAAGTATATACCCCATTTAGAAAAAGCCCTAGCTCCCATCATTGGCCTTAAATGCATCTCATCCCTCTTTATTGACACTTTGGTATGATGGCAAGCATCACATCTTTTAACATATTCTTTAGTGTCCATATATAGTGTAGGCAACCATACTCCCATGGTTAAGGAAATTTTTATTGTCTAATCCCCTGAGAAATGGCCTTCGCTTATTCCTCCATGTGCATAATCTAAGATTGAAAAATAATTGCTTTCTGTTGCACATACCCAGATTTGATTATCCTTTCCTCTCTTATAGAGCTGATTTCCAATCAATGTGGAGTCTCAAACATCTAACTCTATAGATCTTTGATGTGCTCTATAGGTATTTTTAGGAAACGTTCTCATTGTCAAGTAGTCAATTATATGTTGACTCCATTCTGGTGCAATTGTCACCTAAAACAGTGTTGCATGTTCTACTAGTGTTGTGGATCTGCATGTAGCACATTTAGTAACATACTCATGAAAATCAACGCCGATATTTGGCCAATAAACTCCTAATTGTTTCAATCATTGATATGTTTTTGTTTGTGAGAAATGAAATGCCAAGTCTCAATTATGTGCTTCTAAAAGATAGTAATCGTACTCTTCTAGGCTTATGTATAATTATAAAATATTGTCTGAACGTAAATGATACAAACATTCATCAATTAATGGAAAATTCTTGGATTGCCAAACCATTTGTCGTTTAAATTCTTGCTTGGTCCCATCAAACTCGCCTCCATAGGAAAATAAACAGACTATCTCCTGAGACAACTTGGGTACCATTTCAACATTGAAAAGATATGCATCAGGGATTTCATTGTCTACGCCTTCTAGAGCTTCTTCATTTGAAAATCTGGAAAGATGATCTTTTCAAAGATGTGGATTTCCCTTTTTAATCACTACTATAAAGTCAAACTCCAGTAATATGATGAACCATCTTACAATGTCTCTAGTATTTCATAGTTTGTTTACAAGGTATAAGAGGGCTTGATGATCACTGAAAAACACAAAGTGGTTTACAAGGAGATAATGCCAAAATTTCTTAACAGCGTATATAATCCCTAGCCCTTCTCTCTCAGTGGTTGTGTAGTTCTTTTTAGTAATGTTGAGTTGTCTACTAGCATAACAGACTCGGAAATCCATATTTCGTTCTCCTAGCTAAGCTAAGATGCATCCTATAGCAAATTCTAAAGCATCAATATGAACATGAAAGATCTTTGCCAAATCTGTTTCAATACAGGAGCAGATATGAGTGCTTTCTTCAACTTTTGAATGACTCCTCACACTCGTCCGTCCATTCAAAGATTATTATAAGTCTATACAGGGGTTGATGAATGATAGCATACATGTGTATGAACCTCTTGTAATAATTACAATGTCCCATAAAGCATTGTACTTGCTTTGCATTGTTTGGTCTATGAATCTCTACAGTCACTTTTATCTTATCCAAATCCGTAGGTATGCCATTTTTTGAGACAATATGTCCCATGATTCTACCTTGTCTAACCATGAATATGCATTTTTTTGGGTTCACATAGATTCTATACGTCTTGAACTTCTCGAATACTTTTTTGATGTGTTCTATACGTTCATCTCTCAAGAGAGATTGTACACATAGATCATCCATATAAATATCCTAGAATATCCTCAAGTATTCTTTAAAAGCATGTGTCATTAATCTCTGGAATGTTGTTGAGGAATTAGTCAATCTAAAGGGCATGACTCTATATGCATATATACCCCATTATGTGGAAAATGTCGTCTTATATTGATCTTTAGGAGCAATTGCAAGCTGATTGTAGCTAGAAAAGTCATGTAAGAAGGAATATGCTCGCTTGCCTGCCACCCCTCCTAGAACACGGTCAGTGATAGGTAAGGGATCATTGTCCCTTATTGTGGTTGCATTAACCTACTTTGGATTGACACACACTCGAAGTTCACAATTCTTCTTTGGCATTACCACTATTAGAGATACTTAGTCAGTGTGTTCTATCTTGTAGATGAACTTAGCTTATTTCAGTTTATCAATCTCTTCCTTGATGCACTTAGCAAACGGATCATTATACGTGTACGGTCTTTGTCGGCGGCTAGGTTTTGCATCAGGAATGGGATTGTGTGTTGGCATATTTTTGGATCTACCCCTTTTATGTATTTATATGACCAAGCAAACACGTCCTTATACTCCTTGAGAAGACTAACAAGATTCTCTTGTTCTTTTGAATTTAAATCAGCTGCTATATAGACCAGCCTTGGCTCTTCTCCAAGCTGTGCCATCATTTTTCTCACCCTCTTCTTCACCACTATGTATTTCCATTTTCCATATTTTCCTCAGAGTTTTCTTGAGCTCTTGGTATTTCTTCTTTCTCTCAACCTTGGTCCATTTAGTTTCTCTGAACTTGTCTAGTCGTGGTTCTTTTGTTTTCTTGGGTCTTGGTTCAGTTTCTAACTTTTGAGTTTGTTTTCTCAGGTTTCTTACACTATCTTGTGTCTTTGGATCCCAAGCTCTAGAGAATCTCCTTAAAACTTTGTCTTTAACGCAATCTTCAGCTTTTACAACATCAAAAATTGTGTTTTATCTTTTATTTTAGGCATTGGATTCTCTCTAGCCATGTGTTAAGCTCTCTTGCTCTTATAGAATTGTTGACATCTAGGTTTTTGATTTGGAAATTCATAGAACCTGACATCCCCTATTGTTTCCTTGTGATCACTCAGGTTGTCAGAGAATTCATTATCTGCATCCTCATCTTTCTCAAGATTCTCTGGAGAGTCATAAAACTACTCCTATTCATCTACTTCCATTGGTTCATCTTTTTTGGGCTGTTCAAAGATTGGCTCCTCATCTTCCCCATTTACCACGTTAACCATATAGTATGGAACCATGTCACACGCATCTAGGGTAGCTAGAATATGCATCCATTCAAAAGGCTCTAGAGTTTCTTCAGGGAAGGGTTTAAGAATGTATTCCTTATCTTCAATTTCCCTTTATTGAATATACTCTTCTCGTTTTAAGCTTTTGGAGTGAGATGCTCCACACATCCATAGCTCCTCTTTGGCTTACCTAGCCAAGTTGGAAGCTCAGATCCTGCTAATGTAGTTGAATCAAACTCCTCAATTGGCATTTGGTTCACATCTTTGTATGGTCTTTAAGGTGTATGTGTGTTGTGATTTCCATGTGCCTGAGGTGTAAGTAATCATATCCCCAGTCTTGGACCATCTTCAACTGTCGCATGAATGGTTGTCCAAGTATAATGTTGTAGTTTTTTTTTTCTTGCCAAGATCTACTATAGCAAAGGTATGCTCATACTCAATGCAACAAGAAGTAACAATTACCTTCTCTAGAAGCTCTAGGGGTTTCTCCATATAACCATCTGCTAATTGCAATTTCATCCTTGTGGCTCTCAAGGCAAGTTTTCCCCATTTCTTCCATACCTCTTTGGTTGCAATGGCCACACCTCGGGGGGGTCACTATGTATAAATGTTTTACATCACATGCGTTCAAGGACTATTTCTAAAACTCCTTATTTGTGAAAATTTTCTAAATAAAATACACCCTTTTCCTATTTAATCTGTAAAATTTTTCCTAGTTTCCATTTTGCAGTACCCTTCTCTATGTGAAAATGTGAAAAAATAAATAAATTTAATAAGCCCTTCCATTGCACTCACATGATAGTCACATAATTATTAAGTGACCCCCCGGAGGGCCACACCCTCTCCACTGTCAAGAATTTCCATGGTTGTAACATCTTGAAACTCAACGAGACGCGTAGTATTGCCATCCTTGCCTTCATAATACTCCCCTACCTTGTTTAATGGTACTGGTTGCATGTTTAACTGAGGCTTCTCTAGATCTCTGATCCCTTTTTGTATCTGTGAAATTGGATCCTTTACACCAAACTTTATAAGAATTTCCTGAGTGTCGCCCACATGTTTGGTTGTATTTGAAGATCAGCTAGTGTGATGGTGCAAGTCATAGGTATAGACAATATGTCTATGAATCCTTTTGAGTCCATCATCCTCTTTTAGGGGAGTCTTTGTGATGGGAGTGCTTTGACATCAGACTTTGCATCATACTCTCCCATATAAGAGGGTAAGGTTCTCAGAGATTGAGGTTGGCTATCCAAAGATCTTACATAACTTTTATCCCTCCAATATAAGCGAATGTCCATGTGTGCTTGAGATCCTACCTCAAATTCCTCAATAGGAGGAAGAAACACATCCCTCTCATTATTGGTATGGTTAAATCTCTGACTTAGGTCATTTTCTTCGTTTGCTTATAGTATTTGTTCCAAAGTTCATCTCAACCATCACCTTCTCTGTATAACTCAAGTATGATAGGATGGAAATTGTCAGATGCTTGATCTGTGGTATACATCACTACTCTTGGCTTTTCGATTAACTTTGTGGGTTTTAACTCAGTTGTGGAAATCTCTAATATCCCTTCAGGATTGTGTCTTGATGGTATCACTGGTGTTGGAGTTGGAACATCTATCTCACCCTCTGGTTTTCTTGTCTGTGGCTCTAAAAAATCTTGGGCAGTTTGGATCATCTTCTCACACATCTCCGGCCTTTTCTTTTCCAACTCAGCGTATGGATACATAATCCATCTTTGTTCTTGGGTCCGATTATTTTTAAGCCATGCCTCATAATCTTTCAAAAGTGTTTTTAGAGGTTCATTCACTTTTTCAACTAGTACAGATCCTCCCGAACTTGCACTTCTTGGTTCTTCATTCTTCTCAAGCTTTGGCTAAGGGGTCTCCTTTCCCTTGTTGGCTTCTCTTTCTAGTTTTTTAAGTTTTTCTTTGGTTTGTTTTAGCTTTTCTACTAATGTTCCCATTCTCAATTAGTGCTTCACTCCTAATCGCATTTGGCATTTTCATTCTACTCTCATCTTGGTATTGTTGATGGAGTGGTGATTTTGGTGGTGCTTCTAGCCTTGACATGGTCTGATATCCATCACCTTTTGTGTTCAAGTCTGGTGTTGCAAAAGCAAACTGCTCTAGCCATGCTTGAAATGATATCCATGAGGCTTGTGAGTTCTAAAAGTTGGGAAATGGCTGTCTATTTGATTGCAATGTGGTGTCATAACCATCTAAGAAGGGATTTGTAGATTTTCTAGGGGTGGTTTCTATGGTCTTTTGCTTCTCTTCAAAATACTATGCCAAGAGTTTTGGCATTATCACTCTCCCTACATCTTCTAGATGAATTGGCTCATATTCTCGTCCGTACTTATGGAAAAAAATGATATGGTTCCGATTGAAAAATCATACAAAAACAAGTAGAAGACTTTGTATTTGCTTAATTCATTCATGTGGGGTTCCATGCAGCGGTAGTAAGAGGTGACTCTCCCCCTCCCCATGCTTGCAAATCTTAATATTTTTGTGAAATTGTAGCCACTCTCACTACTCTCTTGTCATGAATGTAGAAGGCTCCAGGAAGATTGATCTGTAGGAGTCAATTCTTGGGTCTCCATAACCATCTTCCCTTTTGCTACATTGTCTCTGTATTGATTATAATATTCCAAGTCTTTGACAATGAGATAGTTGTTTCCCTCCTCATTGCAGAACCTATCACCATTGTCATTTGCCATGATTACTATCAATTCTCTCGCTGGTCTTTCTTCAATACAGATGCATTGAAATCCTTGAACATCCACATACACTAGGACTCCATGGGTGTTTGTTTGTTTTAAGAAGATTTCCATGTATTTTGGTACGCTTAAGGGTTTTTAGGAGGTGCTACCCTCCATAGTCCCTTGCTGTTGGAAACCTCCAAGTTGTTGGTTAGCCATCCATTTGTATGACTCATCGAAAGAGGTGTTAATATCACGGCCCTCTTCCATGATTGGTGCTAGCAGATCTATTGTTGCTTGGTTTGCACTCTCTTCTGTCAACACTAAGCTAGCCTAATCTCCTACCCCTCTTTGTTCTCTCTGAAGACACCTACTAGATCTCAAATTCATCAAATCTTTCACACAAACAACTATCAACCCAAACCTCGTACTTTAGAAGTCTGCCTGCATCTACTCTTTGCTCTGATTTTTCCTTAAACCAGTGAACTACTAGGTCTTATAAGTCCTCAATCAAGCAAGTCAATGATTTGAGTTTGTACCTCCCTGCTTGCAGTCAGATTTACATGGTAAGATGCTCTACACGGAGGTTCACTACCCGGTATGATATCTATTTTGTGGTCTTTTGTGCATGAAGGTGGAATTCCAGGTGGCAGTTCATGCATGAAACAACCCTTAAATTGTCAGAAAAAATCATAAGGTGAGGAGTTATGTGAAGTTTCAATTTCCACGGCGATTTGATTTACCAACACCAAATATGTTTTCCCTTTTATGTGCTAGTGTTTCTTGTATAGAGAAATTTTGATTATTATGAGTGAGCAACATGGTACATGTCTTATAATTAATCAACAGATTAAATTCATGACAGAATGGCATTCCCTGTCATAAAATATAATATCTAGCTTCACCAAATGATTTTCTCATATTAAATTGATCATTTAATGTGGAAGAATAAACGCGAACAAGAGTTGAAATAGAGACATGTGCTTCTAGACCTATCTCAACACGAGACCAAAAGGAGAGATGGTTGCATCTCAATAGGGGTCCAAAAGGAGATGGTATATCAAAGAGCAATGTGCAATAAGTGCTTCTAGACTTACCTCAGCAGGGGACCAAGAGGAGAGATGGTTACATCTCAATAAGGGTCCAAAAGGAGGTAGTCTATCAAAGAGAAATGTGCATCTAATGGAGCTTAAAATACCTTAGGGTTAGCTTCATTAAAGCCTCCAATGGTTAGTGCTAAAAGGCCTTTGACCTTAGGCAAGCTAGGGTGGGAACCCGACCTAAACTTGCCTTTGACCTTAGGCAAGCTAGGGTTGAGCTTGAGGTGGGAACTCCACCTAAGGTGCTTGTCATGCTTGATGGCTAAGGTACTTGAGGTACTTGTCATACTTAATAAGGAAGGTGCTTGAGAAGCTTCCTATGCATGGGCGGTAAGGTGCTTGAGTAAAAAAGAGACCCTACAAACTTAATGAAAAAGTTGCTTGAGAAGCTTCCTATGCATGGGGGGTAAGGTGCTTGAGTTAAAAAGAGACCCTACAAACTTAATGAGGAAGGTGCTTGAGAAGCTTCCTATGCATGGGAGGTAAGGTGCTTGAGTAAAAAAGAGACCCTACAAACTTAATGAGAAAGTTGCTTGAGAGCTTCCTATGCATGGGGGGTAAGGTGCTTGAGTCAAAAAGAGACCTTACAAACTTAATGAGGAAGTTGCTTGAGAAGATTCCTATGCATGGGGGGTAAGGTGCTTGAGTCAAAAAGAGACCCTACAAACTTAATGAGGAAGTTGCTTGAGAAGCTTCCTATGCATGAAAGTCCCAAAGTTAGGGGAATCTTTGAGCTAGCCTTCCACTTACCCAAAGGGCACCCCTTTTCTAAAAGGGCACATGGAACACATGTCAGAGAATCTCACTAAGCTTAACCACATGGTGTGCTTGAATGCTATTGGTTGGGCTAAAGAGGGGTCCAATGAGCTTCTAGTTCCATCCAACAAATATCTAGATATTTTCAAGCTCTCTCTCCCTCTAAGGGGTAAGGAGGACACTTGTCAAAAGACTACCCATGTACTTGAATGCATGCATCATGTGATTGGCTAGAGGGGGAGGGGTCCAATGAGCTTGCAGCACGTGGAAAAGTTACAACTCACCCCAAGCAAGCAAGGGGGGTGCTAGGGGGATATACACCACACACACACACACATTCATTTTGTTGATTCATTCTCACTTGGTGAAAGTTGAGGAACACCACCTCCTTCTCCAAGCTTGTGAGAAGTGAGAGCCTACATCAACACTCTTGGCTATGGAATGAAAATCCAACCAAGAGCCATGTTTCAATGCTTAAGCTTGCCATCTTCTCCATCTTCATTACTATGCTATTATGTATGCTAGCAAGAAGAGTAATGATAAGTGAGAAACTATTTATTTCTCCTATGGAATGTTTCTTCTTCCTCTTCCCTATCCTCATTCCTCGCTAGCTCTCTCCACCTTCGAAGGTGTTTGAGGCCTTGGGAATGAGGCTTGGGATAGTTAATGCTTTTTACAAAGTTTATGTTATGCTTGTGATGCATGAAGCTTTCCATCTTCATTGCATCACCTAGATCACAAGGAACACAAAGATTGTATTGTACCAAGTCTCTCTTGATGGGAGAAACTATAATACAAATGCCTACTGGAGGGGAGACCGGCTCCATATGAATCTGGTCCTCAACTATTGTCATGTTCTCTAAACTCTCTCTCTTGAAAAAGTATTGTTCATGCCAAGTTTAATAAGTACCATGTCTATGTTGCTACCATCAATTACGTTCATCCGCTATGGTCACAAAGTAATCTCACAAAAGTGCTTCATCTAATTTCCTAATTCCGCTACTCTCAAAGTTCATAGGCCATTTCCATTACATTCCGAAAATCATGTCAAGATCATGAAATGGTGCTACCAAAAATGTACATGCTTGTGTGAACTCATAGATGCAAACTTCAACTGTGACTTGGGTATGGCAATTAAAATGTTGATTATTAAAAACAATTTTGACTTTGTGAGGTGAAGAAAGAGAGAGTTGTTGTGCTAATCGTGCAAAAATAAAATCTTGGCTATTTTCGTCATCTAAAAGAATGGTGATACTTTCATCCTTGACTGGTACTTGCACTTAAAACAAAGTATGAGGAGATATAGTACCTAAAGATGGATTTTTATTGTGATCATACTTAGGATCATATCCCTCACTGTAATTTGCTTCCACTTCATTGCCGTTGGGATTAACATCTTCAATGAGGTTAACTGTAACACGGTGGGGGTGGTTGTTGTTGAAAGGTCTTTGGTTTGGATTTTGGGTGACGCCATTGGATTGGCCATTTCTCTTAGTAGGATCATTTGGGCATTTATCTACATAGTGACCATACTAGAGACATTTAAAAAACTTCACCTTTTTGCTACCATTAGAATTTTGAGCAAGACATTGGTTGGAAGAATTTTGGTTGCCTCGATGCTATGTGTTGCTATTGTTGTTTCCATGGGATTGAGAAGTTGTAGCAGAGTTCTCAAATCTGCATCTCTTGAAAAAGGTACGGCTTTGATGTTTGTTACTATCAAAATTAGGAGAGAAAGGAGCTCTCTTATTACGGTTAGTGTTAGCACTTTGTTCAGTGTGAGAAGGCTGTCCACTTTTCTTCTTCTCCCCATTAAGAGCCAAATTAGTAGCATTTGATATTGAAACTAGTTCAAACATATCTACCTCAACACCAATTTTTAGTGCTAATCCAAATAAATACTTACGCTTCAATTTTTTGTGATTGACATGTTGGTTGCAATTGAATTAAATAGTTCCAAAAACAATCAGTATAGCTTGTACATCTTCATTTCAACCATGTTGAATTAAATCCCACTCGCGTCATGCTTTAGTTTTATACTATGTGGGTAAAAATTTAGGTGAAAACAACTTTTTGAATGCATTCTAGTATGTGTTCTTCTACCATGCTGTTTGGTGGCGTTCAACCATAATGTAGTGCTACTGATGAGGTGATTTGATACACACTTTACCATTTCACATTTGGGAAAATCTTCATCATGAAATTAGTCTTCTAACTGACTAACCCATGCTAGGACCATGCTAGCATCATTATTGCCATCAAAATCCTTGAAAATGAAGGTTTTTTTTTCTAATTTTGTTTGGCTTTGGAGCAAGTGCTGATTTGATGCGTACAAAATGCAATAGTTTACCTTCAAGTTCTTGCCTTGGCATGCATTCATACATGAGCGATTGCTTCATGTTAGAAAGTTGTTCATCAATTGTTGGTGCATGTGAAAGGTATGTCATGATTGCATGCTTCTTCTTCTTTTTATAGAAATTTTTTCTCTTTTTTTTATATAAAATAAAATGTCTATATAAAAATGTATATATGCTCAATATGGAGAATAATGATAAAAAACAAAATAAATAAAGGAATAAGCAAAAATAAATGGGTACTTTATTGACGATCGCAAGTGACCTCCAGTTCAAAAATATGGTGCACTGAGTTTTGGTTGAGAATGATGAACATTTGAGCGGTTGGGGTCTGTAGATCAATTGAATTTCTTTTGGCGTCCAATCTCCTGTGTTCCAAAAGCAATGGAAATAATAATCGACAAAATAATTTAATTTTCACCGTAGTCATCTGGTATTATCTTTGGTGGAGTAATGTTGAGTGACGAGGTGCGCTTGTAGCTTGATGAGTCTTGGATAATTCAAAATTGAAGATCTTTGGTTGGAATGATATATATACATACATACATATATATATATATATATATCTTGGGTTAATGCATTGCCTTTGAAATTGTAATGGTGGGTGAGAGGGAAAATGAAGAGTAGTCAACCGAGGTATTTCAAGGGTGAATTGCGAGGGTGAATTACAAAGATTGAGGATGATGGCGGCCAAAGTTTTAGTGCTTGCCCGTGGCGCCCAGCCTAAGAGATTGAAAGGGGGGAGAACGGCCTCTTAAAGTAAAGTAGGTAGTTGTAAAACCTAGTGGGCGGCCGATCAAAAGCAAGAAATTTTCTCTTCTTAAAGCCACACCTTTTAGTGAAAAGGCCATGCAAGGAAATTGCTTGCAGTAGAGGAGGACGACAGTGTCGTGCAAGGGAGAAGATATGGCACCCTGCAGAGGCCTTGCCAAGCCATGAGGAAGAAGAGAGAAGTGTTCCAAATCCCTGGGCGGCCCCATCAATACTGGCCTTGCAAAGTTTAGTGGAGGTCGACATAGTGGATTTTTTACAGCAAGTCTTTGATACCACTGTTGAGAGAAGGGAAGACTAGTTTCTTGGACAATTCAACAATTCCTCACAAACATCACCATCAACTTGTCACCTTCTCTCCCAAATACAAGTACACACACACCTAGACTAGGACAACACACACACACACACACACACACACACACACACACACACACACACACACACACACACACACACACACACACACACACACACACACAAAGAGAATAGATTTGAGAAAGGTAGAGTGTAAGATATTGTAAGAGATGTAGACATGATTAGAGGGTACAAAGCATGATTTAGCATAGTCTAAGAGTGAAGAACAGAGAATCATCCAAGTGATTGACCTAAACTTATAGCCCCAAACTCCATAGCACCCCTTCTTATGGAGTTTGGTATTCAATTTATTATTTGAGTTTTTGGGGTGCCAAAATTGGAGGCCCCTCTTTTATATCTAGTCCAGTTTAGTACTTGAGTGGAGCACATCACTTATTGCATGTCCCATAAGGGTGAGTTCTCACTAGAGCTATTTACAAGCACCCATAGTGGCTTATTGAATATAAAGTCTAAAATATTGTGCAAAGGTAAAATGGCCAACAAGGTTATATTTTCTAATGCCTCCATTTCAACTCTTTGAATTCTAATGTACAAATCATCATCAACTCCCTATTAGTAAAATCAAACAGACATCACATAGTTAAACATTACGCTAGCTATCCCAATTGCAGTTAACCACATATAATAGAAGGGTGCCCAGTCTTGTAATAATTTTGGATCTCACATGCCAAATGCTGGTGAAGATTTACAAGATGCTAATCACATGCATCACCACATTTGAAGATATCGAAGCAGTGGAACACCCCTCAAAAGTCTTCTTAGAAGGGACCAGAGGTTTGTACGTGAATCTAGAGACAGAGATTCCTAGTAGAAATTTGATTATGAGGTTGTATGCATGGGTCATGTTTTTGCCATCTCACTACATGCAAACCTTCAAAGAGGCATTCATGATGGGGTTCTTTGAGCTTTATTCATCCATCTTCAACCCCATGACAAAGAATCTTTTGGCTAGACATATAGCTTATTAGAGCACATTGAGCAACAACCCTTTCAGAGAGCTGGCTTCAAAGGTGGATATTGAATCGAGGGCAAAAAAGTTTACTCTACTCACTCCTACACTAGAAAAGCGTACACCGGACTATTGAAGTAAGTTAAATTCGGCTCTATCCAACGGGTGCCAAATCAAAGCAGAGCCATTGATAAGTGAACAAAGACAGTTTTCATGAGGACGTGCAAAGACTAGGAAGGGGGAAATGTTGGCACTCAAGCCAGACGATTGCCCTTTGAGTCGACCCCTTCTTTCACGAGCCTAAAATATCTCTTCATTTATTTTTTGGAAAACTTTGTAATGAGTTATAGTCTTTGATTATGGATGGGATAACTCTGCAAATATATTTTGTAAATTGAGTAATAAATTTCGAGTCTTGAAAAGTTGGCCATTGGCCAAAGAAAGCCCTAGGTTTAAATCCTAAGTTGTAAAGTGTGAAAAGGGACTTTTATCCTTCTCAAGTTTTGAAGTATTGAGAGTATGACTGAGAGTAACTACTCTCTTGCAACTTGTGATCATCACATCTTGAGCTCTAGTAATGACATTTCAACTTTTAAAGGCTTGCATTTTGTTCCTTGTTTGATGCTCTTTCATTCAAGTACATTCATTGTTGATTTTTTTGTGATTTGTGACTACATGTTCGTAGCCTAAATTTGCTAATTTAAGTGTGTTAATGACTAATTTTTGACATTTTGACCATAGAAGAGTGTTCCTAGACCCTGAGAGACCTTTTTGATATGTTTTGTTGTAATTTCTAGCACCTTGATCATGATGGATCGTAATTTTGTACCTCCTCAAAATGCGACTAGACTCGGTAGGTTAGTGTCCTGGATATCATTCTAAATTTTTGTAGCATTTGGACTCTGTTTGGGTGCCAAAATAGGCTGATGTGACTGAGTGCGGTGACATAGGACATAGGCAGATTGCCAAATTTGAGAGTGCTAGATTTGCATGTGCTAGAGATAGTGTCATTCTATAGGTTCACTTCTTGAGGTTTGACACCCTCAACGAGTCTTCATGCCCCATCCAAGTCGCTTCCATGAGTATTGATATGACGTTAGTGCTGGATAGCTATGCTGCAGTCGTCCATTGCGGCAACCCACTAACACACAAGGTTCCACCTTTGCCTGCATATCCTCATCTATAGGCCTGGATCCCTCCACTTGGTCTCCATCCAACAAAACTGTTTGCACTTTGCCTTACCACATCTTTATTTACATGCAAGAGATCATACTCCTCATACCTTAAATGGGAAGAATCCATCTCCCACATCTTATCCACATCCACCAAAGAATTGCTATGGCTTGTTTCCACCTCCTCTTTTGTCTTGAAATCTGGAATTTCTTCTATCTCTATCTCTTCAACGTTTTCTACAAACTTCACTTTGTGATCATAAACACTAAACCAAGGAACCTGATTAACCATACATGAGCTTGACAACACATCATCCATCTTTTTTGGATCCACTTAAATCTCTTCAACAATTGGAATCTCTCTAGCCAGCGTCTTGGGCATATGTACAACTCTATCTCTTTGCAACCAAAGAACCCTCAGCTCATCTTGCACATGTAGACTCTCTTGCATCATCTTTGCCTTCACTTCCACAACCTCAACTAGCTTTGGCACCATCAGACTTTACCATCCTTGCTTAGCTTGACGCTTCTTCAAAATCTTATTGGTTTAGCCTCTTGCAAAAGCCATCACTTTTGCATATGACATCGGTTATCCACCTCCACTTTATCTCAAACATCCTCATGTAGGCAATCTATAAACTTGATTAATTTAAAAATTCTACATTTTCTATAGTAATTACCTTAATAAGATATTCCCAAAGAGCTTCAAACTCCCACTTGAATGCTTAAAAATCTCCATCCAGGCTTTGCATCAAACTGTTGGTGCAACCAAAGTGTGTCGACCCTAGCAAAAGGCACATGCAATGATGTTTATGCTTATAGATGCATGGCACACGACTAGAGCAGAGCTTGGGCAGGCAAGTGGCAGCAGAGATGTACGCTTTATGTGTTTTTTAGACCAAAAGGGCTCTAGGTAGGGCTTGACAGGGTGGCATGTGAAGGATGTCCAAAGTGCCGATTTTTGGATTGAATATGTAGAGCTTCCAGTGCTAAAGGAGGAGGTCAAGATAGCTCATCAAACTGAGATACGTAGTGCATGATATTAAAGTTCCAAGTTGTAGTGCATTGCAGATATGTACCGGATTGGGCAATTGCGACTGGAGCATCAGAAATGGAGTGAATGCATGTTCCTAAAGTGCTCATCATGTAGAGCATGTTAATATTGTCAAATCGTCATTTTGAGTTACGAATGCCAAGTTATTGCCAGGTGAAGTTTTGGTGGGGTCAATTTTGAGCTGGATTTTTCGCCTCCGTTGGTGTGCCATCTGACTTTTTTGGAGCTTTTTCAAGATGCATATGTGTTTTACGTGGCAAGTTAAGGTTGTAGGAAGTTACGGCTCAGCAAACAGGCATCGGGTCGGTTAGATACTAAGGTTTAAAAATGATGGCAGTTGACAGTCTAGTGGTAGCATACGGTTTTTCCAATTCTTGATGCACGTCATTTGAGGTCGTCGGACCGTCAAAGTGCTGAGCATATGGATGGAGTTCAATTACTGTACAATAGCTTTCAATGAGTTTAAACAACTTGTCCATCGGAGCTTTGAGCAGTTAATAATGGGAGGAGAAAGTGGAGGAAACAAATAATAGCTTTTTGATAAATTTTTATGGGTTTTAGAGGAGATTTTGGAAGCCAATGGTGGGAGGTGCCCTAGGACCGCCACGTGTTACCCAAGTAGCCCATATGTGGATTCAAAGGGCTCCTTTAGGGAGTGTTTATGCTACAGGGTGTGGAGTCAAAGGCATCACAAAGAGCCCCTTGGAGCTCCTTTCTAGCGTGGCCATGGTGATGCCCTTGCGGCGGGCGCAGCCTTTGGTGGTGCTTGTGGGGTAGAAGGCGCCAGCAGGGCGGACACCTGTTAAGTATGGAGCCTGATTTACCCTTGTAATTTTCTGTGGTAAAAGCCCACATTTGTAAGGCCCCCATTATGAGGAGAAGCCATCGTGCGTGAAGGAAAATCACTCACCAGAAACCAAAATTTTCACGGACAAGAATCAGGGGCAACTTTAAAGGCCTCGAGGGCGGAGGCCCCCGATACTTTTTTTTTCGCCGGAATATTACGGCGGCCGGAAAGTGGTCGGAAAACAACCGGTTGGTTGGCCGGTGGCCGATAGTCAATGGCCGATGGCTGGTGGTCGGAAGTCAATGGCCGGTGGCCGGTGGTCGGAAGTCAATGGCCGGTGGCCGAATTCAAAAGCGGACTTGTCTTCTCAAGGGCGGCCACACATGGGCGGATTGGAGGGTCCGATTTGGACTTATTCGCACAAGGGCGGCTACACATGTCTGTCTCTCATAAGAGAGGGCAACCCTTTTGGCCTATAAAAGGAGGCCATTTCTACACACATTTCATAGTGTGAAGTTGATGCAACAAGGTGAGTGTGAGGTGGTGAGAGTGAAGCAAGGCGAGAGCTCCATTAAGGGTATAAACCCTTTGTAAACTACTTCTTGTTTTGAAGTACTAAAGCCATTGAGTGGCTGCTTTCCCGTGGACGTAGCCCACATTGGGTGAACCACGTATATCGTGTGTACTCTCTCTTTCTCTCTCTACTCTATAATCTCGTGTATATAAATCTATCTCTCTCCATTAAGTAATCTACTCAATTATCTATTTAGCTACGTCTTATTTCCTAACAACTGGTATCAGAGCAAGGTTTGCTCGTAGCTAAATTATCTCAAGGAAAGGATTCCTTGAATTGAGTGGGAGTTATGGCGGAGGAAGGGAAGCTCAAGATTGAGAAGTTCAACGGCAAAAACTACCAACATTGGAAGATGGAGATTGAAGACTATCTCTACCAGAAGGACCTCTATTTGCCACTAGGCGGTCTTGCGAAGAAGCCCGCAACAATGGCAGATGAAGCATAGATTGTCCTTGATCGAAAGGCACTGGGAACAATCCGGTTAAGCTTGGCGTCAACGGTGGCCTTCAATGTTTTGGAGATGAAGACCACGGAGGACTTGATGAAGTCACTTGACGACTTCTACGAGAAACCATCGGCATCCAATAAGGTATTTCTTATGAAGCGCTTGTTCAATCTAAAGATGGCAGAGAATGGTTCAGTTGCAGAACACCTAAATGACTTTAACACAAACATAAGTCAACTTCGATCAGTGAAAATCAATTTCGATGACGAAGTGCGAGCTCTGCTTATACTATCATCTCTACCGGATAGTTGGGACAGCCTTGTGATGGCTGTAAGTAATTCTATCTCTGGCACAAATACTCTTAAGTTTGATGATGTTGTGGGTGTTCTCCTAAGCGAGGAAATGCGAAGGAGAAGCACAGGAGAATCATCAAGTGCTGCACTATCAGTGGAAACAAGAGGAAGGCTTAAGGAGAAGTTCAAAAACCAAAAGGGTCGTGATCGCTCAAGGCGGAGCAAGTCACGCACAAAGTCACTTCTTGAATGTTGGAACTACGGCAAGAAGGGCCACATCAAGAAGGATTGCTGGTCCAAGAAGAAGAAGGAGACAGAGTCTCAAGACAACAAGCCAACATCGGAGGCCAATGTGGCAGGTAAAGTAGAGCAAGATGCTCTAATTCTCTCATTAGACAATGTGTCTAATTCCTGGATAGTAGATTCCGGGGCTTCATTCCATGCGACACCACACAAGCAACATTTCCAAGACTACACCAAAGGTAATTTTGGGTATGTATACTTGGGAGATGATGAAGCTTGTGAGATTGTCGGCAAAGATACAGTTTCTGTCAAAACTGCTAACGGAAATGAATGGAAGCTTAAAGATGTTAGGCATGTTCCTTCTCTTCGCAAAAATTTGATCTCTACAGGACAATTGGACGACGAAGTTCACAACATTGCATTCGGAAACAAACAGTGGAAGATCTCAAAGGGATCTTTGGTGGTTGCCAAGGGTGAAAAAGTCGGTACACTTTACTTGTGTACTGTTAGCACGCAACCTTCAACTTGTGCAGCAAGTACAAAAGTTGACAGTGCGGTGTGGCACTACCGACTTGGGCATATGAGTGCCAAACGAATGCAAATCCTTCAAACAAAGAAGCTTCTACCAGGTTTGAAAGAAGTGGACTTAGAGTTCTGTGAAGATTGTGTTTATGGTAAACAAAAGAGGGTAAAATTTCAAAAATCAGGAAATGAAAGAAAAAATAAAAGCTTGAGTTGGTTCATTCTGATGTTTGGGGTCCTGCAAGTACACCATCACTTGGTGGCTCATTGTATTATGTAACATTCATAGACGATGCGACTAGAAAAACATGGGTTTATGTCATGAAGAATAAATCCGATGTATTTTCCATATTTCAAAGGTGGAAAGCCTTTGTGGAGAATGAAACAGGTACCAAGGTTAAATGCCTCAGATCCGACAATGGAGGCGAATATTGCAGCCAAGCTTTTGAAAGCTTTTGTGCTAGCAATGGCATTCAGAGGCAAAGGACAACCCCAAGGACACCTCAACAAAATGGGATTTCGGAAAGGATGAACAGGACAATCATGGAACGAGCACGAAGCATGCGGCTACATGCAGGCCTACCGCTTGAGCTTTGGGCGGAAGCTGTAAGTACGTCTGTGTACTTAATCAATCGGTCACCCTCAACGGCATTGGATGGGGAAGTTCCAGAAGAGGCATGGACAGGTAAACCGGTGAATTATGCATTTCTCAAAGTGTTTGGGTGTGAGGCTTTCATGCACATAGATAGAAGCCTAAGATCAAAGTTAGATGCAAAGTCCAAAAAGTGTTTCTTCATTGGCTATGGAGAAGGAGACTTTGGGTATCGCCTATGGAATCCTGAAGATGGTAAAATTTTAAGGAGTAGGGATGTAATTTTTAACGAACAAAATATGTACAAAGATTACTTGGAAAGAAAACAAACAAAAGAAACAGGTGATGAGTACATGGAGCTTGAGGACGGTGAAGACTCAAGGATTGCAAACGGTGACAATGTGCAACAACGTCAACCAAATGAGGAGCCTCAACCTATTCCCCGAAGATCTACAAGAGCAAGTAGACCTCCAAAAAGGTTTGTTCCTTCCTTCAACCATCTCTTGATCTCAGATTCTGGAGAGCCGGAATCATATGAAGAAGCTATGCAACATGAATCCAAAGAAGAATGGATGAAGAGCATGCAAGTGGAGATGGACTCACTACATCGCAATCAAACATGGGAGTTGGTTGAGTTGCCTAAAGGTAAGCGGGCACTTCAAAACAAATGGGTGTACAAGCTAAAGGAAGAAGAAGGTGGGAAGAAAAGGTACAAGTCTAGGCTTGTGGTAAAAGGTTTTTCTCAAAAGAAAGGTATTGGCTTCAATGAAATATTTTCTCCTGTTGTAAAAATGAACTCAATTAGGCTTGTCTTGAGCCTTGTGGCTGCTCATGATCTAAATCTCGAGCAAATGGATGTAAATACGGCATTCCCTCACGGTGACTTAGAGGAGGAAATCTACATGCTTCAACCAAAGGGGTATGAAGTAAAAGGTAAGGAGAAAATGGTTTGCAGATTAAAGAAGAGCTTGTATGGTTTAAAGCAAGCATCAAGACAATGGTACTTGAAGTTTGATCGATGGATGTTGGATCATGGATTCACAAGATGCAACTCGGATCACTGCGTCTACACGGAGAATTTGGGAGATGGGAAATTCATCATCCTAATGTTGTATGTTGATGACATGTTGATTGTAAGTCCTAACATGCAGGACATCAAAGACCTAAAAGAGGAGCTGTCCAAATCTTTTTCAATGAAAGATTTAGGTGCTGCAAAGAGGATACTTGGTATGAAAATATCAAGGGACAGGACGAATAAGACAATAAAGCTATCTCAAGAAGATTACATCAAGAAGGTACTAGAAAGGTTTGCAATGCAAAATGCAAAACCAGTTTCTACACCTTTGGCTCGTCATTTTAAACTAACGAAGGATATGTGTCCAAAGACACAAGAGGAGATAGCCTATATGTCTAAAGTTCCATATGCTGCAGCGGTAGGTTCTCTAATGTATGCTATGGTCTGGACAAGGCCAGACATTGCACATGCAGTGGGAGTTGTGAGTAGGTTCATGGACAACCTAGGTAAAGAGCATTGGCAAGCTGTGAAGTGGATACTTAGGTATCTAAAAGGGACAACAAGAAATGCTTTGTATTTTGGAGGAACTGATATTTTTTAGAAGGGTATGCTGATGCAGATATGGCAGGTGACAAAGATACTCAAAGGAGCACTACTGGCTATGTGTTCACGGTTGGAGGCACAGCAGTAAGCTGGGCTTCAAAGCTGCAGAAAGTGGTTTCACTTTCTACCACGGAAGCAGAGTATGTAGCAATGACGGAGGCAAGCAAAGAAATTCAGTGGCTTCACAGATTCTTAGAAGAGCTTGGATTCAAACAAGAGAATTGTGTCTTGTACAGTGATAGCCAAAGTGCTATCCATCTTGCGAAGAGCTCAGCCTTTCATTCAAGGTCAAAGCACATTGAGGTGAGATATCACTTCATACGCACTCTTTTGGAAGAGGGACAACTAAAGCTAGGAAAGGTGCATACAAGTGAAAATCCTGCAGACATGTTTACAAAGGTGGTCAACAAGGAGAAGTTGAGGTTTTGCTCATCTTCAATCGGCATTCAAGGATAAGAAGCCAGAATGGAAAGCAGTCACAGGTTTGGTTTGGAGATCTGTCTCCAAGTGGGAGATTGTTAAGTATGGAGCCCGATTTACCCTTGTAATTTTTTGTGGTAAAAGCGCACATTTGTAAGGCCCCCATTATGAGGAGAAGCCATCGTGCGTGAAGGAAAATCACTCACCGGAAACCAAAATTTTCATGGACAAGAATCAGGGCCAACTTTAAAGGCCTCGGGGACAGAGGCCCCTGAGACTTTTTTTTCGCTTGAATATTCTTTTTCGCCGGAATATTATGGCCGGAAAACAACCGGTCGGTTGGCCGGTGGCCGGTAGTCAATGGCCGATGGCTGGTGGTCGGAAGTCAATGGCCGGTGGCCGAATTCAAAAGCGGACTTGTCTTCTCAAGGGCGGCCACACATGGGCGGATTGGAGGGTCCGATTTGGACTTATTCTCACAAGGGCAGCTACACATGGCTGTCTCTCATAAGAGAGGGCAGCCCTTTTGGCCTATAAAAAGAGGCCATTTCTACACACATTTCATAGTGTGAAGTTGATGCAACAAGGTGAGTGTGAGGTGGTGAGAGTGAAGCAAGGCGGGAGCTCCATTAAGGGTATAATCCCTTTGTAAACTACTTCTTGTTTTGAAGTACTAAAGCCATTGAGTGGCTGCTTTCCCATGGACGTAGCCCACATTGGGTGAACAATGTATATCGTGTGTACTCTCTCTCTCTCTCTACTCTATAATCTCGTGTATATAAATATATCTCTCTCCATTAAGTAATCTACTCAATTATCTATTTAGCTATGTCTTATTTCCTAACAACACCGGTGGTGTCCAACGATGGCGCTCGCTAGTGCTCATGTGGAACGTCTATTTGTGTGTGTTCCCATGGCCATAAAGGCCAACCCTTTTATTGAGGGCAAGCCAGGGGTCCACCCCTTGTCACGTCGTTGTGACAATGAGAAGGGGGGCCTCCCACATGAGTTGGTCTCTAAGCATATTGAAATAGCAAGGAGGGTCCCATGCAGGAGGGCCGCAAATAGAAAAATAGGTTGGCTTAATTGAGAGGGCCCTCACATGTCCTCAAGGGTCGAGATTTTTTGCAGTTTGGGGGGGGGGGGGGGGGGGGGGGGGGGGGGTCTCATTTTTGGAGAGGAAGAAGGCCGAGAAAGGGGATTTTAAGGAGGAGAGTGCTCGGCGCCCAAGAGGGAGTTCAAGGAGGCGATTTTGGAGAAGGAGAAGCTCAGAGAGAGCTCTAGAGGAAGAGTTTGGAGCCAAATGTTGGAATTAGGGTTGCAGAGAAACACTCACAGCTTGGAGAAGACGAAGGAAGCTCAAGGCACACAATAGAAAGTGTATTACTTAGTGTGCAATGGAAAGATAGATAGCCCTAGAGTGATGGGCGTATATACAATGCACGGGGGAAAAAACCTCCTAAAGAGGGAAAAAATGCCCCGACGGTGCTAGTGTGTTCACACCCATCACTACCACATGTATATGGTAAAAAATCCCCCCTGGAGTGATGCGGTGAATGAGAGCTGGCACATGAGTAAAGGGAAGTGCCATGCCCTGAGGACATGATCAGTCCACAAAGGGGAGTAAGCCCAAAGCTTTGCGGAAAGCTTCAAGCTTCTCACGAGACAATGCCTTTGTGAAAAGATCTGCAAGGTTGTCCTGTGTTGGCACATAAGCCAAGATGATCTCTCCTGCTGAGAGCCTCTCCCTGACATAGTGGTAATGCACCTCAATGTGCTTTGTGCGAGCATGAAAAACTGGGTTTCTCGCAACTGCCAATGCGCTTTGACTGTCAGTGTAGATAGTGTTGGTAGTGTCCTGTCCAAGACCCAAATTAGCCATAAGGCGTCTGAGCCATACACACTCAACCATAGCTGTGAAGACTGCCCTGTACTCAGCCTCACAACTCGAAGTGGCCACAGTAGGTTGCTTCTTGCTCAACCATGATATACATGAACTGCCAAGCATGAAACAAAAACCACTTGTGGACACTCTCGTGTCAAAATAACCAGCCCAATATGAGTATGAAAAAGCATGTAAGTCTGGCGGCAATGATCCCCCCTTGGGATAAAACAAGCCAAGATGTAAAGTGCCACTAAGGTAGCGGAAAATCCTCTTGACAGCCTGCCAATGCTTAGACCCTGGGCTATGCATAAATCTGCTGACCTGTGAGACTGCAAACTGAATATCTGGCCTCGTGTTGCATACATAAATGTGGCAGCCAACAGCAGTTTGGTAAAGAGTGACATCGACAGGATCACCAGCATCATGCAGACTCAACTTCAAACCTGTTTCCATGGGAGTGGCAATAGGTTTGCAATCCTCAAGTCCAAACTTACATAGCAATGTCTCTATGTAACTTTTCTGACACAAGGCAATACCACCATCACACTGCTTAAACTGTATACCCAAATAATGATGCAACAGCCCCAAATCTTTCATCTTGAAAGTAGCATTCAAATCAGCCTTAAATTCAGCAATATGTCTCTCATTTGGTCCAGTGATCAGCAAATCATCAACATAAAGAACCACGATGAGAAATACATCACCCTCACGCTTTACATACAATGTGCTTTCTGTTGGACTGTTACAAAAGCCTTGTTTGACCAAATGAGTGTCATATTTCTCATACCAAGCACGAGGAGATTGCTTCAACCCATACAAAGCCTTGTTACATTTGCACACTTTGTCCTCTTGTCCTTTTATGACAAAACCGTGAGGCTGCGTTACATAAACTTCCTAAAATATGTCACCATTCAAGAAAGCAGTAACAATGTCTGATTGATGTACATCCCAACCAAAATGAGCTGCCAATGCACATAGAAAACGTACAGTAGTCATACAACAAGTGGGAGCAAAAGTCTCTTCGTAATCTATGCCTTTTTGCTGTGCATAACCCTTTGCAACAAGTCGAGCCTTATGGCAATCGATCTTACCATCTGGTTTGCATTACGACTGAACGAGTACGACTAGACAAAGGTGCATCCAATTTACTGTCACGCAAAGTGTGCACCAGCCATTTTGGCATACCTCTAGCCTGCTCATTTTCAGCCCTTTCCTCATCAAGTACATCATGTACATCTGCATCAGTAATAGGCTGATCTAAAATATTTTCAGAAACCCCCATAGGCTGTACATTTGCCTCATTGGAACTTACATTCGTATTTCCACCACTGAAAAGAGGCAACAAAGTGTCATAAATGTCCTGTGAGCTTAAATTACCGTCTCTAGTACATGACAGCAAGGGCTGAACAGAATCTTCCACAAACACTACATCCTGAGAAACCAGAATACGTTTTGTTTGCGGATGATACAACCTGTAACCTTTGATTTCAGCACTATAACCAACAAAAATACATTTGACAGCCTTATCATCCAATTTTCTGCGTTGCACTTGTGGCACCAAAGCATATGCCAAACAACCAAAAACACGCATGTGCTCAATAGAAGGCTTTCTATCATGCCACGCTTCATATGGAGTAATAGACTACAAAGATTTCGTAGGACACCTGTTTAGTACATAAGTGGCACACATGATGGCCTCAAGCCAAAAAGAATGCGGTAAATCTTGACTTTTGACCATACATCGTGCCATTTCAGTGACCTGTTTTTCCTCTCAGCAACACCATTTTGCTGAGGCGTATAAGGCACTGTACATTGGTGTTTTATCCCACGACTAGCCAGAAATGCATTAAATTCATGAGACATATACTCCCCCCCTTGATCGGAACGGAGGGTGCCCATAGTACATTTCGAGACATTTTCAGCCATAGCAAGAAATTTTTTGAACCACATAAAAACTTTGGACTTCGCTTTAAGCGGAAATACCCATGCATGCCTGGAGTAGTCATCAATGAAAGTCACGAAGTACAGGTAATTGCCCAAGGACGGAGTTTGCATGGGCCCACAAACATCACTATGCACAAGCTGCAACCTGCATGTGGCCCGAACTGAACCATCCTTTGGAAACTTAGAACGCTGCATCTTACCCAAAATACAGCCTTCACAAACATGTTTGATAGGTGCTTCAAGAGGCGGCAAAGAAGCAACCATATCAGATTTCTGCAAACGCAGCAAACTGGCAAAATTCAGATGACCAAAACGTGCATGCCAAAGTTTTGCATCTGGAATAGCCCTTGAATCTGCAACAGCATTTGCAAAATTTTGTCCACACTTGTCATACAAAGTGAGCTTATACAACCCACGGCACAAAAGGCCAGATGCAACAATTTCATCACCAAAAATGAGATCATGAACTGTGCATCTGTCATCCACAAATTTGACTACAAGTCCAAGTCTAGCAAGTGCAAATACAGACAAATTATTCTTCTTGATCCGAGGTACATAAAGTGCATCAACAAGTGTGAAGGAAATGCCATTAGCAGCAGTGAGCACAATCTTTCCAACTCCCTGAACTGGATAAGAGGCGTTGTTGGCACAAGTGACTGAATTACCATGAGGGACAGACTCGAGAGAGGTAAACAATTCACGATGTGAGGTAATGTGCTTTGTAGCACCACTGTCGAAATACCACACATGTGAATCTGTAGCAACTGACAAGCATGCATCATGGATAGTAGGATTGTAAGTGCACTCCGCACTAAAATCCCATTCTGCATCAACATCAGCAACACAGTCTCCTTTCACAGAAGACTCAACAATGGCTGCATTTGTAGTGGAACCAGCATTTGTAGTGGAACCAGCATTTGCAGTGGAACCACCCTCTTTCTTCTTAGCCTCTTTGGCCTTCAACTTAGGACACGATTTGATCAAGTGATCATTGGCTTTACAATAATGGCAACGCATCTTCTTTTTTCCCTTATCACCATAATTGCCAGACGAAGTACTGGCAATTCTGGTAGCAGAAGAAGCCTGTTCAACTGCACGCTGCCTAGTCCTGTTTTTTCTGGAAAGTGACTCTTGTAACAACAATGTGTATAATGCATCAAACTTGACAACTTCAGGATTTCCTTGGGTCATCAGTCTCCAAGTACTAGCAAAAGTCTGGTAGGAATCTGGTAAGGCATCAAGAATAGTCTGCACAAGGGAACTGTCAGAAATGACTTCACCTGCAGAAATAAGCTGCTCATTGATATCCTTGACACTAGCAAGGAAAGTGTCCATATCATCTTCCTCATGCATAATCTTCGACTCCAGCTCTTTACGCAACAAAGAAATTTTAGCCTCATTGCGGCTTGCATAAAGACCTGCTAGAATATCCCAAGCCTGTTTTGCAGATTTTGCTGAACGGATGTGAGGAACAATGGTGCACTTCACAGACAACGCAATCAATGCATGAGCCTGCGCATCCTTAACATCCCAACGAGCTTGTTCTGTCGTAGGCAAAACAACTCTAACAGCTGCAATCCTTGCAGCAAGACTTGCAACATCCTCAACATCGCGTACATCCTCAGAACCAGGACGTACATCAATGCCCTGCACAATGTTCCAGACACCTTTTGACACAAGAACATGTTGCATCATATAAGCCCACATAGGGTAGTTGTCCCCATCCAACCTGTCCTCAACAACAAACATCTTGAACACATCTGTGTTGTTGTTGTCAGCCATGGTAAATGGTGCACCTGATGTGAAAACTGCCCGAAAATAGGAGAAACGGAGCGGGAACAAGCGGAGCGGGAACAACCTGTGCTATATAGCACAAACAGTAGAAGACTATAAGGCACCTGTTATGCAGAAATTGGCACTGACAGAAATTCTGCACAAAATGACGAAATAGCCTGTGCAGTACTGCCTGTAGTGGAAACGGAGGCCGAAATGAGCCCAAATCAAAATTCTGAGTAGACCGAGCTCTTCGAGTCATCCCAAAATATTTGTCGACCTGCGAACGCTTGCCAAAGCTCACTGAAATCGGAGAAAGTGAACAGGCGTGTGCTGGAGCAGCTGGCGACTAAGCCCGGGAGGACGTGACCTGCTCTGATACCAATTGTTGGAATTAGGGTTGCAGAGAAACACACACAGCTGGGAGAAGACGAAGGAAGCTCAAGGCACACAATAGAGAGTGTATTACTTAGTGTGCAATGGAAAGATAGATAGCCCTAGAGTAATGGGCGTATATACAATGCACGGGGGAAAAAACCTCCTAAAGAGGGAAAAAATGCCCCGGCGGTCCTAGTGTGTTCACACACATCACTACCACATGTATATGGTAACACCAAAAAGGGATTTGGCGACAATGTTTTTCTCTTCTTGCCACTCTCGGGAGGAGGTCCGCACAGAGGTGTATCCGAAGGTTGTTCAAGTTTTTGTTGCTCATGTCAACGGAGCCTTTGTAGTCGAGGTTTGATGGAGTTGTAGATGATGTTCTTTGCCACAATTGAAGAAAAACATATCAATTTTTTGTGTCATTTATTTCCCCCTTTCCCCATTCTTCTCTTTGTTCTGTTCCAACAATCGGGTGTCGTTGTTTGAGACGTGTGTGCCTCCCTGGGCCTCCATGTGTGTGTGAGAGAGAAAGAGAGAGCGGTGTGTGCTATGGCACAATAAAAAACGGGCAAAATCTGGTGTGATCTGCTGTCAGTTGTGTGAGTTTTGAAGTGAACTCTAGGGGATTGGGGTGTAGTGATTATCCTGGGCTATAGAGAGGTAGATTGTTTGTGGGCCGGGTGTGTTCCCCTTTCCCCCCATCCATCTCTTGGTGCCCCCATTGAGGATCTATCTGATGGCTCCTATTTAAAGACGAAGTCATGATTTTGGAGCATATGAAGTGCAAGTTTTGAAGAGCAAATATGGTGGAAGATGGCTTGGATGGGGTTTCCTACTTTCACTGGGTGGAAGATGCAAAAACCTGGCTACAAGATTATGGCTTATTTGTACTAAAAAACAGGTTGACGAGAGAAGGTGTGGTACAAATTTTCCCATTGTTGGTTTGGGGAAGTGCAAAGTGGTGGTTTGTTTGATGGTCTGATTGCAGAAGAAAAGATGAATTGTGAAGCTTTGGAAACTTCTTTTTAGCATCAGCACGTTGTCGAGAAATTTGCGGTCTTGCCAGGAAAGCACCGGGCTTATGGCTGTGAGAGTTTGTGAGAGAACTCAACAAAAACTATATGAAGGAGTTAAACCATAGATGCCATGAAGACTAGGGTTTGGAAAGAAGTGCAATCAAAGAAGACTCACTCTTTCTCTCTTGCACTCACACACACAAAGAAAGAACACAAAAGAGAATGTCAAAACAATACGAAAATGAAAACATCAAGGCTATGGCCATATCGTATCATGGGTAATATGAAAGGGTTAATAGATGAGTTAATGGCATTCAATCTTGGCTGACCAAATAGGCTACGAATTGTTCTTTGGAATTGTAGTTTTGTGCTTACCATAATATATATATTTTGTCTTGTGATTGGGATTAATTGTGTGTACAAATCCTCTTGGTTCATAGCAAGATAACTACGCTTACGTCAAAATAAAAGTTATAGTCTATGAGAGGTAGTATGATGGGATCTCGTGATAGAAGTATTTCATTAAGCCTTTCTGGGCCAAAGAGAAACACTATACGTTGTTGAAAGTGTATTTTTCGGCTAATCCATACGTTAATTCTAATAGATCATACAGAGTGAAAGCGATAGAAATGATCATCATGTGGGTTATTCATGTAGGATAGTATGTGAGAAATGTAGATATGAGAGAAGTGAAGAGATGAGAAGTTTCCCTCCCAAGCCCTATTCTTGCCCGTAGGCAATAAGGATACTGCGGGGAGAGATGTACCTGTAGCAAAGAGAACCTAGAGAGGATGAATTACTAAGAGTGAGAGAGATAGGTTTGGTTAAGGAGATGAGATTAGATACATATATATATGTTGGATTAGAGATGAAAATGAAAACAACAAGAAATCAAGAAAACATCAATGTAGAACACATCTTACTTGAAACCCTTCGGCACCATTATTGATGGGAGAGAGAAGAAGAGGGGAGAATTCAACGTTGATTGATACGCCAAATACAACACCTTTTTTGATTAGAGTTGATCTTCCAAGGATAGTGTACAAGAATGGCTAGTCTTCCTCTAGGAGAAAGTGTAGGCTTGGGCTTATGTTAATGGGGCTAAGTACAATTAGGCATTACTACTCACTCCCTCAAGAATTCCTCTCATCAATGGCTTGAATGATTGAGTTTTTTTCAAGGAAGAAAAGGTCCCCTTTTATAGGTGAAGGGAACCCCCAAGGATTTACACAAGAAGAGAGGAGCCAGTGTAAACAGGAATTGGAAAAGTTGGAAATGAGCTGTCCATGCATGATGTGGGCAGACTGGGGTCCAGTATTTTGATCATATCTCCTCAACCGTGGCTTCAAATAAAAAAGTAAAAATATGGGCAAAAAATTCAGCTCATTAGCTACGATTTTCATTTTAAAATTGTTTTCGAGTTCGGATTGGAACCTTGTGTAAAAAATTCATCAAAATAGGGTCCATTTTTGACAACAAAAGTCTTCTTGTGGTCCCCTTAGCCTAGACTTTCATTTGATTCCAAAGGACACCTCATGCCATATGAAAGCATGACATTGCTCCTTAAAAAAGTTTTGTAATCATGCTTGCAATAATGCATTAAAATAAGTGTATCTTTGAAATCATGCCACCTAGTGTCCCACTAGGATTTGATTCCCTCCTAGTAGCTATTTAAAAAGAAATATAAGAAAAGTATAAAAAATACATAGAATATATATATATTGGAGTTTACCCTAGATATAGGATCTAGCTAGGGTGTGAGATGATAATGAGATAGTAGAAATAAAGAATCAATGCTTTTTGCCCCAAGTTAAAGAGGCGGAGCTATTGACGCTTTTCCCATAGTATTTTTTTATGGTAAAGTAAGAATAGGTTACCCTTGAGATAAATAATAGGATGAGACAGAAGGCATATTATTATACTTAAATATACATATGTACATTATAGAAAAGATAATTATGTATCTAAAAAATTATAAGATAACTCTTGTAGGATGCGTTCCCACTATGTACATGTCACAGCACGACAACGTGCTAGTGGTATAGATACATGAGGTAAATAGAAAGCTGGATGATCTAAAGCAAAAGCTGGACGAGAATTTCCAGGTGTTCATATGGCAATTTGAAGCCCTTTGGCGAGAGCTGATGGAGGTAACTAATACCAAAACTGTTGATTTTTTAGAATTGAGAATTTTTTTTAATTTCCTCCATGAGGAGATCGGGGATAAAGTGGAGACGGATGGGCCCGTGATATATGTTGAGGCGGTCGGACCAAAAAAATATTGAAGAAGCGATAGGCCAGGCAGGGTTTTTCGGATGTGGTGATGCCAAAGTAGACTGAAGTAAGGAGAGTCGAGCCAAAGGTGGTTCAAATGAATATACCAACGTAAGAAGAACCCAGGGTTTTGTGGATGCAAAGAGATGGGGTGGTTCCCATGCCGAGTTTTCCAATAAGGGCGGCTTCAATTGTGCAAGAGGTGGAGGAAATTCTAGACCGGGCAAGAGAAGTAGTACCAAATTGAGGTATGGATGTTCAATCTTCTTTGAAGAATGGTAAAGACCAGAGGGTACGATTTGTGGATGAAGTTGAGGCGATAAAGCTGGAGGAGATTCCTGATCTAGAGACAGAAGATGAGGTTGAGTTGAGTAAGTGCAGCTCCATGGATGTAGATACAAGCTGGGAAATAGAGTCAAACCAATCCAGGTATGACGAGTTTTGTATGTACCCAATATTTTTCAATAAAAGTATTTTTCTTACTTTGAAAATATTTAAGGTATGCATTTTATTAAGTCAAAGAGCATTCTAGTGGAATGATCGGATTGAAAATCGGACTCTAGAACTACATATTAGTAATGATGACCCTTATTCACTTGAAAAAAATAGGTTGATGGGAAATTTAAGCCTCAAGACTGTATCTAAAGAGTTGACCTTTTAGGAAAGAAGAAGTAATTTTAGAAGAGAAGGACTAGGAGAAGTACTTTTAGTAAAGAAAGAGTCTTTTTAGAAAAGAGAGAGGAGGAGTTTAGTTTAGAGCTTTTTCTTGGAAGCCAAGCTTCTTCTTAGAGATTCAAAATTGTACATCGAAATCTGTGTCAGAAAAAAGAAATAATAATCCGGATATGGGGGCTTTTCACAAGCCAAGCTCCCATACCCCTCTTCTCTCGTCCCCACCCCATGAAAACCCCCTCTTAGGGAGGGAGTGATAAAAGGCATTGGGAAAAGTAAGAAAAAAAAATAAAGTATGATTATGTAAATATATGAGAAAGGTAAAATAGGCTACCTCATGCCTGCGGGGCAGCCCATCCCCACCTTGCCTTCTTTTTCTTCACTGTTGCCCCGCCGTGTGTCCCTTTTCCTCTCCTCCACTCAAAAGGTCAACCCCCTCTCTCTTCCCCGTGTCCTTTCTCCTTTCTCTCTCCCCTCAAGCTACCCCACCTCTCACCAATAATGCATTCTAACTCACCAATAATGCACCCTAACTCACATGCAACTTATCCTATCTTCCAAAATAGTATACCCCACCCCCTCTTTCTCTCTCCTATCATATCCCATGACCCAAATACCCCCCTCTCTCTCTAAAGGGCGCCATGTCTCTTGTCTTGTAGCTAAATAACCTCCCCCACACTCACACACACTCAATTTCACTAAAAAAGGTACCCATAGACCCATACCCACCCGGTGGTTACCTGATTTTTCTTGTGTTCACACACATATGCACACAGATTCACCTCTGAACACACTCTCCTCTCTCCCCTCTTGTAATTACTTTATTCTCCATGTCACCTCTCACTTTTTTTCATCAACCCATCTCTCTCTCATGAGACTGCTGTTCTGGCACATATACACACAGCCAGACAAGTGGGACCCACAGTCACATGGCCTATGTAGATAATGATTTCTTCATTTCTAAATTCTAGAATTTCTCCCCCCTCCTCCCCTATATAAAGAGGGGTCACCATCACACTAAACACACACAACATCACCAAAAGAACACACTATGCACTGTGTGTGTCTAGTGCACACACACACACCCACACCATCACCATCACCGCAATCACCATGCTTGTTTTGAGCATGACCTCTACACCCTTGGCTATGGAAGATGAAGGGCAACTAAATGAAGGATGATGGCCATAACCCTCGTGCGAGTCTTCGCCATCAACTCCCACCTATCCGCCATGTGCTCTACCACTCTCTCCCTTCTCATTCCCCTACCCTATGCTCCCCATTTCATCGCCTTATTCTCTAAATAAAGCTTGAGGTTTTGTGAGTATGTTTTGTTGCAATGTTTTGCCCATGTGAGGTGTGCAAAATCGCCACCTAGTCTTGTGTTTGGAGTGAGCTTGTGTATGTGTGAAGGGTGTGCGGATTCGCCATCCTTTTGTGATGCCTAAGTACTAAGCTGCTATACCCCCTCCCTCACTCTCTCTCTCTCTCTCTCACTTGATCTCATTCCCTTTCCTCTTCATCATTACTCCCAAGCATCCATCTCTCTTGGATGAAAACTTTGTTATGGTGGTGTGTTGTTTGCGTCCTAGCTGCTGAAGCTAGGTGGTGCCCCCTGTTTGGTTTACCATGACAGGCTCGAGGCGCGCCGTTCGGTCCCCGGTGTTTTAGAGGACGTCGGGGTTCGGGGTTCGCTTTGCTCCCGTCACCATGAACGTGTGCGAACTTATCTCTCTTTGCTTCCCTCTATTCTTAGCTTGTGATTTTGGCCTTGAGAGCCTATATAAAGACCCCTCTCCTTTCACTTTGAAAACACACACTCTCAAAAGCAGAAGCTCTCTTGCCTTGATGTCAGAGTTACCTTCTCTCCCTCAAGCTCTCTTCCTCAAGCTCTTACCTTCAAGCCATCTCTATCTCCAACTCTTTCTTTCTCTACCATCATCGTACTGTTCCCCAAATTCTTGAGTTCTCTTTTTCTCTTTCTCCAATCTCTTTCGCTATACGATGGACCCAAAGCAAGTGACTTGAAGCTCAAAGGACGCTCGTGTTGCTCCACCTCCAAGAAAGGTGCAAAGGAAGGCATCAACTACTCCAAACGCTGCTCAAGCAGAGGTATCAGCTACGGAAGAAGTCGAAGCCGACCACGAGAGTTAGTCAAATGTGTTGCTAATCTAGTAAGATGAATTTATAATTATGCATCATTATACATGATGATCGGTAAGTCAAGCTTACAAATTTCTTTAAACTGTCCAAGAAACGTGATTATATCACAAGAAACAAGCATATGATTTCATAGAGTAGAGAAAGAATCGTTTGATTTATGGTTACTATTTGATGAATTGTCTCTGTTTCATATTAGAATTTAGTTAATCATGTTTGAGAAATCACTTAAAGAAAACAATTGCTAAAAGAATATCTTGTTTCCAGATAGAACTCATGGTTAGCAAGGTGATTCTGTGGTTAGCAGAGAATAAGCTGAGGTTATGAGCTCTCTTTTTGTTACTTGCGGTTAGTAGGATGCCTTGCAGTTAGTGAGATGTTTCCTCGCGGTTAGCGACTGGAAAAGTATGCGCATTTCACCGGTTAGCAAATAAGTAAATCCTTTGCAAAGGCTTTGTTGGTTAGACAGAGAAAGTCCGCGGGCAGTGGTAACCTCTTAAGAATAATTGAAAGATTTATTTTTCTTGAATTATAGGAATGTCTTCATTAGAGCATGTTTGAGAAAGAAATGTTTTGGTGATGTTTGAAGGGCTGGATGAAAGAAACTATGCCTAGAATTAAAAAAAGAATATTGTTTATATATGTGAAACAGTGTGGTAGTAATTAGAAAACTAGCTAAAAAGTGTGAGTGTGGGGTGGAAAGTGGGGGCTTGCTGAGGTTGCCAGTCAAGGATGGGTGGTCTCGATTAGTCAAGAAACTCTTCACTCCCTCGCATTAAGAGAAGCAAAATTAGAGACTCATTGTGCCAAGAGTCAAGAAGTCCCAAATATATGTGCCCCGGAAAGTTATGGACTCGACTAATCGGGTACTTTTCACAAGATTACTAGTAGCTAGTTTAGATTAAGTCTCATATCATATTTATGGTTTATGGATGGAGGCCGTGCCTCTTAAACGTGGAAAAAAGGCATTGTTTATGGATGCTAAATAGGTAATTGGGATTTCATCTTTATGTTAGGAAGTAGTTTTCATTAGAATCCTTGATTTATCGACCTGTCTTGTGCTGTATGACACTTATAACCACAAATATGATGGATATAGGACTTCCTCTCTTTTGTTGCTCGTATCTCTACTTTGTGGAAACGGAGTAGGGTGTCGTCAATGGAGAAGGAGAATAAAGGAATGCCATCTATCAAGTCGCCCCAATCTTCTCGGGGTTGGGAACCTCACAATTGGTATCAAAGCTTTCGGTTTAAAGTTTGGTTTCTTAACCGTATGTACTATTCTTGGGCTTGATTGCATGAATACTTGCTTGACAATGTTATCCTATCTATTCTATAGCACAAATTTATGAACACCAACTATTTAACTATCTTGAAGGCAATATATCACACTGCTTGTCAATCGCCACTATTCGAATTTTGAGAGAATGCGTTCTCCATTCTTGACAAGGTTTTTGCACCTCACATCAATTTTGATCCAGCAAATACATGGTTACATACAAGTTGTTGGGTTTGCGGAATAATCTTTGCTATCCAAGCATGTCACATTGAACACTTGGAGATTGATCTACATCAAATCAAGTGTGCTGAAGAATTGAAGCTGGTTTCATACTTCCAATTTTACCAGGCACCACTAATAGCTGGTTTCATACTTCCAATTTTACCAGGCACCACTAACTGTCATGGCTCCTTATGGAGTCACAATTCATAATCGATGGGTTTATGAGAGAGTGACATCAGTTATCCTTGCCAATTGAGTTGTTATCGACAATCACACTCGATTGACCTTCAAGGAAAATTTTTTCATTGGCTACCCCGAGCTCCCTCTTGTGTTTCGCTTCTTACATCCACATCATTAACCAACAATCTTTTATGACATGTCAATTGATGTGTATTATAGCTATGGTTAAAACCTTTATTATATATTTTCATGGAGAGATCCCTATATGGCTTTTTGATGAATTTATGGATAGTAATGTTTTGCTTCAAAATAATTATTTGATTGGTTAAGTCATTTGATTGAGTCTTAGTAGATTGAATAATTAACGACCAGTTAAGTCGTGTGATTCAAAAAGTCATGACTAGTTAAGTCATGTGACTTAGTTCTAATGGAATGGGCAAGTCGTGTGACTAGTTAAGTTATGTGACTGAGTTTTGATGAACTAAATCATTTAGAATTGGTTAAGTCATATGGTTAAGTTTTAAAATGTACTTGGTAAGTCATGATTGGTAAAGTTATGTGGTTGAACTTTTAGTGGACTGGATAAGTCTAAGCCAAAAAAATAACTTAGTGCTTTAAGATACTATGAATTGTAATTAATTAGTGGTTGATCCCTCTCTAATCTTGTGTGATTGCCCTCTCTTGCTTGTGTGTGCATGTAGGTTTGACTAGAGTGTGGTGCTCGATAGATCTATGCGTGTGTGCTTGCGATTAGTGTGCTGTATGATATGATTAGTGTTGTGTGCATCTTGCAATCGTTAGTGTGTGTGATTGGGCTGATTGGAGGTGAAGGGAAGTGGATGTCGAGATGGCCAACCATTGTGGCTTAGCTCCTCCATAGGCCGAGAAGCTCACCTCATAGAGTCACCATTCGTGTTGCCATGATTAGCTCACTAAACGTGTGAGTGTTTCCATGCCCTGGCTGGGTAGCTCATCCCTCCGAATTGATAAATTTTTTGGTCATTGGAGCTATGCAACGATGGAACCCCCAACATTTGGTGCCATTGTCAGGGACGATGGCCTACGCTAGTGTAATTGTGGCATAATTGGGTGTGTTTCCTCACTAAATTCACTACTAGTTTCACTTGTGTGTTTATGTTTTTGTGGCTTTTGGATGTGTGTGCATGAATCAAAGTGTCCATAATTCCCTAATTTTTCACCGTATCTTGCCAATTGTGTGTTTACACACTCTAATTTCACACTATCCCCTTGCTAATTTCACTAATTTTTGCTAAGTTACACACTAATTTTCTGCCAAGGATTGGAGCTTTCAACCATTCAATAGATCTTCATTGGAAAGGTAATCAAGGTGGTATTCTCAACCTCCCTAGAATCTAAATATGTGTAGAATTGTGTAGAGACTCCACCATGATGCAATGTAATGTCAATGGTATGTTGTTGCAATGCAATGTTGATGCTATGAATTTTTTTGGATTGTTCGTTTTCATGCGGTCATAATGCCGAAATTTTCCATATTTGGTGGCGTATGAATTTGACAAGTTTCAATTGCTAATTGGTGAGAATGTGCGTTGCTACTTGTGTGCCTAATTGATGTCATTGCATGCTTGAATGGTCAGTTGCAAGTGTGTGTGCACTAAAATCAGGTGTGTGCATTCTAATTGAGTGTGTGTATGCCTAATTTTAGGTGTGTGTACACTATTTTGCCCTTGATTATGCACCTAAAAATAAATGTGTGCTTAATGATTTGTCAATTGTGATGATTGATTTGTGTTGTGCTCATGCCCAACTAGAGATTTGTGAAATTACATTGCAATTTCAACAAGATTTACCCTTTTGTGTACGCACCTAAAGATTGGTAAAAACTGCCAATTATTAGTGTGTGTGCGTTTAAAAGTGCTTAATGTGCATGATTAATTCAATGTTTGATTGCATGTTGGATGTGTGTAATGGTTAATTGCTGTGTTTTTTAGCTCAAAACAGGGATTTACACACTCCAAATGCGTCAAATTTTGACCTAATTTTGTCGGTTTAATTGCCTAGTTTGGATTTTATTGATCAAATTATCTGGCAGTCGAATTGATGTGATTTTTGGTAATTTTATTTGGCTACACTAATCCCCTATGTGTGGAGAAATTTCAAAAATTATTTGGGCATTTTTCGGATAAATTTTATAGTTTTTTGGTAATTTTTGCAACGTTTTTTGCTTAATTCCATAGAAAATTGATATATTGCGAATTTTACAAGCTGTTTTGAATGTGTGTTTATGGCTTGATTTTGAGCGCATTTGGGCTTTCGTTCGCCAAATTTTAAGCTTTTTGCTATTCTCGGGGGTTGGGTTGACGACTTTTGTCGAAATTGGTTTTTTTGATAAAAATTACTATTTTTGGTATGTTTTTGCGTGTTGAAAGTGTTTGATTGTAATTGCCGATAATTTCCTAAGATTTCTAGAATTTGCTAGGAATTTTTTGGATTTTCGGGTGATTTTTAGCGTTTCGACTATTTTTCGGCCTATTTTTGGCATTTTCGGATGATTGAAAATAAAATAATAAGGAAAAATAATTTTGAGCTCGATGCCGGTGCCTTGCGGTGCATAAAATTCTTCATTGAATAGATCTTTACGGTCTCTTGGGATAGTTTCGTACGACGTTAAAATAATCTTCTTGTTTCTTCCTCTTTAGCCACCGCCGCTCCTTCTCGCTTCGTAGCGTGTGAACCCACCCCAACACCCCTCTCACTCTCTCTCTCTCTCTTCCCCTCACTCTCTCTCTAAAAGCACGCTAATCAACTCTCTCTCTCATCCCCCTCACACTGCCTCTTTCTCTCTCTACCTTTTGGCACAAATGAGTGAGCCGCTGACTCTCTCTCTCTCTCTCCCTTCTTGTCGTACTCAACACACACACACACACACACTCTCTCACACGCACTGCCAGACGAGCTCATAGCCTCGCGTTCTATCTCTCTCGTGCTCTCTCCGCCCGCATTTCACGCTGCTGCCAAGACTGCGCGCTAGTCCTCCCTTCCTTTCGGCGCTGCACCGCTGTCACCCCGCATGTCTGTCCCTCCAGTCCTTTGCTGCACGCTGCCGGCTGTACACTACTACACACACGCCCATGACAGACCCGCTTTTCAACGCGCTGCCATGTGCTAGCATTAGGTAACTCAAGGTAAGTAAAAAAAATATTATTTTATTTTATTTTTTAAATTCTCTTATAAAAATATAGAAACAATTTTAAAAAATAAAAAATTTCAATAAAAAATAAAAAAAGATTTATAAAATTTTAAAAGTAAAAATAATAAAGAAAAACAAACCAAAATTTTTATAAAAAATGAAAAACTCATAAAAAATAAAAAAGGGATTAAAAATTACAAGAAAATAGAAAGAAAAACAACAGAAAGAATTCACAAAAAAATAAAAATCTCTTAGAAAATTCATAAAAATTTCAAAAATTCCATAAATATTTCACAAGAATTATAAGAATTCATAAAAAATCAAAAAATTCACAAATAAATCCCTAAAAATTGTAAAAAATTCATACAAACACTCAAAAATTCATAAAAGATCATAAATTACTAAAGAAATCACAATAAATCATAAAAAAATCAAAACCTTCAAAAATACCATAAAAATTAAAAAATTCACAAAAAAAATCCTTAAAAATCAAAACTTTCCCTAAAGAATTTATAAAAAATCATAAAAATATACAAAATTTAGAAAATTCAAAATTCGTAAAAAATAATAAAAATAAAAAGAAAGTCGTCAAAAAAGCAGAATCACACACCGCAAACCGCGCAAAAACGAGCAAGTAAAAAAAAACAAAGCCGGGGAAATTACACTGCGCAAAGCGAACCAAATCAGCCAAAAAAAGCGAGCAAAAAGACAACTCAAAGCCGTTTGAGCGGCAGGCAAACTTCAAAATTTGGCACGCTAGAAATTGGCAAGTGCAAGCAATTGCATTGCAAATTCGCTTTTAATCAGATGAACAAAGCAGAAATCACGATGGATAGTAGATTAGGCTATTCAGGGCCTAGATCAATTTTGAAACTTCAAGCTAGAGTTAATCAACTCTTGTGAGTCTGAAGAGTAGTCAACTGCGAAAGTGCTTTGGCTAAAGTAGTCTTATCAAACCCTAGCACGAGAAATTCTTCTAATTAATACCAAAATCTGCTAGAAGACAGTTTTTACAATGCAAGTCAACATGGACTCAAATTGAGCGGGGAATTCAAGTACAATAGAGCAAACTAGTAGCAGTGGCAACATATGCACAACTGCAACATAGCAGATTTTACAGCTATATGGGTACAATGGAGATAAAGTCTTATATGCAGATTCAGAGGCCATAGATACTTGATGAGTAGCAAAAGCAGCACATAAGCCAAGATCCTATTGATCAGAGTAAAGATAGATTTAGAGAACTCCTAGATCTTCACAGACTTTAGTGGAGCCAGGTATTGCAAGCTCAAAGATGAAGTGCAGATAGAAGTTCAGAAAATCAACCCAAATGTTTATCCAAAAATCTGCACAAGCCAACAAAACATCCATTTGGTGCATATGCAATCACGGTCATTATACATGGATTACAGTGGTCAGATTTATAGTCGAGAGCCAGAATTGCAAGATCCAACAAATCAACCAATAGAAGACAATCTAATTGGAGAACAAAGCCAAAGACGGTACAAAGGTCAAGATGGAGCAATATATAGCTTGATGCTCAATGTTTTAAGAGAAAATGCTGACAACTTGACAAGCATAGAAACAGAAGCTTCTAGTGCTACCCAAAGTGTATCTTCAAAGTCTCAAAAGGTGAGACTAAACCAAAGCCAAACAATTTTGAACTCTTACAATGAAGCAGGCTATAGTGATCACCCTAGGAAGGGGGGAGCTGTAAATCCATCAAGCTCAGCTTATGTACCAGGAAATGCTACACCAGTAGTTAGAAGCCCTAGGGCTTCTAGCCAACAGACCTCTTCAAAGCAGAAACCATTGAAAGATCATATGGTTGTTGGAAGTTTCTAGTTCACCCAAGTTCCCTCAGAATCTATAGACAAATGCTTATATGAAGATCATTAGAGACAAAAGTTTCAACTGATCTCCACAAGTCACAGTCAAAAGCCGAGAAATCCCATAGTGTTCAAATAGTTACATGTGATCAAGCTCACATATGCATATCAAGATGCGCATGGTAACGGATATCAGCAAGATCATGACCTTGTACAAACCCCTACGGATGGCCAGACTAAAGTCAAAGACTATCTGAAGATGATGTAAAGCCTCAAGTTGTCGGAACAGGTGATAGAAAAGTCAAAGTCAATGAAAGCTAAAGTATAGAAAGCTACACGAAGGTCACCACCAAAATCTTCTCCAAAGAGACAGATTCTACTAGAAAGTACAGTGGATCTTTTAAGATCAAAGGTTACTCAGATGCAGGCGGACAATGCTAACAATTGTAAAAAAGTGCAATATTACAACCAATGGAGCCAACATCAATTGAAGAAAATGGTCAAAGCAAAGAAAATTCAGATAAAGCTCAACCAAAGGAAACTGTTACAACAAAAGCAATCAATACAAAAAGAAATCTTGAGACGATCAAGTTCAATATTGTTGGTGAACACGAAGAAAAGTTGTCAGGAGAAGTAGAGCTAGATTTTCAACTAGACAAGAACCTAATGTCTTTTTGCACTTGGAAAAGATGTGGCCAACCACAGCTGGAAGATGCTCCTGAATTTGTGAACGTATTAGGATACAAACGATCAGAATGCTGGGGAATCATCTCCACCACCACTGAAGTAAGTTCACAAATTATTATAGCTCAATTCCACGTGAACACAACAAAAAGATATGCCAGATGACATCATAATGGGAATGCCAATGGCCCATAAGATGTTAGAGATAGAGAAGAATGTAAACAAGATGCAATTTTTAGTGACAACAAAGAATGAAGACCAAGACTGGTCACCCGCGGACAACATCACAAAGTCCAGACTGGTCACCCGTGGACGACAACACAAAGTCCTCAATCACATTTAAAATGGAGACTTATATCAAAGAAAATCATATTGAAGATGATTCAGCTTTATCGAACAAAACTTTAGAAGAGCTTAAAGAAAATCAGGCAATAGGAAGTGTAGATTAAATAGAGCAAAGAGCAACCATGAAAGCTATTGAGCAGAGAATGCCACCAAAGCCAGAAGTTAAGAAGAACAGGGTTACCGACAACTAGGAAGAAATAGGAAGTCCAAAGATCAATCACTCATTGCCAGCTAAATCAGCCGATTCAAGTATGATTGGAAGACAGAGTCTCAAGTCACCCTCCATAGAGACACAATAAGATCAAGATGAGACCATGGAAAAAGCAAACAGAGATCTTCATTAGAACCAACAACGACAATATCTATAGTTATCAGCAGTACAAAAGCTGGATAAGGAAGCAAAGTGCAATATGGTTGCAGAGAACATCCAAAGCATTCTAGAGATTACTTAGAGCAACCCAGGTAACAGGGAAATCATGGGTAAGGCTACATGTCAAGAAGAAATGGTTGCTACCCTTAGCATCCAAAATCATGAAGAGCAAGTAAAGTTTCAAGTAAAGTCTTCAAAAGAAATGCTTGCAGATGTAATCCTTGGACATCAATGCGTAGATCAACACAAGGCCTACATAATGATTTCTTTTCCAAGAGGAAGCAAGCAACAATTATAGATACCATTAATGCTAGATTCAGAGTTGCAGAAGTCACAAGAATCAAAGACAAATCTTGCAGACAAAGGTAAAGCCAAAGTGGACATTAGGAAAAATATGGACTCTCCTTGGGCCTTTTTGATTAGTGAAGGCTTAAGGGAGAACCAATGAGAAGGCTCTTAGGATATCACCTAGAGGGGGAGGAATGGTAGGGGTGCAGCCTAATTGTCTCCCTCTTCAATGCTTGGCTCTTAGAGAGAGGTGGGAGGTAGGGGGGGGGGGGGGGGGGGGGGGGAGGGGAGGGGGTAAATAGGAGGAGAGAGGTGTCATAAAAGAGGGAGGGACCCCCCAAAAAAAAACGTGCATGCTTAAAAACCCAAAAAATTGAAAATTTTTCAAAAGTTCCAAAGTTGACCCATTTGCCTCCAAAACTGTCCCAAAACATAAACTAACTTAAAAAAGTCATTTTTTCCCCCTAAAATCCACTTTTCTCTCTCTCCCTCATTACTTTTCTCTCCCACACTCTCCCTCTTCTCCCTTCTCCTATTCTCTCTCTACAGTGAAGACAGCCATAGGCAAAAGCTTTCCACCACTCTCTTCCTCTCTCTCCATAGCTCCCCCTTCTCTCACACCTCCATCAACCCTCTACAGTCCCACACTCCATAGCCCACAGCTCCACTATCCTCTCTACCTCTCTACCTCTCACTCCTCTCTTTCTCTATCTCCACTGTCAAAGCCATCGTAGCCACCATAGGCAGCTCACCTCACCCTCCCCTTAGCTCCTCATTCTCTCTCCACAGTACTCAACTCTCTCAAATCCCTTCCTAAGCCCAACTTCCCAAGCATGTCCACACATAGACGGCCCAAACCAGAGATAGAGGAGATTGTGTTGCACAACACAAAAGACTCAGAGGGGGTATGGATCCCACAAGTGTTCAAGAAGGGTGCATGGATCTACATGCAACCGTCACGTGCTGGACCTCATCGCGTACGGTGTCGAGGCGTATTGGAACGTCATTGGAAGGGCCGGCTATTGACATTCAAAGAAACAAAGTCCGGAATGGTGGCCATCATGCAACACGTCTACAGTGCAGCTGAGCTCCACCTCAAGAGAGCTTCTACTCAATTTGAACCTCATTGTAAGTTTTCATGGTTTAGCTATCCCATGCATATGTCATGTTTACGTTTATGTGATCATTATGTTTAACTAAGGACATTTGTAAAGATGTTTTTCCATCCAGCTTAGTTGAGGAGCAGTCGCTTGAGTGCCTCTCAGGCACGTTCATGGTTGTGCATGCTCACATTGGGGAGCTTATGTTTCCTAATGTTTCATCGAAAAAACTTACCGAGCAGCGAATATTCATGTACTCCCACAAGTACGTGGTGCCGAAGTCAAGCCAAAGCTATGGTAGGTTAGAAGCCGTGGAGACACCCTCATTGCAGAGTGCAGAATGGCCAACTCCAGACCATTGGGCTTTGCTTTCTTTCAAGTGCAAGGTGCTGCAAGATTTCCAAGGGTCCCTAAAGTTTGGTAAGGCAACCAGATCGGTGGGTCTCAGTTGGCATTGTCCCATTCATTTGTTTGTGCATGCATTCCGCTCTCTACCGATTGTAGAAACACCAACAATGTTTGTTTGCAAAGAAGTTGACATAGATGCAATGGACACCATTCTAGGTGTCAATTGGGGCTATGTTGACGGTTTGCATGATGGTGACCGTTATAAGTGCAATGTGTCCCCCACACAGCTTTGCCTTCGGTATTTGAAAGCAAGGTGCACCTTGTATGCACGGTTTAGCTATGAGAGGTGGATGCACAAACGTGGCAAATGGATACCCTTGCAGCTGACAGCCGAAGAGATTCAATCCTTTGAAATTCGTGTCCGCATGCCCAATAACGAGGTGGAGGTGGTTGCAGTGAATCCGCATTGGACTCTTGCCAATCTTCGAGAACACTTTCTCATAATGGGATTCGAGGATGTCGGTAATGCAAGTTTCAAACTAGAACAACGCAAGGTCTGCTTTGTGCTTCCTTAGCTACCTTTTCTTATTTTCTGTAGGTTTTTGTATTTTGATTGCCCATTTTTGGTTGTATAGATTGGAAGGCGGATGGAGGCCACTATGCTTATTTACAAAGATTGGGCTACGGACGAAATCATCTTGTCTAAGTGAAATGGCTTGTAACTTTAATCGTTTATATATTGGATATTTTATTAAGGATTTTGAAAAGTTTTAAGGTGTTGTACTTGATTTTGTACTTGAGTTTTAAGGTGGTGTAAATTTATTTTTTAAATCCATATTTTTTATTTTTTTCGAGATAGAATATGTCTATATAAGGAGAACCACCTCCTCATTTCACCATTTTCATCCCAGCATTGCAGAGAGACCTAGCATACCCAATCACGCAAAGAGAATACATGGCTACTACTAGTGCTTTAGATGCATTCCTTACTGAGGTTGGGCATGCAAATCGCCCTGAGCTTCAAGCATTTTTTACAACCCAACCCGATTTGGAAACCACCTTGACCCTCCACTCTCAATCTCTTGAGCACATTACTTCATACATTTCCACGTGCATGGGGAGATTCATTGTTGAGTTACCAAACCGACCAGGGCAATGGGTCCCTGAAGGCCTTCTCCACCACATCTACCAAGGGGACAGGCCATTTCATCAGCGGCTTGCATGCTTTGCCACCATAGCACAACCCGCCGGACAATATGTGCGGCTTAAAGCTGATGATGTGCGAGCAATGCATAAGGGAAGGATCGGAAAAACTTTTTTCTCTGTTCAGGCCATAATGATCTTCCTCCTTCACGAGTGCCCAACAGGCCCTGACGTAGTGCTACCTCACTTGCAGATCGGCGGGGTATTGGCTGATGTGAAGGACCCCAAGCCCGCGGCCATTGACTCATCCGCAGAGGAGAGGACGCTTGCCTTGACCTACCCTGTAGGGATTCAAGGCCTCTTGGAGGCCTCTCCATCAGTCGGTTCATCCTCGGGACCGGCAGAAGGAACCACCACTCGGGATGCTATCCCTGAGGTAGAGATTACCCGCTTCTCCTCCATTGTGGTGGGTGGGGAGGAGTTTGTGTTTATGCACGATCTGGAGAAATCCTTTGAGCTTCGCATGGATGAGTGTTTCACCATCCTCGATGCCCATGGAAAGTTTGAGCTTGATACCACCACCTCCCATGACGATGATCTCCTACTGCCCATGGGGAATACTTTGGCGGACACAGTAGCGATCGCACAAGCCGAGGTGGCAGCGGCCGAGCAGGCCAAGGTCTCTGAGGAGGAGTTTGTGGCTGTGCAAGCCATGTGTTTGGCTAAACGCGCAAGAGTGGATTCACCACCACCTGCTGCAACACCTGTTTTGCTTGATCCAAAGGGAAAGTCAAGCGTGGATCTTTACTTGCACCCGAATGCCGATGAGGAGGATTGTAGACAAGAGGTATAGATGCTCACTTACATTTGATTGTTACAAATGATTTTGTTAATGTTATATCATAATTCTGTGCCATATCTCAGAAAACCTATGTTCTGCAGGATGTTCTGGAGGTTGACGTCTGGGCGCAACGGTTAGGGGGGAGGAGGACGCCGTTCGGACCTCAAGCGGCACTTGCTCACTACCTCGGCACACTTCCCACTGGTGTCGTGGTGTTTGTCCATGCTGACTACTCTCCCAATGGTCGCTACAACATTTTTGCTCTCCGTTCACTCTCCAAGGCGTTGTGTTTAACAACACTTGCCCAAACGGCCAACCTTGTAGTGCTTGTAAAGAAAGATTTTGCAATATCCACTTTCGGTGTAAACTTTCGCGGGCACCTTATTGCCCATGTCGGCATGAACCAAGCTGTAGGGGTTAATGACACCCAAGAAATCACAACCACTTTACTTAACAGGGAGCCACCCCAAAAGGCCAAGCACCAGAAAATTGTAATTAGAAAGATCCTAAATCAAAAGCCGGATATCATGTAAAGCATTGATTTCTTTAATGAAACTACTTTTTGCTGTCTATGACTCTCTTTCTTGCAAGGTTTTGAATTTCTTATATGTTGGTCTTCCATTGTGTATGAGAAGCACCATAATTTTTGCTATGACTACTAAAGGTTTTGGCAGGCATTAAAATTTAAAAAATGTATACTTTGTTATTTCTAGGCTTCCAAAGTTATGTATGTGCCTAGTAAAGGGCTTGGAAGTGCCTAAACAATGCTGCCACAAGGGCGCGCATTAGGGCTTTCCATCAGCAGATGAAGTGTGCAAATGCGCGCCCTTGTGGCAGATGAATTTGGACACATCTAAGAGCATACCCAAGTACAAAACAGAGTTTCAAGGTATTAATACCCAGTTGCAAAAGAGAAACACATGGATACCCAGGTAACCTAAAGCCCATCTTGCCCCAGATACCTAAAGATGTATTAACAAACCACAAAACTGTGGCAATATCTAAATCCTTCTTGGAGAATAGGAGCATATCCAATTACAAAACAGAGTGAGAAGACAATAATACCCAGCTGCAAATTAGGAAGACATAGATACCCAGGTAACCTTAATCCCATCTTGCCCCAGATACCTAAAGTTGTATTAACAAACCACAAGAGTAAACTTTGTGGCAATATCTAAGCCCTTTCTGGAGTTTAGGACTGACATGGACTAAGGGGGGATGAATTCCAGCAGCATCTATGCTAATTGAAGCATTGAAGCAAAAAAAACATACTTATTGCTTGTCAAAATTGTATGGAAACCACTGGAGAGTGTCAGCAAAGCACTAGGAGAGGCTGCCACAAGGGCGCGCATTATGTCCATCCATAGGCCTCTGGATGCCCCAAATGCGCGCCCTTGTGGCAGCCAACTTGGGGGCATTCCAAGACATTTTGAACACTTTGTAGATGTTTTTGCCATGCAATAGTGAGTCACATAGCATGGATACATCAGGAAGTGCCTGCCCCACTTAGCCAAGGTGCTAAACGTAGGCAATTTTTCACAATAACAAGCTAATGGCTACATACATACAATAGAAGGTAGACAAAACTTGAACCACTGCTACATTGCATGGTGCAGAATTAAAACAATACATTGCGCACTGGGGTATACAATAAAAGACGCCTATATTCAAATTCTTCCCAATACAATGCACAGAGTGGGATATTGAACCAAAAGACGCTTGTATTCAAATTCTTCCCAATCTTGGAGTTCCGTAAATACAAAAAGGTTGATGCCTAATTACAAGCTACTCCTCATGGCGCAAACGGCGAGCAAGCTGCATATCCTTGGGCATAATGGTTACACGCTTTGCATGGATGGCATAGAGGTTAGAATCCTCGAATATGCCAGTTAAATATTACTCTGCTGCCTCTTGGACTGCCTCTATGGCCACGGCGCCCATCCAAAACTGAGTGTTGTACAATTGCAAAACCTCCCTGCATAGCCTTGCAAAAGGGGCCCTCCGAATCAAGAGCTCGGTGCTCTTTTGATAGTGTCGAATCTTCGCAAAAGTACGGCTGCACTTTCGTACCTTCTGAGGTCGACGTGGAGGTGCATTTTTGGCACGAGTCGGGGCAGCTTGCTTCCTCTTCTTGTAGACATTGCTCTTTCTCTTTTTTTTCTGCATAGGCACTTCCAACACCTCATAATCGGATTCCACCCACTCTCCATCTGATTCGTGCTCTTCACTATCGACCAGATGTGATGGTGTAGGTCCACTCCCTTTAGGAATTGTCTTACCCCCAATAGACATGTGAGCCTGATAAGTTTGTATTTGGACGCCAACCCATGGGGCATCTTCATCCGTTTGTGTCTCTTTGGAGCCTTCTAACGGCTGCTTTTGGCTGTTTGTTTCTTTGCCCTGGTCGCTCTCATCCTCCTTGTTGCCATCAGAATCGTTGGAGTCCGATGAATAGACAACAAGACGATGCTTCCGTCTCTCTTTTGCTGCTGTAGAGGACTGGCCATGCTGATTTGAAGCTCCAGCTTCTTCTGTGTGGACTTCACCTTGAGCTTGTGAAGTTCCAGCTTCTGTTGCTGTACCTTTGAGTCGTTGGCCATCCGGCCCCTCTGGATATGCAATCCTAGCCGTTTGTTTTTTTCGTGCCATGGTTGCACCTAGTAGGGAAGATGATAAAATGAGCCCCTTCAACCTTTAAATAGGTTTTTTTGAGATTTGGGCACTTTCACACTATGCGGCCAATTGAGTGAAACTCAAATAAAGCAATTGAATTGAACAACTAAACCAGGATCATGCAGACGGCTGACGCGACGCCCAAACGCTGCCTTTTCGATATTTAGTTGCACGCCAAGCTTCGTGGCCGAGGGACGCTCGCGAGCGTTTCCACTTCTTGGATGCTGAAGTACGGGAAGCGTTGCGTAACTGCTTTGCTAACATCGATTCTCTTGCTTTCTCAATAGTACGAGTTCTCCCAAAGGTGTGCCTAAAAAACCAATTAAACATCTCTTGGAGGTAGTTGGAGTGTGAACTACCACCACCATGCCGAGTATTCTTGAAGTAGACTCCTTTTGCTCGATAGTGGGACTTCTCCATGCATTGTGTACTCCATATATCAAGCGAACCATAGCGGTCCATGAAGTATGCACCATGCACATAGAGAATGTGCTAAAACAACCAAAAAGGAAATAAGCGAATAGAAAAGTTACATTTTCAAACATTGCATATGTATTAAGTCCGTTAAAACAAACCATGTAGTGTGTAATCTTGCTTTCAGACCATCCATCCTTAGCGGCCTTTGTGAATTCATAAAGCACCTTCTTGAACTCCTCTCGCTGCTCAACGGTGGTGCTTGAAAGATTCATCAATTGCACAACCTTTTGAAAGGATGACCATACTAGCTTGCGTTGGTTAGCAACCTCCACATTGGGATCTTTTTCCGTCGTGTATGAACACAAATCTTTCCACAACTCCCACCGCTTCTCACTTGCTAGATCGACACTTGCCTTGGATACCTGCATTGGAGACTTTGACATCTTCTTGAAAAATCGACGTGCTTTGGCTCCATTCATGGAAACCTTCTGTGCCACCTCATATGTCTTCTCCCTACAAGTCTCTGCTACAATGTTCACCCTTGATCGGTGACATCCAATCTCATTAAGGAGCGTCTCCACCCCCTACAAGGAGTCTTTTGACCATTGAAGGGGCTTCATTGTGAAAGCATAATCAATGTGATGCTTTAAGATCCTATCAAATATTCGCATAAACGCATGCAATGTGCAAAAGTGAACATTGTTGAGGGAGAAGGGAATTATGGGGTTCCACCCAGGATCTTTGCTATCCCTATTGGGCACCTGCAGCATATCACATGAAAGAACCGCGAACTTTGCCACTCCCTATTTATATGGTCATCATTATCATCGTCCTGACCTTCCACTTGAGTTGCTCGACTTGTCTTGTGCCCTTTCGTACAGAATGGACAGGGAAGTAAAGAATTTGCACCTTGTTTGCATCCAAGCATGCACTTTATGGTCTTTAGATCACCACCTAAATGCCATTCAACATCAAACTCCCCACGTCCTGGAACCATGAGCTTCTCACCGTTTATTTGAGCTTTAATGACCTCTGTGACCCATGGGATTCTACTGAAAATCCATGCAAGGACTTCATGTGTCTCTTTCGGAACTTCAATTGCACCAAGCCACCATATATCCTTCTCTGATTGCACACTAGAAGAGGGCTTTGTCGCTTCACTCGAACTGCAAGATTGCTTGGCATAAGCTAGGGCTTCATTCATAAGCGTGATGCTCATTCTCTCCAACTTTCTCCCTTTAACAATTACACACTCATCCAACTTCAGCACGAACACAAGCTTGCCTTCAAGAACTGCCAACAACATAAAGCCTCAGAATGCATGTTATGACACATCATAGAGCATGTAGGAAACTCTAAACTAACCTGCATCACTCAAATTGTAGAAAACAGCCATGGACTGCTGCAATCGTATCAAGTCCACAAAGATATTGTTGAATTTGGTGTAAACAAACCCTTCGGTCCGCAACACACTGTTAGAAATAGCACCGCTTCCCTTCCCGCGGCCCTTCCTTCCTTGTGATTTGCTACGGAGCGGCTGAAGAGGCATCGGGTCTTCAATATACAAGTAGTCCCCTAATCGGTGAACAACATCTTCATTTGACACCTTCTTGGCAATCTTCACTCTGTGAGAAAGTGGGAATAGGTTTTCCGTGACTCCTCGACTTCTTAATGCATCTTTTAACACTTGATGTATTGCTTGATAGCCCTTGGTACTAATCCCAACAGCATCACAAATATCCTGAACATCTAGATCAGTGAAAATATTATAAAAATCTCTAAGAACTCTCTTAGTGATTGCGTGTTTCAAGTGTTTTGCCTCTCGAGCATCAAGCATCCCAATAAAATCCTCTTTGTTGAAACAAGAACGAAGTAAAGTAGCCCTATCTGACGCATGCTCGCCGCCGCACGTTTCTTGGACAAAGTTCCTATTGCCCAAAACAACAATGATGAGCCGTATTAAACTTAAACAACATGAGGGATAGAACATGTTACCTCATAGCTGTCACCCTTCGTTTTCTTGCACCTCCACGTGGTGCAAGAGTCTGAATTTCGGACAACTCTCGTTTCCTCACCCTACCTCCCATGGCAGTACTCTTCATGTGTGAAAGAGTATCCTCAAGCTTTTTAATTACATTATCCTTGGTTGTGATGGTGCTCTTTGCCTCCTCAAGTGCACTAGTAGCTGTTTGCATCTGAGCTTGAAGATTGTGGAAACTCCCAATGAGCAAATTCCAATGACGCAAGTAGATTTCGGACCGCGCAATCTCGTGTTTGTTGAGTCTCTTGCAGTAGCCCAACAAACCTTGCTCTCCATTTCCAACGTATTGCAACAGTGATGGAATGTTTGTAAAAGACGGATGAACATTGAGAGAAGGATCCTTTGGATACAAGCATCCGTCTGTCCAGAGATCCACATTCTTCTCCCCTTGAGTGCGGCGTTCGTTGGCTGAAGGTAATGTACCCAAGAATGTTTTCTTTGTCGGAACATACTCTTGAGGTAGGCGTAGGAAAAGCCTTGGAGACCTACAGCGTGAAGAGCTTGCTGGGACATTGGTCACGTCGTCAAGAGGCATTGTAGGATGGAGAGATGGACCTTGAAGGATGGAGAGATAGAGCTTGTAGGATGGAGAGATGGAGCTTGAAGGATGGAGAGATGGGTGCGTAGGTGCAGCAGCAGGTGCAGGTGCAAGGGGGATGGGTGTAGGAGAGGAGCTCAGATTAGGAGAGAGAGTTTTCAATTTTGGGGGGAATTTTTTAAAAGTTTGGAGGGAGTCAAAAAATGTTGAATTTTGAGTAATTTAACTTAAAAAACTTTTTTTTATTATGTGTATATGTTGGGGGTACTTTTTAGGGGGGAATAGAGTTTTTTTGAAAGTTTTTGAAAAAAGTCATTTTTTTGATCTCTTTGACCCACGGATTTGCTTAGGTGGCATGAGAGAGTTAAGAGGCCACTTACAAGTTGGCCAAAAAGGTGGAGAGAGAAGACCCCCTACCCCCCTACTTTTCAAATGGTTTACCCCCCCCCTTTCCTACTTTTTAAATGGTTACCCCCCCCCCCCCCCCCCTTCCCCCTACCTTTTTAGGGGTCAAAGGTGGAGGAGACCCTACCAAAATAGCCCCATTCAAAGCCTTTGTCCCCCTTAATCTTGGCAGTCTTCCTTTAAATTAGGGATTCTTACAAGGCCCATGGAGAGTCCATTTTTTTCCTAATGACCCTCCATCGATTAACAAAGAAGGTGTGAAAGTATATGCCTCTACATCAAATAACCCTCATGGATTAGCTTCTTCAAGCAAGTCAGGCTTTCAAAACTTCAAGTCAATTGCTGACCTAACTGAAACCTTTAAGAAGACACCCAAAAAATAAAGATATATCAGCCCAAGTACTCAAGAATCAAAAGAAAGTCAAGCAAGTGTTTGTTCCGAGCAATTTAGTTATAGTCAATGATCCGGTTTGGATTGAAGACGGGAAATAAACACAGAAAGACAAACACATAGGATGGATAGCATCACAATGGAGCTTAAAAGAACAGGAGTACTATAGAGATAACAAACAGATATGGGTACCAAAACCGTAGGTTAAAGCATATGAAGTAATGTCAAGTCCCTCCCAAGAAAGAAGGCCCACAAGGTATCAACCTCAACAATATCCTAGGATACCTAAGAAGCAGGTATACAACAGAACCACATCGAAAGATGCTAAGGTCTACCACAACTCACAAGAGGATATAGAACAAAGACGGATCTCAAAGAATCTTCCTCTTAGACAAGGATTCTACATAGGGTATACAAAGATTTGGCTACCAGTCAACCACAAGCCAAATGCAACTACACCAAGGATTGCATGAAGATCTCAAGAGCTCAACAAGACCTACAACTCAACAAAGTCAACAAAGGAGATACAAATGTCATCGAGAGATTTGGACTCCTAAGTATTCCAGTGCTCCTAGTCAAAAGCCAAATGTTGACAGCTAACAAAGGCCTACAACAACATCAAAGACTCCTATCAATAGGCCTAATTGGAGAATCAAACAGATAATGGAGTCTTCATAGTCAATGAAGGACAACCCAACCAACATAAATGCATATTCAAAGATGCTAAAACATGTATTGAAAAAAAACCCTTAAATGCCAACTTGGTCCTTCACTAATCCTCTTTTTGAAGGTTCAATCTTACGTTTACCTAGAGAAATATTTTTAGTAAGCACAAGAATGTAAAAAGTCAAGTTGCCAAGGTGCAAAAAACACTCTTTGGCATAGTCAGAGTCGGGGTTGTTGAGCCATAAAATGAGCAAAGCATTAGACCCAAAGCTTCAAGTCATATTAAACTTTGTGCTAAGAGTTGTAGTTAATAGGCTTACGCTCAAGCTAGAAGAGTTGAGCATATCTAAGTCATGTCGCTCATGCTAGATGAGATGAGCATATGAGTGAAAATCTATTAACTTAATCATGGTGGAGTGTTGTAGAGTTCAACACTCACACACAGTGCACAGTAAGATGAGAGCACATATCCTCATCAATGAAAACCATTCTTAAAGGGGTGCTAGCTTGCAAAGCCATGTCATATGCTTTTATAGCTACACCATCTTTCTGAAGTACCCCTCAAAATATTTATTGCACCACATATTGTTTTCCATGCATTTTTGTGTATGCATATATATGATGTCCCACCATTGGACATATGCATTAGACACTCTTTTTTGCTTCCACCTATGCACCTTGAGTGGATGACAACAGGCAAACCAATGTTTCATCATGCTACTCTCTCATATTTTTTGTCTTTTTAATTCCATATCTATCAGCAAATAATCCCTTGAGTACTTTATTAATATTTCCAATACTAAAAAGTTTCCCAATAATGTGCGTATCCCAAAGGAACTTTTTTTCCACTTGGTTTTTTCCCTTTGGTCATCTAGGTATTAGACCCTAATTTAGAACCTCATCATTCTACTTCCCTTGTACATACTTTTCATAAATAAACACCAGCCTCATCATTATGCTATTACAATGGATAAATGCAACATAATCTCTCACATCAGACCTATTCATACCAATGAAGTTGCTGCAACAAATTGACCCTCATCAACAAATTCAACAACAAATGAAGACAATCATCCCATCAACAACCAATCAAAAACCTTCCACAACCTCCACGGACACTTTCCAATAGTGCCCAGGATGGGTACTAAAATCGGAAGGGGGGCATGTTAACTGAGTTGACGTCAGTTAACAGGAGTTGCTAAAGACCAAAGACGTACGAATGCACATCGAGGATGAATACAAATAAGCAGTAAAGATTGGAGTTACACATTTTCCACATTTTCCCAAAATGGTCATGTATTGTAAATTCCCGATTTATTTCAAGCCATTGTAATATTTTAATGTGTTACGGGCTCATGAGAGCTCCAAGCTGTAAAGAACAGGTCAGTTAGTGTGCCTAGGTAGCAGATTCAGTAAGTGATGGTCCTAAAGGCCTTGGGTGCCCAGACATTGCATATTTTTACCCTAGGTATATAAAGCAGTGTGTAAAATAAATTAGGGTTCTCAAGCTCATTTGTTGAAAGCACTCTTTGGTGAGAGCTCTTGAGGTGTGTGTCTATGGAGTCCTTGAGCTTCTTCTTGCTCATGTGACTTGATTAACACTAATCAATGCTTAATTCTCTTTTGCTATACCTCTCTCATGCTTCTTGTGATTGCTAATGATGCTTTGATTAGCTAGAACGTAACTAACCAGTAGTTAATCCCTCTCTAATCTTGTGTGATTGCCCTCTCTTGCTTGTGTGTGCATGTACTTTTGATTGGAGTTTGGTGCTCGATAGATCTATGTGTGTGTGCTTGTGATGAGTGTGCTACATGATATGATTAGTGTTATGTGCATCTTGTAAATGTTAGTGTGTGTGATTGGGTTGATTAGAGGTGAAGGGAAGTGGAGGTGGAGATGGCCAACCATTGTGGCTTAGCTCCTCCATAGGCAAAGAAGCTCACCTCATAGAGTCACCATTCGTGTTGCCATGATTAGTTCACTAATTGTGTGAGTGTTTCCATGTCCTAGCCGGGTAGCTCATCCCTCCGGATTGATAATTTTGTTGTTCATTGGAGCGATGCACCAATGGAACCCCCAACACTTAGACGTTATGCTCCGCTAATGACCATAGAGCAGCAAGTAGCCCGTTTCTTTCAAGGTTTAAGATAACCAATTAGCACATGATTAGAAGCCATGAAACCTACTACTGTGCAAGATGCTTTACTATGAGCTAATCCCTTAATGAAGGAGCAAGGGATTAGAAGGAGACTTGAACAAAATCAAAGTTTTAACGGTGCCATACGACCAATAAGGCTTCCCAATAATAATGGACAACCACAAAGAGATTATGCTTCTAATGCTCAAAATCCTTCACACTTGGATCTTTGATGCTTTGCATGTGGAGAGTTGGAACATTATAGAAATAGATTTCCACGTCTGACTAATAGAGCAGCAGTAACAACTGAAGTAGATCAAAGACATTGCCCTTTTGGACATAACAATGAACGAGGTGGTGGACGAGGTAGAGGGTGGGGAAGAGCAACGAGAGCCTTTCGAAGAGGTCAAGGTAGGAATGCCCATGCACATGCAGTCATAGGAGAGTCTACCCTTGGTAAGAAGATGAGAGAGCAAGAATTTATGTAGCTATTGACAACCCTAGATCTCAAAGACAATTTGCTATTATTCAAACACCAGCCACCCATCACGGTAAACCTTTGAGCCTCCTCACCGATTGTGGCCGTACTCATTCTTTCCTATCTCCAAAATGCTTGCAAAAGTTGAACATGAATAAAAACAAGCTAAACCTATGACAATAGAATCAGCTAATGGGAAAACTATGGTATCACAACATTTTGTGGGAACCCTTGACTTTGAACTAGGAGGACATGCTACTTCAGCTTTCTTTAGAACCCTACCAGTTGGGATGTATGATGGAATTCTTGGGATGGATTGGTTATCTAGGAATTACGCTAGTATCCACTGTGGCCTAGTTAGTATGAGCTTTAGAGATAGTCATGCTAAGCAAGTCGAAGTACAGGGAAAGAATGGGATTCCAAAGATTTAATTAGTTAAAGACAACCGTCTACTCAAAGGTATGAGGATTGGACAACAAACATTTGAGGTCAAGCTGAATAAGATTGATCCAAAATCAAACATTACTAAAACCCTCTTGGCTTCATGAATATTCAGATGTATTTCTTAAGTATCTCACCTCTCTTCCTCCCAATTGAGAGATTGATCATGAGATAGAGATTCTTCGAGGAAGTGAGCCGGTGTCAAAGAGACCTTATAAATGATGCTACAAGAAGCCATTGAATCGAAAGAACAACTTTGTCAACTTATAGAGCAGGGATTTATTAGACCAAGTAAATCAATTTAGGGAGCTCCAATACTCTTTTAAAAGAAGAAAGATGGGACTTTACGACTCTGCATTGATTACATAGGACTAAACCAGGTAACAATTAAGAAAAACTATCCTATCCCACAAATCGATGAATTGCTGGGCAGGCTACATGGTTCCAAGATCTTCTCAGTGATAGATTTAAGATTTGGTTATTATCAAATCAGAATAACGGAATCAAATATTCCATAGACAGCTTTCAACACCCAATATGGACATTTTGGTTTAAAGTAATGTCATTTGATCTGACTAATGCTCTAGCTACATTCGATAGATTGATGTAGGATATTTGCAGGATGTACCTAGATACTTTGTTCTTGTCTTCTTTTATGATATTCTAATCTACTCAAAGGATGAAGAAGAACATGAAGAACACCTGAGAAAAGTGTTGGATATTCTTTGAGAACACAAGCTACATGTAAAGATGAGCAAGTGTTCATTTTTCACTCCAAGGATTGAGTATTTGGGATTTATTGTTTCGCAAGAAGGAATCTCAGTGGACCCTTCTAAAGTTCAAGACATTGTTGAATGGACTCAGCCATCAAATGCAAGTGAGCTTAGAGGATTCTTGGGAATCACAGGATGGTATAGAATCTTTATAAAAGATTATGCAGTGATTGCTTCACCCTTAACCGATCTTCTGAAAAAAGGAGTGAAGATAAGTTGGAACCACTACACCAAGAAATATTTGACCAACTTAAGCAATATGTGACTACAGCATCGTGCCTAAATCTACCAGATTTCAACTAGGCCTTTGAAGTCATCAGTGATGCTAGTGGAATAGGAATTGGAGGAGTATTGATTCAAGAAGGCAGACCAATAGCTTTCACCTTATGTAAGCTTAAGGTTCATGAAAAGAACTACAACACCCATGACCTTGAACTATTGACAGTCATTCATGCTCTAAAGCTGTGGATACACTACTTATTGGGAAGGAAGTTTATACTTATGACCGACCATAAGAGCTTAAAGTGGATTTTTACCCAAGCAACTTTGAATATGCAACAAAGATGATAGGTAGAACGTTTGCAAGAGTTTGACTTTGACATTACCTATCGTTCCCCCAGAAACCAAAACACGGTTGAAGATTCACTCAGTCAAAAACCCTTTTTGAGCCTCATATCTATACCCAACAACCCAATCATTAAGAAGATTAAGAAAGTCGCATCATCTGATCCAGAGTATCAAAGGCAGCTAAACCTTGTTCAATCTGGGAATTCAAAGAATATACCTTCAATGTTACACTTCTCACATGATGGACCTTGTTTCTATTATAGAGATAGGTTATTTGTACCAAAGGACCTTAACTTAAATAAGTCTATCTTATTTGAGGCCCATGATAGCCCTACTTTAGGACACCCAAGATATGCGAAGACTCTCAATGCCGTACGGAAAAGTTTCTATTGGACTAGGCAAAAGGTAGATATTCTATGCTATGTTCGTCAATGCTTGACATGCCAAAGGATTAAAGATGAGAGAGTTAAACTTCCTGGTAAACTTCAACCATTGGACATTCCCCAAATAAAGTGGGAGTGTATAATTATGGACTTCATCCACCTTGTTTAGTGGCAGGACTATCCTGAACAAGATGCAACGTGGGAAGATGGAGCTACCTAAAGAAGGACTATCCTCACTTTTTCTCGAGATGAGGACATCTCAAATCCCTAAGTTGGGGAGATTGTAATGTATCCAAAATTTTTCAATAAAAGTGTTTCATTTACTTTGCAAATATTTAAGGTTTGTATTTTATTAAGTCAAAGAGCATTCTAATGGAACAATCGGATTGAAAATCTGACTCTAGAACTACTAATTATGACCCTTATTCACTTGAAAACAATAGGTTGATGGGAAACTAAAACCTCAAGACTCTATCTAAAGATAAGAGTTGACCTTTTAGGAAAGAGAGAGCAATTTTAGGAAAAGAGGAGTAGGAGGAGTACTTTTAGGAAAGAAAGAATCTTTTTAGAAAAGAGAGAGGAGGAGTTTAGTTTAGAGCTCTTTTCTTGGAAGCCAAACTTCTTCTTAGAGACTCGAAATCGCGCATCAAAATCGTGTCCGCAAAAAAAAAAAACATCCTTTAATGTGCACAAACTTATCTCTCTTTTCTTCCCTCTATTCTTAGCTTCTGATTTTGGCATTGAGAGCCTATATAAAGACCCCTCTCTTGTCACTTTGAAGACACACGCTCTCAAAAGCTGAAGCTCTCTTGTCTTGATATCGGAGTAACATTCTCTCCCTCAAGCTCTTTCTCTCAAGCTCTTACCTTCAAGCCATCTCCATCTCCAACTCTTTCTTTCTCTATCATCATCGTATTGTCCCTCAAATTCTTGAGTTATCTTTCTCACTTTCCCCCTTCTCTTTTGCTATACCATGGCCCCGAAGCAAGTGACTCAAAGCTTGAAGGATGCTCATGTCGCTCCACCTCCAAGAAAGGTGCAAAGGAAGGTATCAACTACTCCAAATGTTGCTCAAGTGGAGGTACCAGCAGCGGAAGAAGTCAAAGCCATCCAACCTAAATCACTAGAGGTAGTCGAACGTGTTGCGAATCTGGTAAGATGAATTTATAATTATGTATCATTATACAGGATGACCGGTAAGTCAAGCTTAGGAATTTCCTTAAATTGTCCAAGAAATGTGATTATATCATAAGAAACAAGCATATGATTTCATAGAGTAGAGAAAGAATTGTTTGATTTATGGTTACTGTTTGATAAACTGTCTCTGTTTGATATTAGAAGTTAGTTAGTCATGTTTGAGAAGTCACTTAAAGAAAACAATTTCTGAAAGAATATCTATAATTTTTGAAGCAAGGTGATTCCGCGGTTAGTGGAGAATAAGCTGAGGTTATCAGCTCTCTTTTTGTCACTTGCGGTTAGCAAGATGCGTTGGGGTTAGTGAGATGTTCCCTCGTGGTTAGAGACTGGGAAAGTATGTGTATTTGAATTTTGATATTTTGCCATCATACATCCAAAGTACATGATGTGTTAAGCCCACTAGCCAAATTTGAATCAATTTGAGCTCAAAATCTCAAATTTCCTTTATATCTACTGTTTCAAAGACCTAAAGCCAAAATCTGGTACCATGTTCACCCTATGCATCCAAATGAGTCCATTTTTCACTCAGAGCATGCATTTGGTATATACTTCAAGCCTATAAATCCAAGTTTGCAAAAAGTTGAAAACTTTTCTCAGTTGTAAATAATCACGATTATTTACTTTGGTTGCAAATATTTGTTTTGACCATACAGTTTTGTTCCTTGCATTGTGGTTAGCAAATAAGTAAATCTTTTGCAAAGGCTCTCTTGGTTAGACAGAGAAAGTTCGCGGGTAGTGGCAAACTCTTAAGAATAATTGAAAGATTCAATTTTTTTGAATTATAGAACCGTCTTCATTAGACCATGTTGAGAAAGAAATGTTTTGAAGATGTTTAAAGGGCTGGTTGAAAGAACCTGTGCCTGGAATTACGAAAAGAATACTGGTTGTATATGGAAAACAGTGTAGTAGAAATTAGAAAACAAGCTAAAAAGTGTGAGTGTGGGGTGGAAAGTGGGGGCTGGCTCAGGTTGCTAGTCAAGGATGGTGGGTTGTCTTGGTTAGTTGAGAAATTCTCCACTCCCTCATATTAAGAGAAGCAAAATTAGAGACTCATTGTGCCAAGAATCGAGAAGTCCCAAATATACGTGCCCCTGAAAGTTATGGACTCGATTAGTCGGGTACTTTGCACAAGATTACTAGTTAGTTTAAACTAAGTCTCATATCTTATTTATGGTTTATGGATGGCAGCCGTACCTCTTAAACATGGGGAAAAAGACGTTGTTTATGGGTTGTAAATATGTCAATGGGATTTCATATTTATGCTAAGAAGTAGTTTTCATTAGAATCCTTGATTTATCAACTTGGCTTGTGGTGTATGACCCTTATAACCACAAACATGATGATCCCCTCTTCTGTTTCTTGTATCTCTACTTTGTGGAAACAGAGTAGGGTGTCGTCAACAGAGAAGGAGAATAAAGGAAGGGCATCTATCAAGTTGTCCCAATCTTCTCGGGGTTGGGGACATCACAAGTTTGATATTTTTCATGTGCATGGAGATATAGTGGATATGTATGAAGAGCAGGGACCAGGGCATGTTGATATGCCTAGTGAGGATCAAGTGGAGGATTCTATGACCACCTATGAGGATATGCAGGTAGAAGTGGTGCAGGAGTTTTCCAAAAGGGATGAGGTGGCCTTGCATGCAGTGTGGGGAGAGTCTCTCTCTACTTTGGTAGAGCATGATGCAGTGGTAGAAGAGGTGATCAAAGAAAAAGTAGCTAAAGATGATAGGCAAGTGAAGCAGATCAACCTTGAGGAGCCAGTGGTTGAAGAAGAAGATCTTGATTATCCTAGCAGAGAGGGGTGTACAAATTTAGAGGAGGTAGAGAGTCCAGTGAAACATGCATTCCATATGGAAGTTGAAGGAAATTTCTCAGTGGTGTCTAGGCTTTCAAAAGAGATATGCAATACATGGTTGAAGTATATGCTTGTAAGTGCAGCGATGAAATTTTTTATCTGCAAGATACAGAGTTCCCTGGAGAGGAGCTCTGCCTTAGGGTCAGAATTGTTGGTCGATGCATATAATGGGGTTGCAAAGCTAAATGCATTGTTTGGTCCACGTAATATGCTTGTAGGGCTAGGTGTGTTGGTGAGGTAGGTAAATGTGTGAAGAGATACTAAAGTGCTTTGGGAATATTGTGTGCATGGATGGTTGCGGACATGGGTGAAGCACTATTGGAAGGTGTTGTAGATGGATGGAGAAAATCATTGCAAGGTTTTTGATCTAGGTGGATACTATATGTGATGGAGGGGGTTGGGCAACCCACTTGTGGTTTGGTAGCAGTGTACATATGGTAGTTTTTTTGTGGTTTGCTCACACTTTTGGATAGTGTTTGCCAGTTTTTGCAGTTTAAGGAAGTGAGCTATTTTTGGTTGAACATTGAATGTTCATCAAGGGAGTTGGACAATGATACTGCAGCCAAAGTGTGTCAAACCTAGTAGAGGGCATGGGCCATGATGTGTATGCTTATAGAGGCATGGAAAAAGGCTAGACAAGATGGAGAGAGCCTGGACAGGCAAGTGGAACTAGAGATGTATGCTTTATGTGGTTTTCTAGACCAAATGGGCTCTAGGTAGGGCATGACAGGGTGGTAGGTGAAGGATGTCCAAAGTGCTCGTTTTTGGCTTGAATATGTAGATCTTGAAGTGCTAAAGGAGCAGGTACATACAACTCATCAAACGGAGCTACAAATTGCAAGATATTAGAGTTTGAAGTTCTAGTGCATTGCAGATTCATACAAGATTGGGCAGTTGAGTGGAGAATTAGAGGTGAAGTGAATGCATGGGTCTAAAGTGCTCATGATGTGGAGCATGTTGGCCTTTTCAGATCATCATTTGGAGTTACAGATGCCAAGCTATGCTAGATGAAGTTTTGTCGGGTCGATTTTGGGCCGGTTTGGTTGCATTGATCGGTGTACCATTTGAGTTTTTTTTGAGATTTTTCAAGTTGCATATGTTTTTTATGCAGCAAGTAAAGGCTAGGGAGAGTTACGGCTCAACAAACGGGCATCGGGTCAGTCAGATACTGAGGTTTGAAAATGATGGCAGTTATTAGTTAGGTGGTAGCAGACAGTTTTTCCAGTTCTTGATGCACATTATTTGAGGTTGTCGGACCCCTTAGTGCAGAGCATACAGGTGGAGTTGCATTCCCCAACAATAGCTTTTGGTGGGTTTAAACGGCTTGATCATTGGAGCTATGAGTAGTCAATAGTGGGAGGAGAAAGTGGAGCAAACAAATAATAGCTTTTTGATACCTTTAATGGGTTTTGGAGGAGATTTTGGAGGCCAATGGTGGGGGGTGCCCTGAGACCGCCACGTGTTATCCAATTAGCCATATACGGATTCAAAAAGCTCCTTTAGGGAGTATTTATGTTTCATGGTGTGGAGTCAAAGGCATCACAAAGCACCCCTTGGAGCTCCTTTCTAGCGTGGCCATGGTGATGCCCCTGGCGGGCGCTGCCTTTGGTGGTGCTTGTGGGGTAGAAGATGCTAGTGGCAGACGCCAACGGTGCTGGCTTTTACTGCATGCAGTCCAATAGCGGTGCCCGATTATGCTACCGTGTCACGTTGTCAGGAGTTTTTTGGAGCAAGGGATTGTGCATATGTACATATACATGCATGGTGCATCGAATAAAGGATTGCCCATTTTCTAGAGCCAGGTGGTTATGTGGGGCCCACATGTGTACAGGTAGGACAGGGTGTACATAGTGCATCGATTTTCACTATTACCAGTACCACTGTGTTTTTCTACAATAATGAGGAGTTTATAGCGTGTAAAACTTCTCGAGGAAGCTATCCGCGGGCCGACGACATGAGGTCAGCAGGTGCGTCAGATGGCATCTAGTGGCGTCAGGAGGGCGAACGAGGTCAATATTTGCACGCAGATGAGGACGGACACAACGTGGGTGTTTTCTTGTGAGAGTTACGCAGAAAGGTCATCATTAGGACCACTTTTTGGGGCCACTTCACATGGTGGTGAGATGCATTATTGGAAAAAAAGCTGAGTGCCAGGTGTGCGGATGATGCAAAAAGGTGACAACTATGCACTACGAGGTCAGTTTTTGGCCTGTTCGGGGTCCGTTTGAGGTCATCTAAAAGGCCAAGGGTGCCCAAGTGAAAAAGCTAAGTGTGGGAACTGAAAAACAAGAGAGAAGACCAGAAAAAACGTGGAGAAGAGAGGAGGAACAACCGCAGGTGTGTTTTTGCCCATTTTGGAGCCTGTTTTGGCCCTAAACTGCTCATCCGAGGTCGGATTTGAGCACTTTGACATTGTAGACTGGGGTTTTGAGCACTTTGACATTGTAGACTGGGGTTTTGGGCCGTTCCGGACGCGATGGCGCTGTCCATTTTGCCAAATTCCTCACTCTTTTCCTGCTGTTTTTCTGTGTAAGTTTCTCCTATGAGCGAAGTTTCTGCTCTAGTTTGTGATTGTATTTGGCTTATTTTACCCATATTGTGTGAGCTATTTGCCCCATTGGTGTTGGCCCAAGCTCAATTGTATCTAAAAATCAGAAATTATCCTCTTTTGAGCTGAGTTTTTTGGAGTGTGTGTGTGTATGTGTGTGTCTGTGTGGAGTGGGCAAGTGGATAGTCTCTCTCCCCTCACTCCAGAGGTGTGTTCCCTGTCTCGGCCAGGTGTGTTGTGTAAGCCGAGTGGTGCCCCATAGTGTGTGTGTGTATCTTCCCAAGAGTGTGTGTCGGGTCGTTATAGAGGCGCTGTGTGTGTTTTCATTCCGCTCACATTCTTTTGGCGCCCCCACGGAGGATCTTCTTCGAGTACCTTCTGCTTCGAGCTTCGAGCTTCGAGCTTCGGGATTACAGGTTGCAGGTTGCAGATTACAGGTTACAGGTTACAGGTTACAGGTTACAGGGACAGGGACAAGTACAGGTACATGTGATTCACACAGGTATAGGTAGCTGGAGTACAGTGATATACTAGTAGTGATGTCACTTGCAGTTGTTGTGGGTATGCATCACTTGGCGCCTGTTTGAGCTCATTGTCTGCTGGATTGTACGTTATTTGTGGAAACTGCCATTGTACGCATTCGTGGAGCCATACTTGGTTGTATTTGGCAGTCCCAGCCATTTTTGAGACTTGGTCTGGAAGATAGTCATTTCTGAGACTTGACTATATGCGCTTTGCATTAGCCTTCGTGTGAGGGTCGATAGCGTGAGGTTTTTATTGAGCTGGGGGATTCTCAAATGTGGAGATCCTTTCGGTGATACAGGTAGCTGGAGCACCCTTTTTGTGACCTCGCCATAGGCTATGTACTAGTGAGTCCTACTTGATGCTCGGGTTCTATTGTTGACAGTTTATGCATACATAGACAGTCTATATTTTGGATTCCTACTGCTCTACTTCTGGGGAAACTCTGTCGAAATTTTCCCAAGTTATGATGGCTGGTTTTTTGGTATTTTGAGCCATTTATGCTGTTATGCTGTTGAAATTTTGGCAAAATTAGAGGCTGAGTCAGGTGTGCCTTCTTGGGAGCTTCATGGTTGGCTTTAATGGATGATCAAAATGGCCCTCATTTCACTCCTTTTCATTTAACTCAAAGGATTCAGATTAATGTTCATGTGTCCAGGAAGATCTTTTTCCAGCAGCGCATAGTCTTTATGTTTGGGCCAAGAAGATTGAGAGAGATCACAGAATGTCCTTTGCCTGTTGTCATTCCGATGATCAACTATGAAAACTCATTTGATGTGCATGTGTTTGTCCTTATCTAAAGTTGAGCTCCATTGAAGTTTTTGGGGATTCGGTAGTCAAAAGTTTTGGGTTCTTGCACGTGTGTTCGAAGGGGTTCTCAAAGCATCATAATTTGGGTAGCCATGGCTTTCTCTTATCCCGAGTTTCATGGAAGAAGTGATGAAGATGTGGAAGAATTTTTGGAAAAGATGGAGGTTGCCTACATTAGCAACCAGATTCATGACCCTACGCAAATGTTACGCCTTCTCCAAATTTGTTTGAAGAGTGATGCACGAGTTTGGTCTAAAGCATTTGAAGAGGAGTTGCGTGTGGCTGATCCACCTGTAAGGTTGAGTTGGGACAATCTACGACATGGGTTGGAAGTGGAGTTTGTGAAGATAGAAGATCCTGACAAGGTGTGGCAAGAAGTACAGGCTTTGGTGCAAAAGGAAGGTGAGCCAGTAGATGCGTACATACGTAAGTTTTCATTGGCATGGGAGCGAATGTGCAAGGCTTTAGCACCACAGGTATCCCCGCCTGACATGATGAAGAAGGACAGGTTCTTGGCTGGTCTTTGGGAGAATATACGTTGGAGAGTGGAGCTAAAGAAGCCTAGGACATATGAAGATGCACTAGAGGTAGCAAGGAACAAAGAGTGGAAGCTGAGGAAAATGAGCCAGTTAGGGGTGGAGTCTTTGCCAATGAGGTCTGAATTTCAGCCTATAGAGTCTTTACAAGGGCGCATGTCAGGGGTTCATCATGAACCAGTAGTTACTACTCAGGTTATGCCAGCAGTGGTCACTATAGCAGTGCAAGATGATGGGCTAAGGCAAGACATGAGGCAAATGGTAGATTTGATGAAGAATCTCATCCTAAACATGCTAGGTCAAGTGGGAAATAATCGAGGTCGAGGGAGATTTGCAAATCAGCAAGGAGGTGAAGAAAGGCCTAGGAATGGTGTTGGACAAAGCAATGGTAGGTTTTGGAGGCAGACGCCCACATGTTATAATTGTGGAGAGTTGGGTCACATCAGCCCGCAATGTGATAAGCCACCAAGGATGGAGGGAGACATGTATCCATTACCAAGACAGGTGCTAACTAGGTCAAATGATTATGGCATCGAAATTAAGGGAGACGAAGGAACCAGTGGACTGACCCAGGAGGAAAAGGGAAAGACAAAAGTGCTAAGTGTAGTCACCTTGGAGAAGGCATCAAAGCTAGAGGATACATTAGTGATGCCTATTGGGAAGAGGACCACAGAGGATAAGGAAGGAAGAAGTGCCCCAAGTCCTAGTAAGAAGAAAGGAAAGAGCCATGAAGGCGAGGATGTCAAGGCCAAGAGGAAAAGGAGAGCTCGTCGAAAGTTTCATGTTTCAGATTTTCCACTAGGGGATGGGCAATTAAGCTATGACTTGAGAGAGGATCTGACGAGCAGGAAGGCAGATGTTACTTTTGGGCAGCTTATAGAGATGGTGCCTAAGCTAAAGCGACAATGGAAGAGGATGGTTAACCCAATGGAGAAAGAGCCAGAGAGAGGTTCAGTAAAGGTGTTGGCAATGGATGAGATACCAGACATTTGTCCAATAGTAGATGTGTGGCATAAAAGGAAAAATTTGGGACAAGGTTATGTGGATGGCGGAGCCCAAATATGCGTCATAACACACTCATGCGTTGAGAGGATGGGTCTCACAGTGGCTGGGGTGTCAGGTTTTTGGATCAGATTGGCAAACCATCAAAAAGTAAAATGCTTGGGTGTTGTAAAGAGCTTAGAAGTGGAGGCATATGATGCAAAGGCAGTGGTTGATTTTCATGTGATGCCAGCAGGGTTGGGAGGATATCCTATTATACTGGGCAGACCGTGGTTACGTGCAGTGGGAGCTGTTCAAGATTGGCGACATGGTACGATTAGCCTCTATGGAAAGACAGGTACCAAGAAGCTTTATAATATGGACACAAGGAAACGATTAGAGGAGCTTTATGAAGATGAGGATGAGTCTAGTGATGAAGACTCTTCCACGGTGACAGATGAGGACAGTGATAGCACTACCATCAGTGATGAGGATGCTGATGTTGCATTTCTTTTGATGGACAAAGAAATCCAGGAGTTTGGTTTAGTTGCATTTGCGAATGAGGTTGAAGATGAAAGTGAAGGGCCTTATGAAGTGATTGAAGGGCTGATGCAAACCAAGGTTGAGTTGTCAAAGAAGCAGGAATTAATGACGCAAATGATTAGTGGAGACCTCTCAGCTATGGAGAAGGATATATTTTTGCATATGCTGGCTAGTTTTCCTGATTTGTGCATTACTTCATATGAAGAGATCAGAGGGTTCAAGGGTGAAGAGATGCATATAGAGCTGAAAGAAGGTGCTAAGCCAGTGCGGCAAAGGCTAAGAAGGATGGGTCAAGAGCAAATGGAAGCCTTGCAGGTAGAGGTGGACAAGTTATTGAAGGCAGGGTTCATAGTCCCTGTGGAGACCACAGAATGGGTGAGTCCAGTAGTAGTCAGTCCAAAGAAGGATGGGAAGTGGAGGATTTGTGTAGATTTTAAACCCTTAAATGCAACCACTAAGAAGAATCCATATCCTCTTCCATTCATTGATCAGATCTTGGATTCAGTGGCAGGTTATGAGAGGTACAGTGTGTGTGATGGTTTTTCAGGCTATTTTCAATTGAAGATTGCTCTTAAAGACCGCACAAAGACGACTTTTATTACGCCATGGGGCTGCTATTGCTACACAGTATTGCCATTTGGGTTGTCAAATGGACCTTCCTTCTATCAAGAGAGAGCAAATTGGGTGTTGGAACCATTCATTGGTAGTTGTGTTAAAGCTTTTATGGATGACTTCTGTGTCTATAGCAGTAGGGCTGATCACCATGAGAAGCTGCAGATGGTATTGGCTCGATATGATGAATGTGGAGGACAACTAAATCCAAAGAAATGTCATCTAGCACAACCAAGGGTGAAGTTATTGGGCCATATGGTGTCAGAAAATGGCATTGAGGCTGATCCAGATAAGGTGAAGTCTATTATTCTTCTTCCATCACCTATGAGTACGAAGAAATTGGCAACCTTTATACACAAAGTGAAGTACATGGCACGGTTTATTTCATTGTCTTCACAGATTCTTTATCCATTACAGCAAGTGTCAAAGCATGATCCATTGCAATGGGATGACAAGTGTAAAGAAGTGTTTCAAGAGGTGAAAGAGGTGTTAGGGGGGTTGTCAGCCATACAGGCTCCTGATTGGGAGAAATTTTTTTATGTAAATCCATCAGTAGGGGATGATGCCATTGGAGCCATGCTATTGCAAAAGGGGAAGGGCAGCCATTATATGAGGCCAGTGTATTGTGCAAGCCGAGTGAAGTTGGTAGCAGAGAGAAAGTTATCGGAAGTAGAGCTAGTGATGGCCAGTGTAATATTTGCTTGTCGACGATTTCGTCATTACTTGCTACCACGGCCTTTTGTTTTCTTGACGAGTTATGCCTTTTTGCCACAGTTAATTAATGGTATTAACATGTCAAATGTGGTGAAGAAATGGGTAATTGAGCTGCAAGAGTTTGAGTTCTCTTTTCTAGTGGAAGATAGTACAAGGGCTACCCTAGCTGATTTGTTGACCTACAAGGAGAATCCCCTTATTGTTAAGGAAGAGGTGGTGAGAAAGGTAGTTGAAGAAGTGCCACAGATCAGCAATGCACATGTGTTGTTCTTTGATGGTTCATACAGAAAGAGCCACGATGCAGCTTCAGGGGGTATAGCACTTTATGATCCAGAGGGGAAGCTAGTATGCAAGAGAGGGTTCAAATTGGATGCGCATAGTAACAATGAGGATGAATATGCTACATTGGAAGCCGGATTACACATTTGTTTGAAGCATGGGGTTCGAAGGTTGAGCATAAAAGGTGATGCCTTGTTAGTGGTGAAGCAAGTGCTGGCTGTGTGGAAGAGCAAGAACACCTCATTGAAGGAAATGTGCTTCAGAATTAAAGGCCTGTTAAAAAAGTTTGAAGCATGGAGCATCAGACACATTGAACGTGCTCTAAATGGAGAGGCACATGAAGCAGCTCAAGGCATGATTGGGGAGCTATTCGTGTTGAGGACCAATTTACCTCTTTATCATGGCCGGGAAAGTTTGGCTCAAGAAGAGGAGTTTTTGCTAACAGGAATCATTCCAAAGGAGATTCAGAAGTCTAAGAAGTATGGCTTTGTGCGTAGAGCATACAGGTACAAATTGATTGGTGATGTCTTATACATGAAAGGGGATGATCTCGTGTTGAGACGTGTACCTTGGCGGGAGGAGCTTTACAGAGTGTTGGAAGAGAATCATGAAGGCTGTTCACCATTGGTGTAGGTCTTGCAATAGGTGTCAAGCATTCGAGAAGAGAGTGTTGAAGCCAGAGCTACGAAAAACCATTATGGCGTTTGATGTGTTTGAAAAGTGGGGGATTGATGCAATAGGCCCGTTACCTATCACAAGCAGGGGAAAAAGCTATATCTTGACGGCAGTGGACTATCTCTCTAGATGGGCAGAGGCTATAGCAGTAAAACAGATCAGTGCAAAGGATGTGGCAAAATTTGTGTATGATGAAATATGTTGCAAGTTTGGGGTGCCATTAGAGCTACTTTCAGATAAGGGGCCAGGATTTAGAGCTAAACTGCTAGACTTCTTATGCACAAAGATGAAGATTAGGCACCAGCATACCACTCCTTATTACCCGCAGTGTAATGGCTTAAATGAAAGGTTCAATGGTGAGTTGGTACAAATTCTTTCTAAAGTGACAGAGCACCAAGGAAAGAATTGGGATTTGGAATTGCCTAGTGCATTATGGGCTTACCGTACTTCGGTGAAGACAGGTACAGGGTTTACTCCATTTCATTTGGTGTATGGAAAGGAAGCGCTATTGCCTGTGGAGGTAGAGTTGCCTGCGGTCAAGATGTTAGAGAAGTTGCTTGGGTCGCCTAGTGATGCATTCAAAGAGAGGCTCTTGCAGTTACAAGAGGTCCAGTTGGATAGGATGAGCGCATTGGAGCATTATGGACAGATGCAGGATAAGGCTTTGGCAAAGATAAATGAAAAGGTTAAAAGTAAGGGTATCAAGAAACATGACTTGGTTTTGCGCTACAATAGTAAGCTGGACAACACCTTCCAAAAGAAGTTTCAAATTAAGTGGGAAGGCCCTTTCAAGGTAGTGGAGTGTTTTCCAAATGGCACATATCAGCTGGCTAACCTGGATGGTGTTCTACATAAGTCAAGGGTAAATGGGTTGCGTCTTAAATTGTATCATGCTAGATTGATGATGGTGGAGCAAGATGAGCTGTCTGTGGATCAAGCAGTGTTGGTGAGGGATGAGGAGACCTGTGATGCGGCGAGTCTCATATCTATCTTTGCTGCTGCTGATCATGAATGATCTAGCAAGCTAGGGGATTGGCCAATTATGTCAGGAGTTTTTTGGAGCAAGGGATTGTGCATATGTACATATACATGCATGGTGCATCGAATAAAGGATTGCCCATTTTCTAGAGCCAGGTGGTTATGTGGGGCCCACATGTGTACAGGTAGGACAGGGTGTACATAGTGCATCGATTTTCACTATTACCAGTACCACTGTGTTTTTCTACAATAATGAGGAGTTTATAGCGTGTAAAACTTCTCGAGGAAGCTATCCGCGGGCCGACGACATGAGGTCAGCAGGTGCGTCAGATGGCATCTAGTGGCGTCAGGAGGGCGAACGAGGTCAATATTTGCACGCAGATGAGGACGGACACAACGTGAGTGTTTTCTTGTGAGAGTTACGCAGAAAGGTCATCATTAGGACCACTTTTTGGGGCCACTTCACATGGTGGCGAGATGCATTATTGGAAAAAAAGTTGAGTGCCAGGTGTGCGGATGATGCAAAAAGGTGACAACTATGCACTGCGAGGTCAGTTTTTGGCCTGTTCGGGGTCCGTTTGAGGTCATCTAAAAGGCCAAGGGTGCCCAAGTGAAAAAGCTAAGTGTGGGAACTGAAAAACAAGAGAGAAGACCAGAAAAAATGTGGAGAAGAGAGGAGGAACAGCCGCAGGTGTGTTTTTGCCCATTTTGGAGCCTGTTTTGGTCCTAAACTGCTCAGGATTTGAGCACTTTGACATTGTAGATTGGGGTTTTGGGCCGTTCCGGACGCGATGGTGCTGTCCATTTTTCCAAATTCCTCACTCTTTTCCTGCTGTTTTTCTGTGTAAGTTTCTCCTATGAGCGAAGTTTGTGCTCTAGTTTGTGATTGTATCTGGCTTATTTTACCCATATTGTGTGAGCTATTTGCCCCATTGGTGTTGGCCCAAGCTCTCAATTGTATCTAAACATCAGAAATTCTCCTCTTTTGAGCTGAGTTTTTTGGGTGTGTGTGTGTGTATGTGTGTGTCTGTGTGGAATGGGCAAGTGGATAGTCTCTCTCCTCTCACTCCAGAGGTGTGTTCCCTGTCTCGGCCAGGTGTGTTGTGTAAGCCGAGTGGTGCCCCATAGTGTGTGTGTGTATCTTCCCAAGAGTGTGTGTTGGGTCGTTATAGAGGCGCTGTGTGTGTTTTCATTCCGCTCACAACGTCTCTCTACGTGTGTTCCTGCAACTATAAAGGACAACCCTTTTATTTAGGGCAAGAGGGGGGTCCTGCCCCTTGTCATGCCACCGTGACAACGAGAAGGGGGGCCTCCCACATGACATGGTCTTCAAGCATACCAAAAATAGCAAGGAGGGACATCCCATGCAAGAGGGGGCGAGAATAGAAAAAGAGGTTGTCTAAATTGAGAGGGCCCTTTTCTTGCAGTTCGGGGGGGGCTCTCATTTTTGGACAGGAAGAAGGCCGAGGAAGGGGCTTTCAAGGAGGAGAGTGCTCGGAGCCCAAGAGGGAATTCAAGAAGACGGTTTTGGAGAAGGAGAAGCTCAGAGAGAGCTCTGGAGGAACGATTAGGAGCCAACAAGGGCTTCAACGATAGTGTTTTTCCTTTTCTTGCCGCTCTCAAGAGGAGGGCCGCACGGAGGTGAATCCGAAGGTTGTCCAAGTTTTTGTTGCTCATCGTGTTCATGCCGACGAAGCCTTTGTAGTTGAGGTTTGATGGTGTTGTAGTAGATGATGTTCTTTGCCCAATTGAAGCAAACCATATCAATTTTTTGTGTCATTTCTTTCCCCTTTTCCCCCTTATTCTATTTTCATTGTTCCAACAATATGGTGCCGGTGTTTGAGATGCGTGTGCCTCTTTGGGCCCCTGTGTGTGTGAGAGAGAAAGAGAGAGTGGTGTGTGATGTGGTACAATTGTAAACAGGCAAAATTTGGTGTGGTCTATTGTCAGTTGTGTAAGTTTTGAAGGTGAACTCTAGTGGATTGGGGTATAGTGATTATCATGGGCTATAGATAGGCGGACTGTTTGTGGGCCGGGTGTGGTTCCCGTCGCCCCCATCCAACATCTAGCCTACACTTTACTTCATCTACCTATGTATTTGCTACAAACTTTCTTTGAAAGGTTACCTCAAAACTTTTTCAATTTGCCTTTTCTTCATCATGGAACTCGTTGTGTCATATCTTTGATTTACCATGAACCAAGAGTGGAAAAAATTGAAACATATCTTCTTCTCTCAACAATCTGCTCTCTAGAAAAAATAGTTCATTACATTGTAGCCATGTTTTTGCATCTTTAATCAGGTGAAAACTGGAAATCCTGTCTACATCTCTTCAGCAATAGCTGCTCTTCAAAATATGTCTATCTAGCATCTTCAAAACCTGCTTTTCCTCCAATGCTTAGGATCGATTGCATCAAAGAGATGAGTGCATCCATACTAAAAGAAGGGCCTTTTGCAAATGATTTTGTCCAATCAAAGGCAAAAGAGAAACCTACATGGAAGTGGTGGATGGTGAATGGTGGAGAGCATTACTCAACTCTACATCCATTTGCAATGAAGATTTTGGTGGAATGTGTAGCAATTGAGATTTGAGAGAAATTGGAGCATGTACAAGTATTTTCATAGCACAATCCACAACAAACTATCAGCAGACAAAGCTATGAAATTAGCTTACATGTTCTTCATGAAAAGATACTGCATCATGCCAAAAGCATTGCCTATAAGGAAAAAATTCCTAGTTAGGTGTATGCTTGTCAAACAAAAAAATGAGGTGAGCTCAATGTTGGCATATCTTAGGGCACGATAGCCAAAATTAAAGAGAACATCACGTTAGATGTAGACAATTCAAGAGACCAAAAAGACAATGGTCCAACAGAGCAAAACAATGACTATACAAACTTTTCATACAATGTCACAAGATTGCAAGATGTGAACTATTCTTCAATGGATACAATGTTTCTAAATTATAATGTGTATTTTTGTGAATGTTGGTGTTTTGACTGTGGTTCTTCAACAACGAATAGATTTCTAATTGTACTACGGGTGCTTTGTTGCACTTTCTTAAATTTATACTCATTGGCTATCCCAAAAATGTGATATATAGCTTGTGAGATCTTTTGAGGATATATTCTACTTATTGTTTTACATTAGTCTAATTAAGAAAATTTGGTGATAATACTGGCCAGAAGCCAATGTATAGTATCCACTCTATCCATCAAAAATCTTGTAGCATTATGGGTATTGAGAGGATGAAGATGCATTTGAGTGTGATGCGAGGATTATCTTTAGATGTACAACAAAGTGACTTGTGTGTGTCCCTTGGACAAGCGGGGGATTCACTTGCTACGTCAAGTTTTGAATGATCAAGATTAGGCAATCAAAACTTTTTTCCATTCTGCCTTGTGATGATGTGTTTGCTTTACTTGAAGGATCCGTATATTTTTTGCATCCTTATCCATCAAATACGTCATCAAATAAATTTTTACCTTTTCAAGTTTAGCTCTACACCTTCAATTATTAGTGCCAACTCTTCTCGTGTGAATGTCATACAACTTTCCCTTATATCGTGTGTGACCATGGTTGTCTCCTTTGAGGAGAAGTATATTGGATTACGTTGCTGAACAAATTACAAAGTACAATGACAATTTTCATTGTGAAATGGATGTCCAAAAAATTCTAAGTAGATCCTCTTGGTATTCTCTTTGATTTCTTGGTGTTGGCACTTCGATAATTTCTACTTGTCTTTTTTTGTCTTTGCCTGAGTCACATGACCAGATTGTCTTGATCATTTCCTTGGTCACTTCTTTGTTGATGTCTTTCCATGGTGTCTCAAAACTCCAATTGCCAAATAGAAAAATATTAAATATCTTGGCCAAACATTTTTCTCTTGAACATCTCGCCAACTCTTTATTTCAAAATTTTTATCAACCATGACAAGACCACATTAAACTAGAGCCATCAAAATACTTGAACAGAGTAATCAACACAATTATAGATATTTCACCCAATGAACACTATTATAGATAGTTCGCCCAATCAACATAGTTATAAAAAGTGTGCCCACTAAGCATAATAATAGACAATTTGTACAAACACTCCATGTGTACAGTAGTCAACATGATTGATTACAAATAATTGACTCAAATGAAAAACTATTCAGCACGATTCATTATAGATGGATGGTGCAAATAAAAAACCGAGATGAAACTATTCAACACGGTTGATTATAGATGGATGGTCCAAATAGAAAACCGAGATGACAAAATTTACAAGAAATGATGGTAAGTTTCAAGTGTATAAGCGGAATAAAAGGACGATGTAAGTTCAATAAGAGGTCGTTGCACAGGGTTAGGATTTGTCTCTAAATACTTTTTAAAAATTGCAAAATGTCTAAATCATTTCTTCAAGCTTCACACTCTCTAACTTCATCCATGTGTCCATCTTCTGTTGAATTTCTTTGAGAATCTCGTGGGGTCAGGATGACCAAACACTTCATCTGGGAAGTATACTCTCCTTGTTGCACTTCCAAAATCTATCAACATCTCGTATAAAAGCCCTAGTGCATATATATCACTAGTCTTTGTGTATGCATCTGAACACTGTGGATCAAAGATTTTTGGAGAAATCCATGGCCACTTTGACAGTTCATGCTCTCTTGCTTCCTTTGCCTCCAAAGTTGAAAACAAAGATTGAGTTGCATTATATATGTAACTATTGGACACTTGCTTGGTTGAGGTTCTCAGTATCATGTCCCAATTAATAATGACAATTCGAGCTTTACTTGTGTGAGTGAAATCTAACATTACGTAATATGGATGCAGAGTCTCCTAAATAGTGCTAATGAAATATGTAATAAAAATGTTGCTTTCATTTATATGATGGATTTAACATCTCCACACAATGAGATTGCTTGTATACACTCCTTGCAAATGGTTCGCATGATAATTTTTCTTTGTTCAAGTGTCATTTTTACAATGGTCAATTAAAAAATGATTTAAATATAATTTCATAGTGCACTGATGGTTTCATACATGTTAGGGGTAAAAACATGTTAATGTGACATGGTTTTTGTGCTAGTTAGCATGTTCAAGTAAGCATATAAAAAAGACTTGGACACATGGTAAATATTTTAGAAATGATATCAAAATTTGTCGAAGTTTGTACATTTGGATTCCTTCTTTCAGGAGCTTTCTATCGATATATAATATGTCATAGATCTTAGAGATCTAGCTCATGTTATTGTGCTGGTTAGCATACATCAAAATTATGCTAACTAGCACTGTCGGAGACGACAAAAAGCATGTCATGTTAACATGCTTTCACTCTTAAACTATCAAAATATTAGGTTAAAGACATGTAACACTTTAAAATCCTAGATCAAATCATAAGACATTAATTGATTCACATTCTGATTGTTTGCACTAGTTTTCACAAACCATGACAATAATAGAGACAAAATACATTGACTCAATAAATCAATTGTCTGGATCCTATGGGTTAAAAACCATAAACACTTCAAATAACTATGCATAGCCATAAGACATTAGTTCACATTTTGATTGATGCCATTAAAAAAACTAGGTTACACTATAAGACATTGGTTCATATTTTGATTACTAGCACTAGTTCTATACAAGGTTGATCAAATATGATAGAAATCTAAGTAAACCAATTTATAGTTGTCTCTTTACAGTTGTTTTTTTAGGAATAATCTCCAAAAATGGATAGTTTTTGCTAGTTTATTTTTGAAAGGGAAGCAAATCTTTCAAGACTATTGATATTTTTCACTTCAAGTTAAGTAGGGCTCCCCAATCTCAAAAAAATAAAAATGCTTTCACAACATGTAAATGCATAAGTGAAGAGTGAATTTAGGAAATGAGAAGCCTCATGGAATTGGAAAGTCAAAGTTCTTTTCATGTCTATAAAAAGAGGTGTTTGAACTTAAAAGTGTGCATTGATACCATTATTTTTTCTTGTTTACCTTTCCTTAAGAGATTCTTAGCACTATGCACCATGTAGGTAGTGAATTTATATCTTTTGAAGCCATTAGGTATACCTTTTAATTTTTAAGTTAATTAGTAGAATTTAAATTTAGAAATAATTTACCAATTTGAGACAAAATATTTATTTTTGACCTTTCCATTAAAATTGTAAGAATTATACATATGTGGAGTGAGCTTTTTGTTTTTTAATTCCTAATGTAAGAAGTTCCATAAGGTTTTGTGTGTTTTGTGACTCATTACAAATTTTGCAACTTAGAAAGAGAGAGAGAGAGAGGCTGGGGAGGGAAATTGAGGTTTAATTATATGATGAATTGATATCCAAAGTGAAATATGTTAAACAAATAGCATCATATGGTGAATGAGATATTAGTTTTGCAATAAAGTCTGTCAATATAATAAAGATAGTTGACAAATAATTCAACAAATAGTTGTTAGATAATTATACATTTATTTTATTAGATGCATTATGATTTGATACAAGATACATTGACAAAAAACATCAACACGAACATTTATAGACAATATAAGAAGTTATATGCAAAATACTCTTCATGATCGCATTATTGACTAAGTATTTTGTGCAAATAATATGCAAACAAACACTTTAATATGCATATAAAATTTATACCATGTTCATATGGCTGGGTCATTGACCTAAACGCTGTATTTATGCATGAAGACATGCTTCTAACAAACGAGAAACATTAGTCGTGTTACTAACCAAGTGCCATTCGAATCTAAAGATAGTTTAGATGATACGAGCATCATATGGCCGTGTTATCGATCTATGTCCATATGTTTCTTTTCCATGGGGAAGGGAAGTTGACTCACCATAATGATACTAGTATCGCCATGTTACCAATGTAGTACCCATACGATGAGCCATTACTTATCACAAGGACACCATATTCCCTGTATAATGAAGGTGATGTCCCCCGTAGTAAGCACCATTTTATAGAACTACTAGCACATACACCCACATTGTGTGGTAAGGTACCCTGTTATTGTTGTGCAATACAACAAAAGCCACCCTTCCACACAACACATACATATGAGTTGTGTGGTCTGCTACTCTACTACCCGCAAATTGCGATGCAGAGCAGGCTCCCATACAACGCCTTCACTCCCTCCCTCTTCTCGATGTACCTAAAAAGGTTGTCGTCTGTGTGTGTTTGTGTGTGTGTGTGTGTGTGGAGTCTCTATGGCTCTAAAAATTCTACCCAACGGGCCCACCCAAGCCTGTCTTTTTATTATGTTGTGGGCCGACTAGGCTTTTAATTTTTCCCAATGGGCTCATATGGAATTTTTATTTTCATGGTGGACCTTCCAAGAAAATAAAAAATCTTGGTAGGCTTCTAATGGGTTATTAGCTCACCCTAAACTGGCTTAATTTTGATCATGTAAATTGTAATTACATAAATATGATAATAACACTCAATAATCACATAAAGATTTACGTAATCACGTAATTATTAAATCCCTTATTGGGATCCTTGTGTTGTCTATCATGCTTTCAAGACCTTCATGACTGCGAATACATGCTTATTTCGGGAAATGATTGTTAGAATTGTTAGCGATTGAATGAAGGAGGCATGAAGGACTCATGCACAAGTGAAGTGAACTCTAAAAAGGGGTTTATATACATTTTCTCCGCATACAATTGAACTCTAAAAAAAGGAGTTTATATACAAATTTTGCTCCACATAATATAAAAAGGGTGAATCTTGATAAGATTACATCAATCCTTTTATAGGAAACTAATTTAGATAGATTACTTATATTATTTCATGAATTATATGAAAAAAGTAAACAAAAAATAACATTGTTTAAATGTTTTTTTGTCATCCAATAATTTATCAAATAAATAGAATTTTGATATTAGCTTATATTGTTATAAAATGAATAAGTAAATAAAAAGCTAACTAGTTTACCTTTAGTGGCACATAAATAATTAGATTGAACTATTTTGATCTTTTATTTATTTAAATATTTTTTTAAAGTTAACCAATGGTGTGGCTCTTGAGGTGGCCATGCATGGATGACATGGTCATCCATATGGCGAGGTGGTGTGAATGATTGATGGCATGGACTACATAGGTGAAAAGATGAGGTGGCGGATAGGATCCCCTCATGTACCATTTCAAACAATGACATCTCAAAATGCTGATATGAATTGATTAGATGGAAAAAAATAGATTATCAATGGGAGAGGTGGTGATGTGGCATGCTGGTTGGCTTGTGAGGTGGCAAGTGACATGGAAATCCATGCAAGGTGACCACAAACAAGTGGAACATGTGGTGGTGGATGACATAGGATTTAAAGTGAGCAGCATGCAAGGTGGCACTTGAGCCTGGTGGGTGACTTGGGAATTAGGGCGACATGGAAAGCCAAGTGTTGAGGTTAAATTGTTGACTCTAGTGATGTGGAAGGTGAGATGGGGTGATGACATGAACTTTTGATGATGTAGCGGCCCTCCTTGTATGAGGTGGTGGACCAGAGCCAACTAGGATCTGGAGAGTAGGACCAAACCATGGTAGATGGACAAGTGTTAAAATTCCTAGGCCTCGCACTTTACTAAACCTAAGGAGGCACACCTCAAGTGAATGATGCAAGTGAAAATAATTAAGATAGTGGAAATGTGTCTTTCCCAAAATCAAACTTGTTACACCTTATAGTAAGATTCATAACATGCATTGACGAAGGAAATTTGGAATGGCGGCCTCTACACCAAAACAAACTCCATTGCGCCACAAGGGAAATGAGACGAGGGCACCACCTAGTTTTGGAAGCGTAGACTAGGACCGCTATACAAAGAGAGAGAGAGAGAGAGAGAGAGAGAGAGAGAGAGAGAGAGAGAGAGAGAGATCACTATGAATGAAGCATTAACCGTGGTGTGTGTACAAGGAATGGATGACTTCAAACACTCCCAACATAAATAGCATATAGATTACCAAACAATCACTCAAGGATTAGCCAAGATCACATCAAGCACTCTCACACGCATATAAAACATTTCTCTTAATTAACATAAGTAAGAGGAGGAGAGGTTACTAGCACGAAACAATTTGCACCCTAGGATGTGCAAGAATAGAGTGAATGAATGAGCTTATGGGCTCATGGTGAGTGATACAAAGGCTCAATGGGCTGAGGGAGGCTTGAAATTACAAAGGGGAAGGACTCTTTATATAGGAAAGAGAGTGATTAGGAGTGAGGTTAAGATACAAGTGTAATTTGTACAAATGAAGCTTGATTAGGGACATTCAACCAATGAAGAAGCTCCTTCCAAGTGATTTGTTGACCAATTAGCTCCATCATCACTTGTGTTGTCTTCACTCCTTCCTCCATAGCTTGAGTCCAAGAGCTTCCTTATTTTAAAATGTAAAGAATCTACATAAAATCAATACATATCTAGTAATAATAGGAAGGGGTTGAATGAGAACTTATGAATTACGACAAGATTAAGCATGACTTGAGAGGTGATTAGAAGAGGAACTTTGATGGGTTTTTGAGCTTGAGAGAGAGGAGGAAGGAGAGGAGGGTGAGAAGACTAATGGCTGATTTTAAAGAAGGTCTCAATGTGGAAAAGGAAGGGTGTGTGTGTGTAAAGGTAGGGGGGTGGTCTCCACCACAGTTGAAAAAACTGCCGTCCACCATTTTGGCCATATCTCCTAGACCGTAGATGCAAAAATTATAAAAAAAATATGGCCAGAACCTTCAGCTTGTCAGTTACAACTTTGATGAAGACAACTTTTCTTGGATCGGAGTGGAAGTATTTTTTAAAAATTCAACAAAATCATGTGCCTGGTTTCTTCCTTTACCAAGTCTTCCACTTGGGTCCCATTTGTTTGAATCATCATATGGCTCCAAAGCCATGATGATATGAGCCACTCATGACCCTTGAATCATGGGTGCATGGCTCCACAACCACATCATATCTTTTCTTTTCACATTTACATATTTTTCCTTCCCTTTACCACTAGGTTCTCCCTCTACCTTTCACCTCCGGTGAACTAGTCAAGAAAAAATCATTTTTTTAAAAAATTTTCCAAGAGGTTGTTCTCACTCTTTCTTTTATTATAAACCTCTAGAAGCAAGGAAAACCATCAAAATATGATAACCAAAAATTTGTGATAGGCTCGGATCATAGCCCCCCCAAACCTGGCTAGGGGTATTTATGCCTCTAGCCTACTTTCTTTGATCTTGAGCTGACCTTATCCTGATGTGATAAGGCTTTAGACGCCATCCATTTGTCCTGGTCTTGTGCACTTTACCATCAATGTCTTGAAGTCTGTAAGAGCCATTTTTGAACTTTTTGGTTACCAAGAACGGGCCTTCCCATCGGAAAAGAAACTTTCCATCCTTACAAGTGTCGAAGCAATTGTCATAACGAAGCACCAGAGATCCCTTTTTGATGTCTTTGGATGCTAGCTTTTTGTTGAACTTTTCTCTGCGCTTCTCTGCTTCTTGAGAATAGTGGTTGATGGCTTCTTCACGATCCAATTGCAGCCTCTCTAGATCCATGATCCTTTGATGTACTTTCTCCTTTTGAGAGCCTACCTGGCTACCCAATATTCGAAGACTTGTTAACTTCACTTCAATGGGCAAAAGCGCCTCCTTTCCATAAACCAAATGAAAGGGTGTGTACCCTAATGTGGTTTTGAAGGAGGTTCTATAGGCCCATAGAGCTCCATTCAGGTGTTTGTCCCAATCTTGGCGCCTGGCATGTACCTGTTTGGTGAGAATTTTGCAAATGATTCCATTTACCTTTTCCACCAAACCATTGCACTGAGGGTAGTAAGGAGTAGAGTGTTGAAGCTGAATATTTAGCTTCTTCATGAGTTCTCCTACCAAGTCTGCTCTAAACCCTGGTCCTCTATCAGATAGTATTTCAAGAGGGGTGCCAAACCGGCAACAGATGTGGTCAAAGATGAACTGACTCACATCCTTAGCAGTAATTCTATTGGTCGGCATAGCCTCAGCCCATCTAGTCATGTAGTCTACTCCCATGATGATGTACTCTTTACCTGACTGAGTGCATGGTAGAGGCCCTATGGCATCAATTCCCCACTTCTCCTTCTACATACATCCACTCAAGTAGATCCTTCGGATCCTCTTGGACCTTCTTCACGGGGTTCTTGGTCCTTGGACCCTTGACCTCCCTCAAGCTCCACGAGTCAGGGTTTTCGCCTGTAACTTGGTGGCTTCTTTCATATGATTGTTTCTCTCTTTCAAACCTTGCCCTTTTTTGCTGAGGTTCCTCTTGATGAGCTGCCACTGCTTTCTTCTTCATTGATTCTCTCTTTGCCCTCATTTCTTCATTATCAAAGATTTCACTGTTGTGGGCTTTAGGCGTGCTTTTTTTTAGCTGATTCCTCATCTGATTATATACTCTTTTTCTTGATCTAGTGGTTTGTGGAGAAGGTTGAGTTGAGATGATCCACGTATTCTGATCTGGGGCTGGTGGCAAGTTGTCGACCATTCCAATAGCATGGTATGCAATTCTTGTTAGCACTTCTGGAGCGCCCAGATATGTTATCTTTCCTTCTTTATTTGTGCCCTTTAGGGTTGTGAGCATGTTCTACGCGTGACCTATAGCTTGTTGACTTCAACACTTGCATGAAAGTAGTTGCAACTGCATGATTTGGAGTTGTGTATTGTGGCGGTCTCTTTGAAAGGAAGTGAAAATATTGGTGGTAAAAACGAGCTGGATCCTCCACTTGTCTTAGAATGAGATCAGAGAAGGTGGAGGCAGCAGTATCCTTGGCAAAAGTATCTGTTGTTTTCCTATCTCTGACCCGCATTGTCATACCTTCAATTAGCAGCTTCAGTGCTTTGGCCACTATATCTCTGTTGATAACCACTTCAACTTTTTGCCCCTGCTCATCCGTTATCTAAGCAGATCCATCTTCTTTGATTGTGGATAACAGTTCATAGGCTCTTTGGAAATCCACTCCGCATGGCTGTTGGTCACTCTTTGGGTAGCATTTGTAACTTTACCTAGTGTCCCTCTTCACTCTTGAATCTGCCGATGAACACCGTAGTGTTGTTTTCTTCAAGTTGCTCTTTGGACAAGTAGGTTTCTTTTTACCATCTTCCCAAAGCTCAGATCCAACTGTATGGTGGCAATTCTTGCAACTTATCTTTCTGAGACATCCTCTTCTTTGCCTTCTTAGTCGCTTGCACTGCACCTATTAGTAGAATATAGTGTCAAAGCTAGAAAATTTCACGGATTCCGCTATGAAATGCCTTTGAGTCTGAATTGCTTGCAAATGATGTTCGTTTTGCTTCAAATCAATTTTGGAGCATGCATAGAGGCATAAAAATATGTAGAGATCAAGATCGTGCAATCCATGTAAAATTTGCAAACAACTGAAGTAAATTATCGTGATCATTTACAAATGGGGAATTTTTTCTACTTTTTGCATTTTTGACATCATACGCTTGAAACATATGGTATTTAGGTACTTTGAGTGAAGTGTGGACTCATTTGAGTGCACTAGGTGGAAATGGTGCTAGATTTAGGCTTCAGACTTTGAAACAGTAGATATAGAGGGATTTTGAGTTTTTGAGATCCAAATCTAATCAAACTTGACTTGTTGGCTTGGAACATCATGTATTTTGGTCCCATATGGTCAAAATTGAAATTTGAACCCATTCTGGTCAAAAGATAAATAATCACAATTATTAACTTTTTCATCAACAAACCTTTTTTCGTTCCATACTTGGTTCTAGACATGATGTAGAGTCTATGTGTGAGATATGGGGTGATTTGGATCAAAAAATGTTACCGTTAACTCAAAATTCGGATAGAAGAGCCTTTAGTGCATTTTTTGGACAAAATCAAAGATTTTCTTGGTCTTTTGGGCTCATACTTGACATGTGGCATGTAATAGATGTGTACAAGTGATAGGTGAAGTGAAAAGATGAATTTCAAGCCAAATATGCACAAAAGTAAATAATCATGATTATTTACAACAGTCACTTTTTTTGCATGAAATGATAATTTGATGACCTAAACATCTTTAATACATCTAAAACAAGTTCTGGTAAAGTTTGGTTGTGTCCGCATCATTTTGTGCTCTTGCGACTCTGCGATCAACAATTATTGTGACTACTTGGCACGTAGAGTTGGTTGGTCACTTTTGAAGCTATGGACTTGTCCGCTACATTGTCCTAATATGCTGCTCATCCAGTTTGGGCTCATTCGGAGTCATTTTTACTTCATATGTCAATTTTGACACTTTGTGACGTTCGAGTTGTTTCGTGCTGTTTTAGAGCTTGCCTTGACTGTTTTTTGAAAACCATCTAGGTACATTGTGTATAGACCTCGTCTATAAGCTGCCCGTGGAGTCAGAATCCAATTTTGGCATGTGGCAAAAACCTAGATTATTTACTTGGGACCCCCTCGACCCCTACCAAATGGTCATCTAATGATATGGAAGTGTTCTACTATATAGGGGCATGCTACCATTCAAGTCTCGTCCAATTCGGTTGAGTTGACAGGTTGTTATGGTCAATTTTGTGTCGTAGGAGTTCATGCACAGTTGGGATTCTAGGGGTTTTTTTCTGAGCTTAGACCTGCTCCCGATTGTATAGATGAGTTTAGAACTTACCCCTCATGTCTTGTGTGAGACGGCACTAAAAATGGGCGAGTGTGGATGTTGGAATTAGGGTTGCAGAGAAACACACACAGCTTGGAGAAGACGAAGGAAGCTCAAAGCACACAATAGAGAGTGTGTTACTTAGTGTGCAATGGAAAGATAGATAGCCCTAGAGTGATGGGCGTATATACAATGCACGGGGGAAAAAACCTCCTAAAGAGGGAAAAAATGCCCCGGCGGTCCTAGTGTGTTCACACACATCACTACCACATGTATATGGTAACAAATCCCCCCTGGAGTGATGCGGTGAACGAGAGCTGGCACATGAGTAAAGGGAAGTGCCATGCCCTGAGGACAGGATCAGTCCACAAAGGGGAGTAAGCCCAAAGCTTTGCGGAAAGCTTCAAGCTTCTCACGAGACAATGCCTTTGTGAAAAGATCTGCAAGGTTGTCCTGTGTTGGCACATAAGCCAAGCTGATCTCTCCTGCTGAGAGCCTCTCCCTGACATAGTGGTAATGCACCTCAATGTGCTTTGTGCGAGCATGAAAAACTGGGTTCCTCGCAACTGCCAATGCGCTTTGACTGTCAGTGTAGATAGTGTTGGCAGTGTCCTGTCCAACACCCAAGTCAGCCATAAGGCGTCTGAGCCATACACACTCAACCGTAGCTGTGAAGACTGCCCTGTACTCAGCCTCACAACTCGAAGTGGCCACAGTAGGTTGCTTCTTGCTCAACCATGATATACATGAACTGCCAAGCATGAAACAAAAACCACTTGTGGACACTCGCGTGTCAAAACAACCAGCCCAATCTGAGTCCGAAAAAGCATGTAAGTCTGGCGGCAATGATCCCCCCTTGGGATAAAACAAGCCAAGATGTAAAGTGCCACTAAGGTAGCGGAAAATCCTCTTGACAGCCTGCCAATGCTTAGACCCTGGGCTATGCATAAATCTGCTGACCTGCGAGACTGCAAACTGAATATCTGGCCTCGTGTTGCATACATAAATGAGGCAGCCAACAGCAGTTTGGTAAAGAGTGACATCAGCAGGATCGCCAGCATCATGTAGACTCAACTTCAAACCTGTTTCCATGGGAGTGGCAATAGGTTTGCAATCCTCAAGTCCAAACTTACATAGCAATGTCTCTATGTAACTTTTCTGACACAAGGCAATACCACCATCACACTGCTTAAACTGTATACCCAAGTAATGATGCAACAGCCCCAAATCTTTCATCTTGAAAGTAGCATTCAAATCAGCCTTAAATTCAGCAATATGTCTCTCATTTGGTCCAGTGATCAGCAAATCATCAACATAAAGAACCACAATGAGAAATACATCATCCTCACGCTTTACATACAATGTGCTTTCTGTTGGACTGTTACGAAAGCCTCGTTTAACCAAATGAGTGTCAGCTTTCTCATACCAAGCACGAGGAGATTGCTTCAACCCATACAAAGCCTTCTTACATTTGCACACTTTGTCCTCTTGTCCTTTTATGACAAAACCGCGAGGCTGCGTTACATAAACTTCCTCAAATATGTCACCATTCAAGAAAGCAGTAACAATGTCTGATTGATGTACATCCCAACCAAAATGAGCTGCCAATGCACATAGAAAACGCACAGTAGTCATACGACAAGTGGGAGCAAAAGTCTCTTCATAATCTATGCCTTTTTGTTGTGCATAACCCTTTGCAACAAGTCGAGCCTTATGGCGATCGATCTCACCATCCGGCTTGCGTTTCAACTTGTAAACCCACTTCGTACCAATGGCCTTTTTGCCAGGAGGCAAATCACATAAAGTCCATGTGTCATTCTCTATAAGTGCATCATATTCTGATTTCATGGCAGCAATCCAATTTTCTGAATTCTGTGCTTCATCAAAAGACAGAGGCTCCTCAACATCATGTAAACTAGACACAGCCAAAGCATAACAATCTGATGCATAAGATGCATGGCGAGAGCCTGAACGAGTACGACTAGATAAAGGTGCATCCAATTTACTGTCACGCAAAGTGTGCACCAGCCATTTTGGCATACCTCTAGCCTGCTCATTTTCAGCCCTTTCCTCATCAAGTACATCATGTACATCTGCATCAGTAATAGGCTGTTCTAAAACATTTTCAGAAACCCCCATAGGCTGTACATTTGCCTCATTGGAACTTACATTCGTATTTCCACCACTGAAAAGAGGCAACAAAGTGTCATAAATGTCCTGTGAGCTTACATTACTGTCTCTAGTACATGACAGCAAGGGTTGAACAGAATCTTCCACAAACACTACATCCCGTGAAACCAAAATACGTTTTGTTTGCGGATGATACAACCTGTAACCTTTGCTTTCAACACTATAACCAACAAAAATACATTTGACAGCCTTATCATCCAATTTTCTGCACTGCACTTGTGGCACCAAAGCATATGCCAAACAGCCAAAAACACGCATGTGCTCAATAGAAGGTTTTCTATCATGCCATGCTTCATATGGAGTAATAGACTGCAAAGCTTTCGTAGGACACCTGTTAAGTACATAAGTGGCACACATGATGGCCTCAAGCCAAAAAGAATGCGGCAAAGCTTGACTTTTGACCATACATCGTGCCATTTCCGTTAGTGACCTGTTTTTCCTCTCAGCAACACCATTTTGCTGAGGTGTATAAGGCACTGTACATTGGTGTTTTATCCCACGACTAGCCAGAAATGCATTAAATTCATGAGACATATACTCCCCCCCTCGATCGGAACGGAGGGTGCCCATAGTACATTTTGAGACATTTTCAGCCATAGCCAAAAATTGTTTGAAGCACATAAAAACTTCGGACTTCGCTTTAAGCGGAAATACCCACGCATGCCTGGAGTAATCATCAATGAAAGTCACGAAGTACAGGTAATTGCCCAAGGACGGAGTTTGCATGGGCCCACAAACGTCACTATGCACAAGCTGCAACCTGCATGTGGCCCTAACTGAACCATCCTTTGGAAACTTAGAACGCTGCATTTTACCCAGAATACAGCCTTCACAAACATGTTTGATAGGTGCTTCAAGAGGCGGCAAAGAAGCAACCATATCAGATTTCTGCAAACGCAGCAAACTGGCAAAATTCAGATGACCAAAACGTGCATGCCAAAGTTTTGCATCTGAAATAGCCCTTGAATCTGCAACAGCATTTGCAAAATTTTGTCCACACTTGTCATACAAAGTGAGCTTATACAGCCCACGGCACAAAAGCCCAGATGCAACAATTTCATCACCAAAACTGAGATCATGAACTGTACATCTGTCATCCACAAATTTGACTACAAGTCCAAGTCTAGCAAGTGCGGATACAGACAAGAGATTCTTCTTGATCCCAGGTACATAAAGTGCATCAACAAGTGTGAAGGAACTGCCATTAGTAGCAGTGAGCACAATCTTTCCAACTCCCTGAACTGGATAAGAGGCGTTGTTGGCACAAGTGACTGAATTCCCATGAGGGACAGACTCGAGAGAGGTAAACAATTCACGATGTGAGGTAATGTGCTTTGTAGCACCACTGTCGAAATACCACACATGTGAATCTGCAGCAACTGACAAGCATGCATCATGGACAGCAGGATTGTAAGTGCACTCTGCGCTAAAAGCCCATTCTGCATCAACATCAGCATCACAATCTCCTTTCACAGAAGACTCAACAATGGCTGCATTTGTAGTGGAACCAGCATTTGCAGTGGAACCACCCTCTTTCTTCTTAGCCTCTTTGGCCTTCAACTTAGGACACGACTTGATCAAGTGATCATTGGCTTTACAATAATGGCAACGCATCTTCTTTTTGCCCTTATCACCAGAATTGCCAGACGAAGTGCTGCCAGCAGAAGCATTAGGAACAGAAATTTTGCCACTCGCAGCAGAACCATAAGAAGTGGCTGCATTACTGTTACCACCCTTTCTTTGAGAAGCAATAAAAGCCTGTTCAACTGCACGCTGCCTAGTCCTGTTTTTTCTAGAAAGTGACTCTTGCAACAGCAATGTGCATAATGCATCAAACTTGACAACTTCAGGATTTCCTTGGGTCATCAGTCTCCAAGTACTAGCAAAAGTCTGGTAGGAATCTGGTAAGGCATCAAGAACAGTCTGCACAAGGGAACTGTCAGAAATGACTTCACCTGCAGAAATGAGTTGCTCATTGATATCCTTGACACTAGCAAGGAAAGTGTCCATATCATCTTCCTCATGCATAATCTTCGACTCTAGCTCTTTACGCAGCAAAGCAATTTTAGCCTCATTGCGGCTTGCATAAAGACCTGCTAGAATATCCCAAGCCTGTTTTGCAGATTTTGCTGAACGGATGTGAGGAATAATGGTGCGCTTCACAGACAACGCAATCAATGCATGAGCCTGCGCATCCTTAACATCCCAACGAGCTTGTTCTGCTGTAGGCAAAACAACTCTAACAGCTGCAATCCTTGCAGCAAGACCTGCAACATCCTCAATATCGCCTACATCTTCAGAACCAGGACGTACATCAATGCCCTGCACAATGTTCCAGACACCTTTTGACACAAGAACGTGTTGCATCATATAAGCCCACATAGGGTAGTTGTCCCCATCCAACCTGTCCTCAGCAGCAAACATCTTGAACACATCTGTGTTGTTGTTGTCAGCCATGGTAAATGCTGCACCTGATGTGAAAACTGCCCGAAAATAGGAGAAATGGAGCGGGAACAACTTGTGCTATATAGCACAAACCGTAGAAGACTATAAGGCACCTGTTATGCAGAAAACGGCACTGACAGAAAATCTGCACAAAATGACGAAATAACCTGTGCAGTACTGCCCGTAGTGGAAACGTAGGCCGAAATGAGCCCAAATCAAAATTCTGAGCAGACCAAGCTCTTCGAGCTCTCCCAAAATATTTGTCGACCTGCGAACGCTTGCCAAAGCTCACTGAAATCGGAGAAAGTGAGCAGGCGTGTGCTGGAGCAGCTGGCGACTAAGCCCGGGAGGACGTGACCTGCTCTGATACCAATTGTTGGAATTAGGGTTGCAGAGAAACACACACAGCTTGGAGAAGACGAAGGAAGCTCAAAGCACACAATAGAGAGTGTGTTACTTAGTGTGCAATGGAAAGATAGATAGCCCTAGAGTGATGGGCGTATATACAATGCACGGGGGAAAAAACCTCCTAAAGAGGGAAAAAATGCCCCAGCGGTCCTAGTGTGTTCACACACATCACTACCACATGTATATGGTAACAGTGGAGTCCAAGAATCGCACACGAAGAAGGCACAAAGCTCTCTCCTCCAAGAGTGACTAGTGGAAATGAGGTGATTTTGGGCTACCTTGGATATCTATACTCAAACTTCCCAAACTATTTTTCCCAAAATTCCCCGAATAGTCCTACTAGGCCGTGAAATCTACGTTAAACTCAAAAAATTCATCAATTGGATTCCATTAACTCATTCTACAAGAATTTGTAAAAGCAGGCCATGGAGGCCTAATTTAAGCTTCCTGCTTCTATCTGTCGTTTTGATTGAAAAATTTTATGCATATCCGCCTTCTTCTTATGATTATCAGCATACTTTCAGTTTCTCCATCAGAGCTTATTTGCTATTTGCTATTAATTTTTGACCTGTTTATTGAAAAAATCAAAGAAAATAAAAAAGTAATAATAAAATGCACTAAGAAAGAAATTTGAAAAATTAACAATTAAGAAAATCCAATGAGAAACACTACTTTATTACTTTTTGGTGGATTTCTCCATTTTTAAGCTCCAGTATCATGAAAAAATGATGAAAATAAGCAAAAAAAAAAATTTGGTGTATTTTCTGACAGTATATACACTATTTACACTCATCAGGAAGATGTTATCATTTACAATTCCCCTGTTGATAATTTATAAGGGCATTATTAGGTAATTTTGCAAAAACTCACACGTTAACATCCAACCTTTTCCTCCCTCTTCAAGCATTACCCTTGATTATAATGAAGTTCCCTTCCACCCTTCCTAGATGGCGTACTCAAGGACGACTTTGTGCATGGGTTGAACAATCGTGTCTATGCATAGCCGTGGTTGCCTCTACCATGCTTTGAAGATCATTGCAATTCAAACCAAGATATTGTGCAAGAGTTGGGTCATTGTTTAGGGTTTCTCTATTCTTGATCTAAGGGTCAAGGAGGAGCCATATTTCCAAAAGTATGGCACTTTTGTATACGTGTAAAAATCTTCTTCACTTGCTTTTGGAATATTTTGCACTATTTTTCTCATATGAACTCCAAAGTTAGTGCTCAAATGTTCCATGGGTGGTGCTTGATGAGTTCTATCAAATGAGTATCCATGTTGAATAGTTTTGGTAAGATCTTCATATTCTTTTTTAAATTTTTTCCTTTTTAGATCCTTACACAACCCTTTTTTATCCAAATTGGCCCTAATGTCAAGGGTTTCTGTGGTCGAGGTTTTCTGTTGATGTTTCCCAAAGAGAAAATCTTGTAGTTTGTGCGCTCTTTGCCTGATTGTACCGTCAGGATTCTTTGGCACGCTGATTTCCTGAGCTGTCGGTATGAAGATTGTTGGCGGTCATAGCACTGCGCACAACCCACCGACATAATGTCAATCCGGTGGATCGGAACCCGGCTAGTGCATGGAGTCATGGATGCACCTAATGTGATGGAATGAAGACTCTAGGAAGAGGGGTAAAGCAAGAGAGCAGAAGAGGGAAAGCTGATGAAGCAAGATCCATGCACACACACACTCAATCTACACTCTAACTCTCTAATCATGCAGACAATGGTGTATCCCTTTGCTCTAATCTCAAGCACACACACTCTAATCACATATTAAGCATACACAAAGAAGCCTAATGAGAGAAATGTATGCAGCCCACGTACACACACACTCTAATCTAGCACACATGTGAAGCAAGAATGCTCAAACAAGAGGGAAAACTTGAGAGAGAAGAGAAGATTAACACTAATCATACACCGTTAACACACATAAGCTTGAAAGACAAGAGAAAGTAGAGAGAACTTAGCTTCCATTAATCCCAATGACCACTACATATGATGTGGAAGATCCAAGCTCCATAGCCACTCCTCTTCTTCTTCTCCACACTCCCTCACACTCTCTTCTCTAAGAATGCCCTTTCACATCTTGTGAATTGACTTATATACAAGGGCTTTTAAAAATGGGCGGCCGGACAAAAAATGTATAACATGCTGTAGGTATCTAGGCTCATCTAATCATCAATGTACAACTTGGAACCCACTATGGAGCCCATAAATACAAAAAATATATTCATACACATATGTGTACACACCAATGGAAGCATAATGCATGTCGTTGATGCTCGCCCGTCAACACTCTCCCCTCGCGAAGCTTTGTCGTCCCTGACAAAGCCATGTCCTGGTAGATGCTTGAGAAAGAACGTGCCTGCAAAAAGAAAAAGGTGGATGAGGTAGCATTCTCAAATATATGGTGATAAGGCATAAGGAAAAGGCAAAGCACATGTAGTAATGAGTAAATGCAAAGAATTATGAAATGTTACACTGCCATTAAGGAAAAATAAATTGCACTTGTTGAAATTAATTACTCAAGAGTTTTGGGCTTATGAATGAGTATATCAATTAGTTAGCTACGACTAAGGGTTAAAACATTTACTCTAGTACTAGCTAAGTTAGTAAATTTATCCCAATGCAAGATTCCCTAATTATGTATGTCATAGATTACTAACTAACTCTCACAACTCGAAACAAAAGCTTGAATTTTTTTTACTTGAAGCTCAATGGAAGCCTTTCTCATTTCATTTTTCTTGCTTTTCATTTGTTATTTTTCACATTTTGCAAAATCGTTTGACGTGTGTGCTTATTTGTATACCTGAGGCTTTTTGCTTCTCAAAGAAAAGCACCCACATTGGGAACCTCTAGGGCTCTAGTACCATAGGCAATACATGTGCGTGAAGTACCAAATCAAGCCAGGATTTCTCTTCCAGCTTAAGCTTTTACACTTGTGGCACTTTTGTTTTTCTTCCATTTCCTTTGTATTCTCACTAGTTTTCTTTGTTGTTTGGGTGAGAAAGCCTCTCTATGCTTAAAACACTCCTAAGGATTCAAACACTCAAATAATTTTACCAACTAGGACTAGTAGTCAAGTAAATGAGTTAACCTAAAGTCACGGCCTCCTAACCTCAAAGCTCATCAATAAAACTAAATTGTAAGTCAATTAACTAAAGAAAGGACAAGTTTATACATCTTTAATGGCAGATAACAAAACATAATTGAATGCACTTAATCAAACCAAGAAGAATCCACAATCAACAAATATAGATGTACAAAACCATATAGCATAGGAAGGAGCACACCTGTGCATGGGCTAGATGAAGAGGTCGATGTCATGGAAGCTCCTCGTGTCTGGAGATACATCATGTCTACATGGTCGTCTGTTAACCCTCACGGCACACGGACACCCCATCACCTACGATGGACGCGTATTATGTATTCGATAGAGTCAGGTACCGGGCTTGTCGGACCAATAGGGAAAGGTAGAGTGATCGCCGATGAGAGGCGCACTTTAACTTGGACATTCAAGGGATTAGTTGGTTAAGCATGGGCGCCCAAGTGTGAATGGGGTGAGCTCCTATAAAAGCCAACTAAACCTAATTTTTACTCATTCTCTCATTTGTGCAATTGAAGAGTGCTCTTGCTCCATCTCCATCTTCTTCTTCTTCACCTCCTTGTGTGTGTGTGTGAGAGAGAGAGAGAGAGAGGGAGAGTGTGTGTGCGATCGAGCATTACGAAGGCACGATGGCGGCGAAGCGGTTGAGCGCGGCACGACTGCAGCTTCTTCTTCATCGCGGCGAGGAATCCACCACGAAGGCGAGCGTAGAGCGGTGAGTGACACACCCTTTGTTTTCTTGAGCTTGCTAGTTTAGGCTTGTTGTGTGCTTGGAGCTGTTTGTGGCTCGCATACGGTGTATTGGCAAGTCCCTTGCTTCGACAGTGCGGCAAGGAGCGCACATTTTTGGCGTCGCTGCCGGGGATATGCCCTACACTAAGCTCGGTTAGCACTTTACGCTTCCTTGTGGTGCAATTTCTATCATAGGAAAGGCAGGGAAGAAGTGTGTGGAGATTTCTGTTTTTTGCGTTTTCTGCATTTGCTGTCAAGTTTCAATTTCTGCTATTGTCTGCGTTTTTTCAATTTCTGCAATTTCTGCATTTTCAAGTTCGGCGTTTTCAATTTCTGCAATTTCTGCATTTTCTGCAATTTCTACGTTTTTCTGCGTTTAATTTCGGAAAAAAAAAAGTTTTTTGAGAAAAAAAAAATAATTTTGAAAAAAAAAAAGGAAAAAAATTCGGAAATTAAAAATGCGAGCGAGCGGGCGGCTAAATTTTTTGAAAATAAAAAACGTGACTCTTAAAACGGACGGGTTGGTTTGTATAAAAGATAGATCGGGATCGGGATCATTTTCCCAAGCCCAAGCCCAGGCCCAGGCCTCAGTCTTATGATATATACTAGACTCACTCTTATATATATACCCTACTCCCTCAAGAGAGAATGAGAGCATGTGGGACAAGTCCTCCACTCTCCTCCTTTCTCTTCCCACTTGCACCCTTAGACTTTCTAGTTTGGGCCTAGTTTCCTACTGGAAATTGACAGTTTTAGGGATTCCGAGAGCATAGAGTGACCAAACGGAGGGCTGTAAAGCACGGCACGACCCTCTGACCGATACGCTCATTTCGAGCTATCACACGGCCCATTCCACGATACGCTCTAAAAAATCTAGCAAAAAAACAAACAAAAAACACGCTAAAAACTAGTCACAAGGCCTCCTAGAGCAGCTTTTTGACACCTTAGGGTATCAGAAGCACATGCACTTACGCTCTGGGCGGGTGCTAGAACACGAGCATATTGAGAGTGCCTCTGTTCATACGGATACCCATTACCCATTACCTAATGTTTCCATGAAACGGCTAAACATACTAGTACTAGGCTGTGGAGCTTCGGGAGGTGCATGGCCTTCTCTCTCAGTGTTTTGGGTAGGGTATGCTTCCATGACTTCTGAGTCGGAGGAGGAATCACTAGCGGCTATTTTAGGGTCTTGGGTGGTGCTACCTTGTGTCCCCGCTGAGAAAAAAAGTTTTTTGAGAAAAAAAAAATAATTTTGAAAAAAAAAAAGGAAAAAAATTTGGAAATTAAAAACGCGAGCGAGCGGGCGGCTAAATTTTTTGAAAATAAAAAACGTGACTCTTAAAACGGACGGGTTGGTTTGTATAAAAGATAGATCGGGATCGGGATCATTTTCCCAAGCCCAAGCCCAAGCCCAGGCCCAGGCCCAGGCCCAGGCCTCAGTCTTATGATATATACTAGACTCACTCTTATATATATACCCTACTCCCTCAAGAGAGAATGAGAGCATGTGGGACAAGTCCTCCACTCTCCTCCTTTCTCTTCCCACTTGCACCCTTAGACTTTCTAGTTTGGGCCTAGTTTCCTACTGGAAATTGACAGTTTTAGGGATTCCGAGAGCATAGAGTGACCAAACGGAGGGCTGTAAAGCACGGCACGACCCTCTGACCGATACGCTCATTTCGAGCTATCACACGGCCCATTCCACGATACGCTCTAAAAAATCTAGCAAAAAAACAAACAAAAAACACGCTAAAAGCTAGTCACAAGGCCTCCTAGAGCAGCTTTTTGACACCTTAGGGTATCAGAAGCACATGCACTTACGCTCTGGGTGGGTGCTAGAACACGAGCATATTGAGAGTGCCTATGTTCATACGGATACCCATTACCCATTACCTAATGTTTCCATGAAACGGCTAAACATACTAGTACTAGGCTGTGGAGCTTCGGGAGGTGCATGGCCTTCTCTCTCAGTGTTTTGGGTAGGGTATGCTTCCATGACTTCTGAGTCGGAGGAGGAATCACTAGCGGCTATTTTAGGGTCTTGGGTGGTGCTACCTTGTGTCCCCGCTAAGAAAAAAAGTTTTTTGAGAAAAAAAAAATAATTTTGAGAAAAAAAAAGGAAAAAAATTTGGAAATTAAAAACGCGAGCGAGCGGGCGGCTAAATTTTTTGAAAATAAAAAACGTGACTCTTAAAACGGACGGGTTGGTTTGTATAAAAGATAGATCGGGATCGGGATCATTTTCCCAAGCCCAAGCCCAAGCCCAGGCCCAGGCCCAGGCCCAGGCCTCAGTCTTATGATATATACTAGACTCACTCTTATATATATACCCTACTCCCTCAAGAGAGAATGAGAGCATGTGGGACAAGTCCTCCACTCTCCTCCTTTCTCTTCCCACTTGCACCCTTAGACTTTCTAGTTTGGGCCTAGTTTCCTACTGGAAATTGACAGTTTTAGGGATTCCGAGAGCATAGAGTGACCAAACGGAGGGCTGTAAAGCACGGCACGACCCTCTGACCGATACGCTCATTTCGAGCTATCACACGGCCCATTCCACGACACGCTCTAAAAAATCTAGCAAAAAAACAAACAAAAAACACGCTAAAAACTAGTCACAAGGCCTCCTAGAGCAGCTTTTTGACACCTTAGGGTATCAGAAGCACATGCACTTACGCTCTGGCCGGGTGCTAGAACACGAGCATATTGAGAGTGCCTCTGTTCATACGGATACCCATTACCCATTACCTAATGTTTCCATGAAACGGCTAAACATACTAGTACTAGGCTGTGGAGCTTCGGGAGGTGCATGGCCTTCTCTCTCAGTGTTTTGGGTAGGGTATGCTTCCATGACTTCTGAGTCGGAGGAGGAATCACTAGCGGCTATTTTAGGGTCTTGGGTGGTGCTACCTTGTGTCCCCGCTGAGAAAAAAAGTTTTTTGAGAAAAAAAAAATAATTTTGAAAAAAAAAAAGGAAAAAAATTTGGAAATTAAAAACGCGAGCGAGCGGGCGGCTAAATTTTTTGAAAATAAAAAACGTGACTCTTAAAACGGACGGGTTGGTTTGTATAAAAGATAGATCGGGATCGGGATCATTTTCCCAGGCCCAGGCCCAGGCCCAGGCCTCAGTCTTATGATATATACTAGACTCACTCTTATATATATACCCTACTCCCTCAAGAGAGAATGAGAGCATGTGGGACAAGTCCTCCACTCTCCTCCTTTCTCTTCCCACTTGCACCCTTAGACTTTCTAGTTTGGGCCTAGTTTCCTACTGGAAATTGACAGTTTTAGGGATTCCGAGAGCATAGAGTGACCAAACGGAGGGCTGTAAAGCACGGCACGACCCTCTGACCGATACGCTCATTTCGAGCTATCACACGGCCCATTCCACGACACGCTCTAAAAAATCTAGCAAAAAAACAAACAAAAAACACGCTAAAAACTAGTCACAAGGCCTCCTAGAGCAGCTTTTTGACACCTTAGGGTATCAGAAGCACATGCACTTACGCTCTGGCCGGGTGCTAGAACACGAGCATATTGAGAGTGCCTCTGTTCATACAGATACCCATTACCCATCCACGATAAGCTCTAGACCCTCAGCGGGGACACAAGGTAGCACCACCCAAGACCCTAAAATAGCCGCTAGTGATTCCTCCTCCGACTCAGAAGTCATGGAAGCATACCCTACCCAAAACACTGAGAGAGAAGGCCATGCACCTCCCGAAGCTCCACAGCCTAGTACTAGTATGTTTAGCCGTTTCATGGAAACATTAGGTAGAGCTACTCGCTCGGAACCTGATGCAAATGAAGCACACGAAGGGGGTGGGGAAGTGGAATCTCCTTTCACATCGCACGTGGACCCCACACCCCCAAAGAGTGTCCATGTGGATATCCTACCAACTTCTTACCAAGAAGGCCCTGTTGAGCTGCCTCCTTCAGAAGTTCCCTCTAGAGTACCGTTGGTGACAAGTAAAACCACGGGGAGCAACATTGCTTCTACCTCACAAGAAATCGTTAACACGTCGACTCTAGAAGGATTGTTCATTAATGATCATTGGACATACGACCTCCACACTGAGGTGTTGACGGATCTACACTCTGGCCACGCCTACCATGTAGGATGGATAGAGATTGTACAATCCACCTCTAGTGCCACGAGCATCGAAGATCAACAGAAAATGATCTGTAATGTTATCCATGGCATTATTCAATTAGAAAGGCAAAACCGAGGGGTAAATATACTCTCAACTGGCCCCATGAGATTTCTGGATACGAGCAAGGCTCAACAGCCTACTCTATCACAAATGGAGACTCCTCTAATGAGCCCCATGGACCCATCTTACGTCATTTCACCTGGGGTCTCTATGCAATCTGAGCCTCCGAGTGACAACTTTAGCTTCCCTAACTTGGCTCAACCCTCTACCAAGGAAAACACAGTGCTCACTCCAGGGATAAGCCTGACAGAGAATGTACCGATGACATCTACGGTTAGCGCAGTGCCACTACCTAGTGTCGTAGTACCTAATATGGGGCCTCGACCATATGTGCCTCTAGCCCCTTATGCACACATGGCCCCCACACCTCCAATTGTACCACTTGCTTATGCTCCTCGAGTGCCGCTCCCTAGCTCTTATCCGAGTGGACCTATGCCCGGTTATGTTCCATATCTTGCATCATCTACACATATGCCAAGACCGGTACCCGTTCCTCTCCCACATATGATTCCAAGAGTACCTCCACCGGCCCTGCCTCCTCACATAGGTGACTTGGCAGCGTTTGCTCAAACCATAGGTCGATCTATCGCGGAAAATCTGCGTCATGCATTTGATAGAGAGCCTAGAAGTAAGGCAGTACAAATTGCCAAACTCACGCAAAAATTCAATGGGGATGAAGATGCTAGGAAACACATTGAAGTGTTTGAACAAGTATGTGATTCCTTAGGGGAACGTAACGAACTACATAAGTGCAATGCCTTAAGCTTGACATTAAGTGGGAAGGCTAGAGATTGGTATAGGACCCTAAGGGTGGACGAGAAAACAATCTACCCTACCCTTCGAAGGTTGTTTCTAAAGGAGTACATACGAGAAGGTGTGCTTTGGGGTGTAGCATCTCAGTTACAGAAGGCCGAACGTAAGGAAGGAGAGTCAGTAAGGGACTTCATTAGTCGTCTAAAGCACTTAAACTCTCGTTGCCCTGTAAATGAGCGCTTCAACAATAACCAACTGCTTGATCGATTCATTCGAGGGTTGAGGAATGAAGGAATCTATAATGGACTAGTGATTAGAGGTGTCACAACCTGGGAAGATGTCACTGCCAATGCAATCCAATTAGAGGACAACTTGATGATAGCAGGCATGAGGGTGTCTACCGACACGAGATCCACTAGCTCACAAGCCATTGAGTATGAACCCATGACTGCAAAGCCCATTGCCAATGAGCCAAAGGTATTTGAGACATTCTTGACAGACCTCACCAAGGCAATCCAAGAGTCTCTTAAGGATAATCGACCCCCTCAAAATAGTCACATGTATCCAAGAAGGGAGCAACAATGGTGTTCCATTTGCTTAGGTCCACATAGCACTAGTGAGTGCCCTACGTTTAGAGTAAAATTTAATGGAACTTGCAACGCATGTGGTAGGTATGGTCACCAAGCTAAGGATTGTTTAATGATCAAACGTATGATGGCAAATAGACCACCTGTAGCCTGGACGGATGCGCCTCGAGCTCCTGTATTGATGCCTACTCCACCTGTTGAGCAACTACCGCAACACATGGTCCCTAGATCTCAAAATGTTGTACAAGCTACACCGCTACCACCTCCTGTGCTAGGACCGCAGCCCCCGCATCCAAGAGTCGCCCCTATGAACCAAGTGGGTTGCGAGCCATCTAATGCTTATGCAGATGGCTGTGAGGAGGAAATAGACACTAGTATTGCCTACGGACTTGATACATTGGAAGAATGTCCTATATACTACATGGAAGATTGTTGGGGACAAGTCAAGCCGGTTTATCAAGCTGCTGCTCTGGCATCCAGAGGTCAAAATATCAACACCCAGGCTAGGAGGCCACCTCTTCAATGCTACGAGTGTGGTGGACCACATCGAGTAGCGGAGTGCCCTATTAGGCTGCAAAAGAATGCTGCACAGATGCAAATGAATCAAGGGAGCACGTTTGCAATGCCAATACTCACATGTAATCGTTGTGGCATAGATCACTTGATTGCCCAATGCCCCTATAACCCAAATGCGCCTAAAATCACACCCCTGAATTTGGTCGAAATTGCTAGTGTGACATCACCAATACCACCCGTCGCACCCGCTTATGCGATTACACGGTCCATGCTTCAAGGGCCAGGACATATCCTCGAAGAGAGAGATACCGCGTCAGTTATCCAAGCAAAGAAAAAGAAGACACGAAGGAAGAAGTCGCAGAATACGGAAAATTCAAAGCCAAGTTCCAAAACAAACATAGGAACAGGAGATGACCCCGTGTATATGAATGACCTCGAGGATGATTCAGATTCAGTCGAGACAATGGAGACTAGAACCAATACCACAAAGGGAAAGACCGACAAAGAAAACCGTAACATGGAACCAAATGAAAACCGAATAAGAGAAAACCATAAAGAGCCTCTGAAAACACCACAAGTGTTTCCAAATCCAATCCAAGACCCCCAAGATAAACCGCAGGGGCAAAAAGGGAAGAATCGTAAAAAGAAGATTGGGACGTACCCAAACCCAGTAGACGAGATTAAGCAGGTGAAACATCTAAGAGGTTTAGTGGAGGAGACTCAAAGGAAACTAGAACCAGAACCCATGCATATCAAAATTCATGACACAATGTTTTCCACGCAAGTTCATCCACCCCACATGAACCATAGACCGTTAGCCATATCTAGTATCATCCAAGAAGGGAGTGAGGACAGGACATCAGAAAGTGAGCATACACCCTTCTTGTTGGAAAGGATGTTTAACGAAGGAATACCTGATCCCATTGAGGAATATGAGATTCCATCCTCACCAGTTCCTAGTCAAGGACCTACACCCTGCAAAACACCAATGAATGTTGCCAAACTAGTGGACTTCATGTCTTCTGAGGTCCGAACCATGATCATAGCAAAGCTGTATGGAGATCCTGAGTTATTCCTTGCACTTCGAGCATTCCTTAATGGAGAGCTACGAACGGGATTACCGCAGTTTGCGCAACCAAATAGGCCTGACTCGATTATGATTGATGAGGAAAATCATGTGCAATCACTTGACTTAGATGGACACGAGTCTGTGATCGAGGTACCCATTAACGAATTAGGGCAGTATTTTGAAGGCGACGAGTCTAATGCGACCCTACCCATCACTACCAAGGGATTAACTATAAAGGGAATTCTTGATGGTGGTGCGGGAGTTAGCATCGTTACAAAAGATTGTTGGGAATCCATGGGAAAACCCCGCCTCAGTGTTACTAACATTGTGGTAAAGATGGCAAATGGTACCATAGCCAAACCTATGGGGATGCTCAAGGATCTTAAGATCAAAGTTCTAGGACACAAGGTACGACATACGTTCATTGTAATGGATTTCTCTAAACACCTTATGTCATATGAAATGATTTTAGGACGACCATTCATGAGGGAAGCACAAATGGTTCACGATTGGTCTAAAAATCATGTCTATTTGCAATTCCAAGACTCTGTCCTTAGAGTGGATTTGGTGACTGGTAAGGTACACCCCTTAGGGAGTAAAACCATTATTGATCATCGCTCTGACACCACAGTTCACTCGGCCCCACTACAATATTGTTACACTTGTAAGAAGGATATAGACATTGGCCAAGATTCTCCTTACATGGATGTGTTACCGGGTATGACGGAATCAGACAATGTGGATTGGGTCCACCTAGCATCAACCATAGACACTTGGGGAAATAGGGGGACGACCTGGGTAACACCTGAGGGGGATGAAATGCATGTACCCTTAAATATGCTACAAGCAATGCATATCGCTTCTGACAAGACTCATCCTAATGTAACGAAGAAAACATACAAGTGGGTCCCTAAAGCTTCTTTAGTGACCATAGCTAGTGCTAAAAAATAGAATCCTTGTAAGAAACGTACCACTCGCTCCAAGAAAAGTAAGAAAATGTTGCGATGGATCCCTAAATGACTATTGGAAGCCCAAGGCTACTATCAAGGAAATGATCAAATCTGGGTGCCAAAACGTAGATTGTGCTCTTACCTAACACCTGACCCAAGTGAGCCCAATCCCGTAGCTCCAAAACGAATCAATGATCGTGAAAAGAAAAAAATCACAGAATGCTACACACCCGCTCCCGAGCTAGTTTGGGTACCAAAGAAAGAACGATTTGTTCCACCTAGCTCAGGAAGGGGGGAGTCCCATGACGCTTCTAGCTCATCATGTAATACATCCATAGAGGTAAAAGCTTCTACACTGCCTCCATCTATAGTAGTGGACCTCCATGAAGCTACCAAAGAATCCACACCTCCCAGTGTTCAAGAATCACCTAATGAACCACTTCAAGTTCGATCCTGGGAGAGTACCTTACCACCCTTGCAACTTGACGAGGCACCTAGGGTAATAGAAAACTACTGGAAAAAATCCTCACCTATTACCAACTGGAACAATTGGTTTCAAAGGGTGACAAGCTCATTTCAAACGGTATGATCTACCTAAGGAAGGGGGGAGTGTTTGTGGACATCCATCATTCATTTGTTTCCCTCTCAACCTTTTTCCCTGACCTCTCAATTCCAATCTTAGGGAATGTACATATAAAGCTTTATACTCACAAAAAAAAAAAAAGAGCAAGAGCAATTAGCAAACGAGTATGCACAATAAAAGTCAAAACATTGACTCAGACCTACACATGTCACATCTGGTACAGTGAACCAGAAACCTATGCCATAAAACACCTTTGATCCTCATCACTTGAGTGATGGAGGGTAGGTAAGATTAGTACGATAGGAGTGTTTCTATTTTAGAGTTGAGAGATTAGCAAAGTTCTCTTTTCCCGCTGATGTGCATCCTGGAGGTAGTCCTTTTGTTTCCTAGTGTGTACAGGAGCGTGTTGCTATTGATAGGATTTGGACCTTCATGGAACCTTCAAATCAAGCGCGACCATCAACACAAACAGGTGTTTCTTGTCCATTAGCATTGCCCTTATCTTTTTGCATCCATGTTTGTCTGCTTTGATTGTGATTGGTAGCATAATATTCAGCGCATTGGCTTAGTATCAAACATTTAATTCAATGTAATGTTTTGTCATAATCACTTGTCTAGGTTTAAAAATCAAGCAGTCCAACTAAGCTAGTTTGACCAAGCTAGGTATTAGAAATCTTCTCTTAATACCATGGGGAATGCCTTCCTAATAAGCAATGGTTACTTAGGTTCTTAATCCGATTTAGGCAGCATTGTATGAAATGTACTAGGGCTTTCTAGTGGGCTTAACCCTATTGACCTTTAGCTTAAGTATTATAAAGGGAGTTTACTAATGTGATGAGCCTGGGGAGTGTAACAGTGTTATATGACCCCCCGAAGTTACAAAATTTAAATGCTGAAAATGAACAAACAAAAAATCAAAGTGCCACAATGTAAAATTTTAAGCTAGAAGAGAAATCTCAGCTTGATTTGGTACTTCACTCACATGTATCGCCTATGGTACTAGAGCCCTAGAGGTTCCCAGTGTGGGCGCTTTTCCTTGAGAAGCAAAAAACCCAAGGCATACAAAATAAGCACACACATCAAAATTGAATCAGTGTGAAAAGACTTTGGGGGGTCAAAGAAAAAGTAATCAGTCAGGCGATGATTTCATGAGAAATTCCTTTTATGGTAGCTTAACTACAAGGTTTTCTAGATATAGCCTCTAGTCAGCCCTCGAACATCAATACTTGGCTCTCGTGATTAAACAACTTAATTGACCACAGAAAATTAAGAAGCTTACCCATGGTATTAATACTTGATCTCTAGTGCCTTTCGACCGTCAAATTAGTGACCCCAGACTTGTTTAATTTTCTACCTTTACATCTGTTTATGCATTTGATTACATTGCAATTTAATGTTCATTGCTAACCAATTGTTTGAAATTCTTTTACCAATCAATGTGTCTACCTAAAACTGCATATGCTTTTTAAGAGAATGCAATTACTGTGCCAATGTTGTTTGATTTTGCAGTGACTGAAGAAGGCTAAGGACATTCATCTCAAATGCTCTTCCACCTCGACGAACCAACTTCAACTCAATAGCTTCCGAGGACGGAATCTACATCAGGAAGGGGGGCATGTTAACCCTCACGGCACACGGACACCCCATCACCTACGATGGACGCGTATTATGTATTCGATAGAGTCAGGTACCGGGCTTGTCGGACCAATAGGGAAAGGTAGAGTGATCACCGATGAGAGGCGCACTTTAACTTGGACATTCAAGGGATTAGTTGGTTAAGCATGGGCGCCCAAGTGTGAATGGGGTGAGCTCCTATAAAAGCCAACTAAACCTAATTTTTACTCATTCTCTCATTTGTGCAATTGAAGAGTGCTCTTGCTCCATCTTCTTCTTCTTCACCTCCTTGTGTGTGTGTGTGTGTGTGAGAGAGAGAGAGAGAGAGGGAGAGTGTGTGTGCGATCGAGCATTACGAAGGCACGACGGCGGCGAAGCGGTTGAGCGCGGCACGACTGCAGCTTCTTCTTCATCGCGGCGAGGAATCCACCACGAAGGCGAGCGTAGAGCGGTGAGTGACACACCCTTTGTTTTCTTGAGCTTGCTAGTTTAGGCTTGATGTGTGCTTGGAGCCGTTTGTGGCTCGCATACGGTGTATTGGCAAGTCCCTTGCTTCGACAGTGCGGCAAGGAGCGCACATCGTCCAATCTCCATGGGCAAGCTAATGTCTGTCTACGTGCTACATCAAAAGATCAACAAAAGCACTGTACCTCCAAGAGGTATGTCAGCAGCAACAAGATAAAATAACAAAAGTAACATAATAATAAAATAAAACATCTAAGCTAGGGTCTAAAACCTGGATATCCAGAGGGAAAAAACCCAAAAGGGAAAAAAGTGCCTCTAGTATATGCACATAAATCTAGTGCACATATCAATGTGTACAAATCTCAAATCTTGTGCAACAAGGAGTCAAGAGAGAGCTCTCACCATGAAGCATGATCTGCAATCTCTTAGCTCAATCTCTGATAGTCAAGGGCTGGCTAACACCTAGCTCCATATGTAAAGTCTGCTCAACAGCACAAGGAATGGTCGTAGGGTGGGCATCAGCCTCTACTCGAATAGTCTGTGGAAGGCTCTTCGGTAGCCAAATCTGCAATGCTCACGCTTTCGTAGGGATGTCAGTATGAGCTCTCCTAGCGCGTCTATGTGTGCATCTAGCTCTAGGACATACTATCTGCTATGAAGGTACCGACCTCTCTAGGGGTAGTCTCATCTCTCGACATCTGGCTCGTGGAGGTCTCGCTCTAGGGTATGATCTTGTATACGCTGGGTGTGCTACCGCTCATGGCCTAGGTACCCAAACATGTCCTCAAAGTAATCATGTGCCAACCATGTGAAAGTCCGTCGTCGGTCATATGGCTCTTTAGAAATATGATCGTGTCATCACAAGGTAAAAATCTAGCATGTATCTCGTCATGGGGAACAAATACTTGTTGGGTTGTCCTAGAAGCTCTACGTGGAGAGCTACGTGCCTGATCTATTGTGTGTCGCTCCTCAGTGGCACTACTCATCGTCGCAGAGCCTCTGCCTAGAGAAGGCTCTACACATGGCTGAGATGCCCGTGTATGTGGTCTTCAAACAAGTCTAGCAGGCGCTATCGTATCCCTGCATAGGGTGTCAGTAGAGGTCACTCTAGTCCGTGTACCTCCATGTATCTGTGGTGTAACCTCTATCTCTGTGGTGTCAGTAATATGGTCTCTAGGAACCTGATCTAGAAAAGTATGGCTTGTGGCTGGTCTCCGCTCAATCGGGTGATCTGATCGTGAATCGACACTTGTAGATGGCACTAGGGCAACATCTATATGTGGTGGCTGCTCTCTCTATAACTCACTGGCTATGACACCGCTATGCAAGCTAAAAGAGTGGGATAGCGATGCTGTCGGCTGTACATCTTCTCTCATAGGGGGATCTACTCTCGTAGAGGGCTCTAGCTCGACATCTATCTCTAAGGGCCTCTGTGAGGTCGGCAGATCTAAACAAGGATGCTCAAGGGCAACTAGAATCTGTGGAGTGGTTTCATCTATAACAAATCCATCGGAGTCACTCACTCTATGACTCTGTGAGATCTCTCGCTGTGTGCTGGAAGTCTCGTGGATAAGTGTGGTAGGTGGTGTAGGCTCCCTAACAATACTCTGACTGGGCTCTAGTCTTAGGGGCTCTACCTCTGGTGGCAGGCTAGGTGCTTGAGCTATCTCTCATGGCACACTATCATCCTCATCTGGAATCTCCCAAGGTGGTAGAATACGACGTGACAAAAGAAGCCTAGGAGGTGATCTCTCTAGTGGTGTCTCTCGAGGACTCGGAGCTCTCGGTAGCTGTGGAGCTAGCGTGGTCGTTGTGGGTAAACATAAATCATCATGTCTAAGTCGAGGGGAGTAGGGTAGACCTATAGTCAAAACATATATTGCATGGTCGACATCCCTATAAACTCACTCACGTGGATCTCCTATCAAATATGCAAGAAGGCAGGCTGAAGGATCTCTGGATCCACCACTCGTCAGGCGTCTCTACCTACGACCAAGCTCATCTAGATAGATCACAGTCTACTCAACTCTCTGAAGCTCCACTATCCTAGGATGTGTCTGTGTGTCCAGGCTATCATCTGGGTGTACTCGCTCAATGTCATCAAAATCAAGGGTCTCAATCAAGAGATACTGCTCCCCGAGATCATCAATAAAAAATGCTCTATCGGCCTATGGGTAGGCTCTCACAATCTGCCTAGGTGTAGACATCATGCGCTACGGGGTGGCTAGCCTCACGAAGGGGTGATCATAAGTGTCAACATAATATGCAACCCCTCGTGGAGATCCGCCTACTATATGCAAGATCTGACCGTCTATATCTCTCATGCTATCCCTAGTCTCTCTGGTCTCAGACAGTATCTGAAGGGTGGGGGTCAGTGGTCTAGGGGCACTCATATCTACAATGGGTGATCTACCGGGCCCTACCTTTGGTGTTCTCAACAACTGGGATAATGTGGTCATCATAGACTCTCTCGTATGCTATCTAATCTGTGTCATCAAAGGCTAGCATGGGTCTCTAGATGGTGCAAGGTGTTGAGGTTGAGACTCTCTAAAGTATGTGTCTCGAAGGCTCTAGGTCTCTATCTGTGGCTCACTCTGAGTGGTACGCAAAGTGCTAGTAATCGCCGTGTACATCGCTCTAGACTCGTGATAGCTCGAAAATCTTGGCGGAAAATCAAGTCTAGGTGAGGAGAATCCTGGCGGTGGTTTCCTGAGTGATGTGAGTGGTGGCACTGTGTCTAAAGGAGGTAAGGCACTCCTACTTGAAGTAGGACGCTGGGTCGGTCGAGGATCGTACGGCAATCCACAAGTCAAAAAGTAAATCTCAATGCCTGTGGTGCTCATGTAGCATCTGTCTTTAGGCTCGCCAACTAGTGTCACAACATCTGTGGATAGGCGTCTACTAGAAGTGCGACACTCTAATTGATATATGCACTGAGCACTTGAAGTAGGACGCTGGGTCGGTCGAGGATCCTACGGCAATCCACAAGTCAAAAAGTAAATCTCAATGCCTGTGGTGCTCATGTAGCATCTGTCTTTAGGCTCGCCAACTAGTGTCACAACATCTGTGGATAGGCGTCTACTAGAAGTGCGACACTCTAATCGATATATGCACTGAGCACTATCTATATAGATCACCCGAGGACCTACCCGTTGTAATGTAACTTGCACAGGATGGTGGAAGGCCTCAAGGCAATCATCTGCGTGTACTAGCTCTATCTCCTCTAGCCTAATCAAATGGTCGACCACATACGTGGCGCGATAGTCATCTCTAAATGTGCCATCCCGCGTGTCGTCGGGAAGGACTCGCACCACCTGGAGGGTCTGTGTGGGCCAAAGGAAGCGCGGCACTGGACAAATAAATGTCCATATGTTTCTGTGTAAAAGGGTCGGCCTCTATGCTCGCCTACAAATGTGAGCAATGTGTACTCAGAGCAGGAAGTGGTCATGGCCATCATATGTGCGCTCTCGGCGTGTGATAGGCCTCTAAACCTCGTCAACTCGTCGAATGTAGACTAAAATCAAAATCTGCACTAAGTCGAGGTTTATGCATACAATCGGACTCAAATCTGGCAAAACCTAACTCTAGGACGTATTTGCTCTAAATGTGTCTAATCGTGTGTACATGCGCGTGAGCGTCGAGTATGTGGGGCGTGTGATGCGTATGGAATATGTGTGAGAAGCAAAGAAAGAAAGCAAAAAATAATAATAATAAATTTAAAAAAATCGTTTTTTTAAAAGTTTTTTATTTTTTATTTTTTTATAAAAGGCCTTTTAAATTCGGACGCCCATGCAAATCAAATTTTGTTTTCTTGTGCTTTCACACTCTTTTTATTATCTTTGTCGACTTTGTTTCTCTCTCTCACCTAGATTCTTTTCTCACATGCTTTGTCTTTTGTTGACTTTACTCCCTTTCCACACACCTAAAAACAAGCATGTACATGTGCTTGACCCCCACTCCCTTTGTTTGCTTGTGCACTACACTTTACACACACCCAAATTGAGGATGACACACACCCCTCTTAAATGATGCACACACCTAAATCAAGTAAGTGCACACACACCCAATTTAAGTAAATGCACACACACCTAAATGAAGTAAGTGCACACACACACCTAAATCAAGTAAATGCACACACACACCCAATTTAAGTAAATGCACAAACTGTTCCGAGAAGTGAGACCTATGCGCTAAAAATAGGTCGTGAAGTGCGTACGCTCTCAATTTGGTGAAGATTTTTTTGCAATTAACACTTCAAAATCACACCCAAAATCAAATTTTTATGCATTTTGCATCCAAATTAGGCCGATTTTTGCTTCTCTTTTTGCCTAATTTTGACTAAAAATTAGCATAATTAGCAATAGAATTAAGCAAAATTAAGCATATACAATTGATCATCACACTTTGAACTTTGCAATTCATCCAATTTCACATCAAGTTGCAATCAATTACAAGCCCAATTAAGTGTGCACACACAAGCATAATCAAGCACTAATCGCTAATCAATGCACACACAATCTAGCAAAAATTGGGCAGCATTTTGACGCAATTTTAGCAATGAAAAAACTGATTTGCACTAAAAAATGTGAACTTTGCCTACATATAGGCACACTAATTGCACTTAGATTTGCACTAATTTTTTGTGAAATTTATCTTTAATCAAAATTGCAAATCAAATCAGCAAATGAATTGGTTAATGCACTCACAATAACGTAAGCATCGCGTCGATTTTTCACTCCAATTGACGCCTACACACATGTGTGTGTACTAGCAACCGCTTAGCCACAATTCACCTACAATCAATCAAGCACAAAATCTCATGTGTAGCATCATTTTCAATCAAATTAAACACATAAGAATGATAATCACACTTCAAATCAATGATTTAGCTATGTGTGAAACAAAAATCACGTGTGATTAGAGAGTAATTAGAGAGCCTAATTAGAAAAAAATCCCTAATTACACACTCAAAAATCACTCGATTTCACTCAATTTTTTTGCAATTTCTTATCAAAAGAGTGATGCTTAAGCCTCTAATTACTCATACACACATATAAAGCACTCAAATCGGATTAGTAGAAAATTAGTGAATAATTAGTGAAAAAAAGAAAAACATATAAATTAATCACAATTTCTTAACCAAATCTCACCATAAATCCACAAATTATAATCACCAACACCTAATCCTAATTAAAATTAGAAACTCAAACCATCACGCAGGTGATCCTCTAGCTTAGGCGCTCGATCCCCGGCAGCGACGCCAATGTTGGCGGTCATAGCACAACGCACAACCCACCGACATAATGTCAATCCGGTGGATCCGAATAGTGCATGGAGGCATGGATGCACCTAATGTGATGGAATGAGAACTCTAGGAAGAGGGGTAAAGCAAGAGATGAGAAGAGGGAAAGCCGATGAAGCAAGATCCATGCACACACACTCTCAATCTACACTCTAACTCTCTAATCATGCAGACAATGGTGTATCCCTTTGCTCTAATCTCAAGCACACACACTCTAATCACACATTAAGCATACACAAAGAAGCCTAATGAGAGAAATGTATGCAGCCCACGTACACACACACTCCAATCTAGCACACATGTGAAGCAAGAATGCTCAAATAAGAGGGAAAACTTGAGAGAGAAGAGAAGATTAACACTAATCATACACCATTAACACACATAAGCTTGAAAGACAAGAGAAAGTAGAGAGAAATTAGCTTCCATTAATCCCAATGACCACTACATATGATGTGGAAGATCCAAGATCCATAGCCACTCCTCTTCTTCTTCTGCACACTCCCTCACACTCTCTTCTCTAAGAATGCCCTTTCACATCTTGTGAATTGACTTATATACAAGGGCGGACGGTCAAAAAATGTATAACATGCTGCAGGTATCTAGGCTCATCTAATCATCAATGTACAACTTGAAACCCACTATGGAGCCCGTAAATACAAAAAATATATGTACACACCAATGAAGCATAATGCATGTCGTTGACACTCGCCCGTCAACAAAGATGGTTTCTGAGCTTTAACTCGCCACTAGTATCTTGGTTTTTCATTGATGAAATGTTGTGGTTGAGTGTTTTGAGACTTAACCTTCCACTGATTCATCGGCTTTACAGTTTGTGGAGAAGATAAATGCTCCTTTTTCCTACAAACCCATCTTGTTTACGTTCCCTTCTCGAAGATGTTTTTCTTTGAGTTGTTAAATTTGGAACTTTCTTTGGTATGGTAGATGAGTTCTTAGGCACCCAAATTTGAGATAGCTTGTCCTTGAGTTGTACTTTTGGTACCCAAATTTTCCTGACTCCTTGCATGCTACTTGTAGCATTTGCTTGTCTAGAGGATGAAGAAGATTTCTTACTCCTTGGTTTCTTTTGTGGGTAGCCTCTTTTCCATTCCTCTTTGTTTGGTGCAATTGGAATGACGAGTTGTCCTCCTTTAGGTGATAGCTTGAGTTGATTGGTGTCCCAGCCTGGTACTGCCTAGTACATCCGCATCCATGAGATTCCCAAACATCATTGTTTTATTCATATATGTTCATTTGTATGTTCAAGTTGACTACTTCCAATGCTGGTGTTGGGTTTTTGTTGCATCCTTTGATAGCCCATATTCCCGATGCTAGAGACTAATTCGTTGCTTTCTTGTACGTGGAATAACTAACTGCATTCATTCGATCTTAGGCATCTACCAGTGCATTTGTGCTCTAATAGTTCATGCCCAATCCACTCTAGATCCTTAGATACCCTTAGTGTCAGCAATAGAAATTCTATCGACAGTATTTCATCAAGACCATAAACAAGGTTGAAGGGTGTAGCATTTAAAGTTGTCTTGAATGAAACTCTATAAGCCCATAGAGCGGCATGTAGATTCATTTCCCAATCAGTTTGTCCTAAAGAGCTAACCACTTTAGTCAATACCAAGCTAAGAATTTTATTCATGTGCTCAGTTTGTCCATTTGCTTGTGGATGATAGGGAGCAGATTTGTTATGGATGACCATAAATTCATTCAGCACGTGTAGAGCAACCTCTAGAACTTCTTGGGTGGGTAGAAGACAAAGCCATAGGTAAAATGGAGGGAGAATGAGGTTTGGAAGCCTTTCATAAAGGTAGTGAATATCTTTTAATGAAGGGAGAGAGTTAGCTATCAATCAATAGTCAGGTCTCATGAACTTGACGGCTACTAGCAGTGAGCCCTACTTTGTGAGACGAGGAAGTTACCTTATGAAAATGGGACAAAACTAAATGTTTTAAGATGTTTTCTTTCATGTTTGTGTTGTTGTCCATGTATTTCTACGTTACGTAAGGTTGCTGCTCATTGGCTGCGACTTCTTTTCTCTCTCTCTTCAATAAGGCGCTCGCAATGACCTCCAAAATTTTCTAATGGATCCTATTTTCTACTACTCTCCCATATTCTTCATTCACTTCTAAGTCCCCCCCCCCCCGCCAAACAAAGCTGAAACTCCTCACATTGTACTACCTCCAAAGTTGATGGATTACTTTCTAAACTTGTGAAAGCCTTGGCTTCTTGTATGGTAGGCTCTTCCATGCTTAGCACACATGGTTCATACCATATTTTTTTAATGTCCCTTCACACTTTTTGAGGATCATCCTCACGTGAATCCACTTTACACTCTTATACTTTGTATTGGGGTAGGTAGTCCATGTTCACAATCTTCTCTCTATGATCAATGTAGTCTATGGTCTCTTCACCTATTATCTTCTCTTCTTTTTCACTCTCTTCTTTTAAACAAGAAGCACTCTCAAAAATCTCCATAAGACAAAAGCTACCTTTGAGGTCTTCATACTCCATAGAGTTGCATTGCACAGAAGCTTTCCTGGCTTTGACAAAAAATTGAGGCTCCAAAAGGCTGGATGTATCCATTATTGAGTCATCCTCAATGCCATTTGAGATATTGTATGCAAATTGTTGCAGCCTTGTGATGAATGTAGAAGAAAGAGATGCCACATTTGAATCTCTATCAGACAATTTAGCACTTGAATCATCAGTTGGCATATAAAAATCATCTTTAATATTTCTCAAAGTAGAAGGAAAGAAATATGGTAAAGAGGATGATTCCTTGAATGAAACACTTACTTGATGGTAGGCTCTCCCAACATCATGATGGAATCCATTTTTTATGTAGAAGTACTTGTGAAACTTTTGCAAGCAATAGAGGTTGTTTTTTCAAAAGTGGAGGGTCCACTACAAGTTTTTTTTGTCTTTAGAAAAGAAGACAATCCAAAAATAACTTGATCCATCTTTACATAATCCAAAAGTAGAATTAAATCCACATTATACCCATTGACGAGAAAAAATTGCCTCATAAGCATAGTAGTCTTCACCATGTTGTTTAAGTCGCCTCACTACAGCCCATGCTTGCTCCATTATTTGCACTTTAGAGAATCTGGTCTTCAAAGCTTTGAAAATTTGGGTATATCCTTCTTGGGTATTTGAACAATGTTTTTGGAGTACTAACAATAAAAGACCATATTAGATATTATGGTAGAAATCCCGCATTATGGGAATCTCCAAATTGACCAAATTCATGTAATTTGGAATTTCCAACTTAAAGTGGGAAAAAAGGAGACAAACTTTTTGATAAGATAGAGTGAAAATCTTATTGGATTGTGGTGTTGATAAACACCAAAAGTCAAGAGGATGAACAAAGCATGAATTTGAAGAAACTCACTTTATTAAATAAAAGAAAGAAAGGTTGATACAGCTAGAGATCTTGTTTACAATAGAAGCTCCACATAATCTACTCCAAATTTGATGCCATATCCAAATTTTGATCCAAGCGTGGATGATGTGCATGAGTAAGACTTGCTTTAGCTTTTAGAGCATGCCTTTCTGGAATCTTAATTCTAGAAAAACGATCCTTCTTTGTTGGGTCTTCGTTACCAAACAATTGCATCTACCGTTTCCCACACTTGTGGGTCCCATCAATTGATAGCCCAAAAACCCTTCCAAAAATTAGTGCAAGCTTGAGTATCCGTCATCCAACTCTTTCTTGCACAAGGTTCCCAATATCGAATCAATTTTTTTTTGTAGTTTGGTAATATAGGCTTGTTATCAATGTCTAATAAAGCCATTGCGAGCCAAAATGGATAGATTTCCATGTCACTTGGAGCCAGCATAACAAAGTCACCTTGGTGCACATCAGACATAGGTTCAAACTCTTCCCTTGGTCTATCTCATTGAGGACCACAAAAATGATCATTCAACTCTTCAAGGCCTAGGAATATTTTTGCTCCTTGTTGTAAGCTCATTGTAGTGGATTGTAGGTGACAAGAGTCCTGAGTTGTTGGCCAAAAGTTTTCATACAAGCCTCCCTCTAATATGGTTGCTTTTCCAAGCTCGTCAATCACCTTACTCCAGGTAATCTATCACAGGTCTATAATACCGTGGCATATTTGAACCATTCCTTAGATTTTGCCAAAACTTAATATAATTCTTCAACCCTAAAATCACTTCTTCATGAGCCTTAACATATTCTGCCATTGGCACCAAAGGTGGATCTCCATGTGGCAACATTGGATTTCCTTCTATGTCTGTTTTCCAAAGGCGAATGCTTCCATTCCAACTTGATATACCTACATGTGCCTTATACTGCATCATTGGTGTCTCATCTTGCATAAAAAACGTGAATTGAAGTGGTTTGGAATGTCCAACAAGTATGTCTTGTCCATCTCAAAGATAACCATCACAATATTGCTTGAAATTGGGGACCTTTTCAAGCAAAAATGGGGCTAGAGATGAAGATGAGCTATTTCTCATAATGTATCCATCAAGTGTGGCAAAGTATATATTTGTGTAACTCTCAATTTCTTTGAAAACTTACTAAACATGGCATCTATGTCCTCATGTGTATGCCCAACCATCAAAAATCCTAGTTGGATGGTTTTGAAAACACTCCTTGCAAACAACAAGCATTAACAAATAGGCAAATAAGTATCAAGTTTTGTTTTCCCCTGCACAATTATCCAATTGTAATAACAAGTTCTCTGGCAACTTGCAAAACGCTGACCCCGATTCCGCTTCTGTAGCTTCCGATGGTTGCACGATGGGCCCTTTTCTATCACTCAAGTTGTGGTGGTCTAAAGCATCCCTTGAGTTCAAAGCATGTAGTAGAGAGATAATACTCCTTGGAAGTCCATTTGTTGTCAGATCACCAAGAGGATGCTTATATATCCTCTCAAAGTTATGTAAACAATTAGCAATTGAGCCAATTGTAAGATTTGGATCAGCTGGCCACAAACCATTCTAGACAAAGTGACCATAATGACCTTCTCCATGGCCATGAGTGATCATACCTATCAAAGCCACCTGCAAATTGTATTTTGAATCCACACCCTTAGGAACAATGCGTAATCTAGGAATGGTAGCCTTATTTTGATCCATCTTATCATGGATTATACAAACATACTTTTTTGGTTGAGTTTCTGAATATGTGCAACATGCATAATATAAGTGCCTACAACTCTTCTGCTGTGCCATGTGAACTTCTCTTTCTCTCAAGAGAAGAGCCCTCTCTTCAAGAGAAGGTTTAGCTTCTAGCCTTTCTTTGATTGACATACATTGCACATAGAGAACTCACTTGCCTTTGTTAAAGTGACATGTGGATACTCTTTGTTCCAAATTCTACCAAAAGAAGATTGAGATAAATTTTTCTCATAGCCTATTTGGTCCACTGTTGTGTTGATTTTGCTTAAAATGTCAACTTGTTTGTACATTGATGGAATCACTAATTGAGTCTCTCTTGAGCCATCTAGTAGTGTTTTGCTTCTATGTGGCATCTTCTTAGAGTTGTTATCCACAAATTCATTTAATAGTGCTCTTGCTAAACTAGTATGTTGAAGTCCTCTTCTCAATGTACATGTGTTACCATGAGCATATTAGCGCGCACTGTTTTCAAAATTTTCCTTGTAACGGTAAAATGATGTCTTTGGTATTTCATGTAGCTCATACCATGCTCTGCAGCAAACAATAGAGCCATTTATCTTGAATTGGTATCGCATCTTCTCATCTTTCTGATAGCATATAGACAAGACATCATACATAATTTGTGCGTGCTTTTTGAGACTCTCCCTGAAAATCTTGCCGTAATATTGTCACCAAATCACGATCTGCAAACTGAAAACATTTTTTTCCACAAAAATCAATGCATGAAACCCTTTGAATTGACTCAGCTGAAAGATAAAAAGTAGAAGCTGGTGTTTCTTGCAGACAAGTGATGGATCTAAAAACCAAAAGTCCCTTTCTATATGAGAGTAAAGCTTGGACAAGTGGTGGACCTAGTTAATGTACAAGGTGAACTATTGTAGGGCCTTGGTTCTCAATGTCCAAGTAGCCCTTGCTTCTTTTAATGGAAGTACGGTTGGACAAGTGGTGGAGCTTGAAATTAGAAGTCCCTTTTATATATGAGAGAGTGTTTGTGGACACTTTCCACAACCCCATTACAGTAGAACCTAGGAGTAGGGTAATTAGAATCCAAGGCAGATTTCAGAACATTGCTCTCTCCGAAGGAACCAATTGTGAGTTGTTATGTGAAGTTGCAAAATTTCAGGTCTACAACTAGATATAGCACCAGAAGACCGTCAACCACTCAATCCGATTGGAGAGTATGCTTTAAAAGTTGTATGAACCAGAACTTTCTTCAAGTCTGTAGCAAGATCAATGTCAGATTGTAGTTTGTAAGTTGGTCCTTTTGGCTTATGTTTTGTTGGCTCATTTTTGTTTCCTGTTGTAGATTCCTCCATGGTCACTTCTGGTGAAGGTGCCTCCTGTGTTGGTGGTGCTCGCAAAGGTGCTGCATCATTCCTCCCTCCACTTCTTGTAGCTCTTTTTGAAGGCGCATCATCACCATTTTCACGCCTACACTTATCTTCTACAATGGATTCATGGATTTGGCAGTTTGTAACATAGGTATGGACTGACATTGAATCCACTGGATCACTCCACCCTGTTTCTATTCATATGCAATCACCTGCTTCATGTAGAATGTCTTTTGTAATATTTTCCTTTTTAGCTAATTCCACAACGTTTGGCCAAAGTAGACCATGATGATTACTCACCTCTTCATCACTAAGATGCTCAATTTTTACTCCATATACCATATCTTCAACTAAGGTTTGCATTCCCCCTTTCCCAAATTTAGTTCTCAAGGGTAGACCAGTCTCTCTTAAGTGGATTTTATCATCCTTAAAAAAAGACAACATCTTTTGTCAAAGAATCACTAAAACTATCACAATCCCTTCTTACATGGTCTGTACTATCACACCAAATACATCTATTAACAAACCCTTCTTTGGGCTGTTGTCTTTGCCTAGGAAGTGCTTAGGAAGTGGCCCTGATGGTTGGCCTTTTTATTCAAGCTTTGCAAACTTCACCTTCAAGTCATGCATTCCCTTCACAAACGCATCTAGCATGGATTCATTAAACTTAGGAGCGATAAAAGTAGGCTTTACCATTTTGTCAGAAGTTGAGGTGGAAGGACTTGTAGTGTTTACTACCATCTTGTCCCTTTTTCTTTGTCGTTTAGCAAGCAGTGAGACAGCACCTTCAACCTCATTCTAGTCTATCTTTAGTCCTTTCTCATCATCTTTATCTTTAAGAAGAAGCTCCATTTTTAAAGAAAAACTCTTTACGTGCAGCTTGTAAGAAAAGATCTGTCTTCTTTGCATCTAGAGTGGCCCTTTCTATCCTGGTGAGTTGTGCATAGCGCCGCTCAAATTCCTTAAGTAGCTTTGTTATTGATAGTCCTTGCTTTGGCTTGACTACCCATTCTAAGAATGTCCTTTTGGTCACTCTCTCAGAGTCCTCCATGAAATATTCCTCCTATAAAGCTACTTTGAGTTCTTCCCAGTTTCTCCCATGCCCATCTTTAATTTCCCTAACATGATCCCTAATTTCTGGAGCAACAACTAGCGCAAAGCTTTGAAACGTCTCACCTTTTGACACATGATGCAACTCCATCTCCTTCACATACTTGTGTAAGTACTTGGTTCTATCTTTTCCATTGAACCGATCCATTCTGTTGAGGATCGATTGTATGGATTTGGTTGCTCAAATATTCCTTCTTTCAGTGGCATGTTGTTGTTGCATGAACATTGCAAATTCTTGAAACATTTGCATTGTTGTTGGGTCAGTATGCATACCTTGTTGCTCAACATGATCACCCATGGTTACGCAAAAACTCTCACCCTGGTAGATTCGATCGGGTTCACCAAAAATATATCGAGAAATTTGCGGTCTTGCTAGGAAAGCATCGGGCTTTTGGCTGTGAGAGTTTGTGAGAGAACTTTAAAAACTATATGAAGGAGTTAAACCATAGATGCCATGAAGTTTAGGGTTTGGAAGGAAGTACAATCAAAGAAGCCCCACTCTTCCTCTCTTGTACTCACACACACAAAGAAAGAACACAAAAGAGAATATCAAAACAACACAAAGATGAAAACATCAAGGCTTTGGTCATATCGTATCATGGATAATTTAAAAGGGTTAATAGATGAGTTAATGACATTCAATCTTTGCCGACCAAACAAGCTACGAATTGTTCTTTGGAATTCTAATTTTGTGCTTACCATAATATATATGTTTTCTCTAGTGATTGGGATTAATTGTGTGTACAAACCCTCTTGGTTCATAGCAAGATAACTACACTCATGTCAAAAGAAAAGTTATAGTCTATAAGGGGTAGTATGATGGGATCCGGTGAAAGAAGTATTTCATTGAGCCTTTCTAAGCCAAAGAGAAACACTATACGTTGTTGAAAGTGTATTTTATGGCTAATCCATACGTTAATTCTAATAGATCGCACAGAGTGCAAGAGATAGAAATTCACATCATTTGGGTTATTAATCTAGGATAGTATGTGAGAAATGTAGATACGAGAGAACTAAAGAGATGAGAAGTTTCCCTCCCAAGCCCTATTCTTGCCCGTAGGCATTAAGGATACTACAGGGAGAGATGTACCTGTAGCAAGGAGAACCTAGAATTTATAGAGAGATGAAGAGGGAAGGCTTTAGCCTTGATTGATGCACCACGTTCAAAACCTTCTGTGATTAGAGTTGATCTTCCAAGGATAGCTTACAAGAATGGCTAGTCTTCCTCTAGGAGCAAGTATAGGCTTAGGCTTATGTTTAAGGCTAAGTATAATTAGGCATCAATCCTCTCACTCACTCATGAATTCATCTCATGAATGGATTGAATGGTTTTCAAGGAAGAAGAGGTAGGTGAAGGGAACCCCCAAGGGTTTACACAAGAAGAGAAGAGCCAGTGTGAACAGAAACTGAAAAAAGTTTGAAATGGGTTGTCCCTGCATGATGTGGGCAGACTCGGCTCCAATATTTTGATCATATCTCCTCAACCATGGCTCCAAATAAAAAAGTAAAAATAGGGGTAGAAAATTCAACTCATTAGCTACGACTCCCTTTTCCAATTCTGATTGAAGCCTTGTGTAAAAAAATATCAAAATAGGGTACATTTTGGCAACAAAAGTCTTCTTGTGGTCCCCTTAGCCTAGACTTTCATTTGATTCCAATGGACACCTCATGCCATATGAAAGCATGACATTGCTTCTTGATAAAGTTTTGTAATCATGCTTTCAATAATGCATTAAAACAGGTGTATCTTTGAGAATTATGCAAGCTAGTGTTCCACTAGGATTTGATTCCTTCCTAGTAGCTATTAAAAAGAAATATAAAAACAATACATAGAATATATATATATTGTGGTGTGTATGTCCCCTAGCATGTCCGACAACCCAGTGTGGGAGGACTCATGGTAGATCCTGGTAGAAGCCATTCTTTACATGTACTCTCTCTATACTTAATATAAGGAGGTGCTCTTGTACGCAAGAGGGAGACTCATTTGGTCCACATGTGAGCACACTACATTGGTGGAGGAGACGGACATAACAATATTCTTGGGGTAGTTCTCTTTACGTGCTTGGGTTTGCCTATCATTGACCATGGCATTCTATTTTGACATAGGGTAGTTCTCTTTACGTGCTTGGGTTTGCCTGTCACTGACCATGGCATTCTATTTTGACATAGGGTAGTTCTCCTTCTATCTTGTAGGCGCCCAAATGAGGAAATGAGGCACCAACCATATTAGCAAACTCGTTTTGGTACATCAGCGAAGATAACTGATGGCGAGGTCCTATTGACGTTTGTAGTGTGTCGGCACCTACTTCTTCAAGAACGTCGCTCTCTATAGCAAGGTGTTTGCAAGGTGTCCAAGCCAGGTCCGAAAGTGACATTGTTAATTGCAGTAGGTCGAACACCTTCAAGGACTTCTGCGATGCTCCTTGTTTCAGTTTATGCTAGAAGATTAGGTGATGAAACTTGTCGGCATTCCAGATCAATTATGAGGTGCCCATCACCGGCCTAAGCCGTCAGCTTGTGCAACATTATCTTTCACTCAAGTCCAACATTAATTTTGCATGCTCCGTTGTTAACCTCTCTAATCGCCCGAGCCTATGCATGAGCTTGATGGATGCCCATGATACTATTGGCTCATTAGACAATGCTATTTATGCGGTTGATGTCCTGTACGCCCAATTCAGTAAAGCTTTGTATGGCAGCAACCAAGGCCACACCAAATGGGTCGCTTGCATTTCACATCCATGCCAAATCCAATTTGATGCAATCATGGATGTGCTGCCACCTTCAGGCCTGGTCATGGAGGAGAAGGTAGCTACTCAGCATAAGGAGATTCAAAAGACTATTGACAGAGAATGAGAGGCTGGCTACAACTTGTGTGGATCTCCGGTAGGAGCTGGCTGCAACACAACAAGAAGTATAGTGTCTGCAACAAGGTTTGAGAAATATACAGGGGAAGAAGGAAGCATAGCTTTGTGGCCTTGCTGAACTCTTTGAGAATGGAACAAGAACTCCAGCCTTTGGAACCATTGAAGTTGGATCTGCAAAGAGCCTAGGCAGATGCTCAAAAAAATTTGCTAAATCACAATGCAAGTAAGCACACGCAAGTCATGTCACTACATTTGAATGCTTAGGAGACAAAGATGATGGAAGTGGTGATGAAGAAGGCCACTTGGCACACATGCCTACAAGTTTCTTTGAGAGACGAGAGTTGTACAGCTTTGTTGCAGAGGTGCCCGGTCTTTTCTCTTTCATAGTGGTGATGCAGAGTCTCAGCCGCATAGCCTATCCTTTTCTATTTTTTTGTTTATTAGTCAAAGTCTCTTTTCATTTAAGTCTTGGTGAGCAATCCTATCATCACACCAAACCCCTTATGGAAATGAATGTATGTCACAAGAATATCGTGCCCAATCCTTAGTTTGTCCTTCCTCGTCTTGTCCATTACATTGGGATAATAACATAGTGTTTCCATAAGCGAGATGTCAGAGTTCCATGCCTTGATGATGATCGGCATGATGACAAATCTAGTCCCTTAACTTCAACCCCTTAGCCCCTAAGCCTTTGTATGACCACTCCCCCGCCGATGAGGTGTTGGCCCGTTGATCCTTTCCTATCGAGTCCATTTCTAGCCCAAAATTCTAAAAAGATGTCCATCTTTCTTTCCCTAAGGGGGAGGTGTGGTGTGTATGTCCCCTAGCATGTCCGACCACCCAGTGTGGGAGGACTCATGGTAGATCTTGGTAGAAGCCATTCTTGACATGTACTCTCTCTATACTTAATATAAGGAGCTGCTCTTGTATGCAAGAGGGAGACTCATTTTGGTCCACATGTGAACACACTACAATATATTAAAAGTTACCCTAGATATAGGATCTAGCTAAGGTGTGAGATAATAATGAGATAGAAGAAAGAAAGAACCAATACTTTTTGCCCCAAGTTAAAGAGGCGGAGCTATTGACGCTTTTTTCATAGTATTTTCTGATGGTAAAGTAAGAATATGTTACCCTTGAGATAAATAATAGGAGGAGAAAAAAAACTTATTATTATACTTAGATATGCATATATACATTATAGGAAATATACTTATGTATCTAAAAAGTTGCAAGATACATCTTGTAGCAATCGTTCCCATAATGTACGTGTCACAGCACGGCAGCGTCAAATTTGACATACGAAGTTAAATTGACTCCAAATGGGCCAAAACTGGATGGGCTGCTTCAGGACTATGTAGCGAACAAGTCCATAGGCTCAAAAGAGACTAACCAACTCCACATGCCATGTAGTCACAAAAATCGATGATTTCAGAGTCGACAAAGCAAGAAGTGATGCCGACACGACAAAACTTTACCAAACTCAATTTAGGACTTGTTTTAGGTGTATTGAGTATGTTTAGGTCAAAATTTATCAAGTTTAGAAAAAAAAAGTTGACTGCTGTAAATAATCGTGATAATTTACTTTTGCAAATTTTTGGCTTGAAAATGGTACCATCACTTCACTTATCATTTGTACACACCTATTACATGCCACATTTCAAGTATGACCAAAATGATCAATGATAACTTGGAAAATTGTCAAAAAACGCAAAGAAGTTATTTATCACATTTTTTATGCAAATCACACTATATCTCATACACAGGTTCTACATCATGCTTAGAACCAAGTTGCACCAAAAAACGATCATTTTCATGGAAAAGTTAATTATCGTGATTATTTACTTTGTTGTCAAAATTGGGAAAATTGCAACTTTGACCTTATGGGACAAAGCAAATGAAGTCCCAAGCCCACTAACGAAGTTTGAGAAAATTTGGATCTCAAAATTTCAAAATTCCTTTATATCTACTGTTTTAGAGACGAAAAGCCTAAATCTGGCACCATTTTCACCGTATGCACTCAAATGAGCCCACACTTCACTTAGAGTATCTACTTGCTATATATTTTAAGCAGATGATGCCAAAAATGCAAAAAGTTGAAAAAATTTCTTTGTTGTAAATAATCACGATTATTTACTTTTGTTGGAAATTTTTTGCTTGGACTTTATGAATTTGACCTTTACATGTTTTTATGCATTTATGCATGTTCCAAAATTGATTTGAAGCAAATTGGACTCAATTTGTCAGCAATTTAGACTGAAGGGCATTTTAGAGCGGAAATTGCAAAAATTTTCTAACTTTGGCACTCTATTCACTTAATAGGAGCAATGCAAGCTACGGAGAAGGCCAAGAAGAGGGTCTCTCAAAAAGAGAAGCTGCAAGAGCTGCCACCATACCAACTGGACCCCAGTTCAGTAAAGACGGCCAAAGCAACATATCTGTCCAGAGAACAACTTGAAGAGAACAACACCACGGGTTTCATAGGCAGGTTTAAAAGTGAAGAAGGACATCAAGTAGAATTTCAACTACTACCGAAAGAAATATATGATGTCACAGTGAAACCATACACAAAGGAGGCCAACAAAAGGCTCGGCCTGAGAGAATTCAACGACCAAGATGTTGGAATTAGGGTTGCAGAGAAACACACACAGCTTGGAGAAGACGAAGAAAGTGACGGGAGCAAAGTGAACCCCGAACCCCGACGACCTCTAAAACACCGGGGACCAAATGGAGCGCCTCGAGCTTGTCATGGTAAAGAAAACAGGGACACCACCTAGCTTCAGCGGCTAGGACGCAAACAACACACCACCATAACAAAGTTTTCATCCAAGAGAGATGGATGCTTGGGAGTAATGATGAAGAGAAAAGGGAATGAGATCAAGTGAGAGAGAGAGAGAGAGAGAGAGAGAGAGAGAGAGAGAGAGTGAGGGAGGGGGTATAGCGGCTTAGTACTTAGGCACCACAAAAGGATGGCGAATCCGCACACCCTTCACACATACACAAGCTCACTCCAAACACAAGACTAGGTGGCAATTCCGCACACCTCACATGGGCAGAACATTGCAAGAAAACAGACTCACAAAACCTCAAGCTTTATTTAGAGAATAAGGCGATGAAATGGGGATCATAGGGTAGGGGAATGAGAAGGGAGAGCGTGGTAGAGCACATGGCGGATAGGTGGGAGTTGATGGTGAAGACTTGCACGAGGGTTATGTCCATCATCCTTCATTTAGTTTCCTTTCATCTCCCATAGCCCAAGGGTGTAGAGGTCATGCTCAAGACGAGCATGGTGATTGCGGTGATGGTGATGGTGTGGGTGTGTGTGTTGCTTCTTCTCTGTCCAACTGCAGTCTTTCCAAGTTGATGATGTGATCTCTCAAATGCATGTTGGGCTGTTGAAGCTGGCTTGCCATTACTCTGAGACTTTGTAGTTGCACTTCAATGGGCAAGATTGCTTCCTTACCAAATAGTAGATGATACGGTGTGAATCCCAAGGATGTACGAAATGCAGTTCTGTAGGCCCATAAAGCTGGTAGTAGATACTTATCCCAGTCTCCAGGATGATTGTTTACCTGCTTGGTAATAATTTTAGAAACCATTCCATTTACCTTTTCAACTAGGCCATTACATTGAGGGTAATATGGTGAAGAGTGCCTCCTTGTAATGCCCAGTTTCTGCATTAATTCTCCTACCAAGTCTGCTCTGAAACCTGGCCCTCTATCAGAGATGATCTCTAAAGGTGTGCCAAACCTACAGCATATGTGCTCGTAGATAAATTTAGCTACCTCTACCGTTGTGATTCTAGTGGTGGCTGTAGCCTCTGCCCATCTAGTCATGTAGTCGACCCCCATGATAATGTAGAATTTTCCTGAGTTGGCCCTAGGTAAGGCCCTAGGTAATGGCCCAATGGCATCGATACCCCATTTTTCAAATGGGCCATATGAGAGAATAGGTGTCTGTGGTTCATGCATAAGTGACCTAGTGCCGGTCTTTTGACACAACTTACACGTTTTGCACCAGTGGTGTACATCACGGTTGAGGCTAGGCCATATGAAGCCTGCCTGCAAGATTTTCCTACTTGTTATGTCTAGGGCAAAGTGACCACCACAAACCCCGTCGTGACAACTAGCAATTACTCCCGTGATTTCCTGAGAGAGAGGGACCTTCCTGAGTATTTGGTCCTTACCCTTACAGTACAAACCGTCATTGATGAGTCGATACCTTGTGGCCTTCCGCGTCAGCCATTGCTTCTATCCCTTTGTTAAATCTGATGGGCATTCCCCTGCTTTCAAAAAATGCATGATGTCAGGCAAGGCATCACTTCCTTGAAATAGAGGGAGCTTTAGTTTTATTGCTCCAACCACCACTTCCTGTAGTCTTTCACTTGCTAGGGCATCTGCTTCTTGGTTTTGAGCACTTGGGATATGGTGTATTTGAGCTTCTTCAAACTTACCCAACAAGGTTTTTACACCACTTAAGTGAGTCCTTAAACTAGGATTCTTGCATGTCCATGCTCCATTTACTTGCCTTACCAAAAGTAGAGCATCCCCAAATACATTAAGGCGTTGTACACCTTGCGAGACACACCATTGTAGACCCTTGGTTAGTGCTGCATACTCAGCTTCATTGTTAGAATGTGAATCTAACAATTGGCCCAACGAAAATACCTTTGTCCCTTTGTCATCAAAGACCACTATGCCTGCAGCTGCTTTGTCGGACGCTCGCTTGTAGTCTCCATCAAAGTAGAGAGAGTATGCTCCTTCTACCATCGGTGGTACTGGAGGTAATCGGACTTCTCCTGCCTTAGATTGCTTATCCTTCCCTTGAAAGACTTGGTAGGTCATGAGTCCCCCCAAACTTGCCCTTGTCGTGCTTTCTACGTGTACCGTGTAGTCAAACTCTTGCAGACGAACTAGCCATTTAGTAATTCTAGCAAACACATCCATGTGTTGTACAACATAGGGAAATATTTCATCCATGGTTAGAATCACAAATTGCTTAGGCAGCAAATATGACCTAAACTTTGTAGTTGCAAATCTAAGAGCTAGGACTATGTGTTCCACATGGGTGAAACCTTTCTCTCTTGCTATCATCATTCGACTAGAGAAGTAGATTGGCCTCATGAAAGATTTCGTCGTATCCTTTTGGAGTAGCACAGCCCCCAATGAGTCATCACCAACACTTGAGGTGACATAGAATTTTTCATCCCACTTAGGTGGTGAGATAGTTGGCAGAGTGGCTAAGACCTCCTTTACCTTGTTGTAGTGATGTTCGCTTTCCTCGTCCCAAGTGAAAGTTGATCTTTGAGTGAGTTGTTGCAGTGGTAGAACAAGTTGTGATAGTAGATGTATGAATCTACTTAAGTACCTCACCTTCTGTAGAAAAGAGACCAGTTGACGTGCGGTCGTTGGTGAAGGTAGGGCTATGAGTGCGGAAACCTTACTTGGGTCGGCATTGATACCTCTTGCTGAAATTTCATGGCCTGGTAGAATGACTTTACTCTCCCCAATGTGACATTTATCCACATTTAATTGCCCACCTAGGCTCTGCAACCTGGCCAAACCTTCAGTTACCTTTTCTAAATGTGAAATACGGGAGCTATATATACAAAAATCATCAATGAACACTCTTATGGATGTTCCAAATAACGGTCGAAAAACATATGTGACATATCTTTGGAATGTGGCAGGTGCATTTGTGAGACCAAATGGCATAACCCTGTATGCAAAACAACCCCATGGCGTGATAAAAGTGGTTTTTAGCTGATCTTCCAAGGCTATGCGTATTTGAAAGTATCCAGAATAACCATCACAGACGGTATAGCATTCAAAACCCGCTACTTCATTCAGAATTTCATCCAAGAAAGGGAGAGGAAAGTGGTCTCTCTTTGTAGCTGCATTTAGTGGTTTGTAGTCAACACAAACCCTCCACTTACCATTCTTTTTAGGCGTCACCACTACGGGTGACACCCATTCTGAGTTTTCTACAGGATAGATGAATCCCGCCTCCAGCAGTTTCCTTACCTCGGCCAAGAGTGCCTTTTCTTGTATGACCCCCAGTCGTCGTAGCTTTTACACAACTGGTTTTACCCCTTCCTTCAGCTTAATATGATGTTCCACCACTGTAATGCCTGTGATTCTTTCATAGTTGTCAATGAACAGGTTAGGAAATCCCATCAACATTTGCAAAAAACTATCTTTCTCCTCAAGTGTTAATTCCGTAGACAACATACCCTTCAACCTACTTCCTCCTAGGCCAGGTGATTTGCTCTCCTCTTCATTGGGTTGCCCTTTTGGTGATGGATCACCAGTTGTGCTTACCCTTTGTGGATCCTTCATAATGATACCCATCACATCAATGGAACTGTCACTTTCGTCGGTGGATGTGGTCTCCTCCTCAGAACTGGAAGATTCGCTAGTGGTTTCATCTGCCGATGTTTCCAGATTCATTTGCTTCTGCTTGCCACTCCTCATGTCGTAGTAGATTGTCTCCCCTTTCTTACCGGTCATGCGTAGAAGGCCAGTACCCCAGTCCTGTTTTGCCTTCATGGCCATCAACCATGGCCTTCTCAAAATTAGTGGATAGCCCTCCCCCTTAGTAGGCATTACAAAAACATCTACCTCTACCTCAGTGTTGAAAGCTTTGATTTTCACGGCACTTACCACACCCACACACTTTACTTTTGCGTTGTTTGCCATCTTTGCCTTGCATGGAGAAGGCCTGTCAACCTCGAGCCCTAATCGAAGCATCATAGCTTCGCTCATACACAGATTTGTGCACCTCCATCAATGTAGTTGTTTCCAACCCTCTTTCCTTTTATGTTTACGTCGACAATTGGAAGGATGTCATCCATGTTGCATCCCAAAATTGCTCCGGCTACCTTTGTTTTGGAGCGTCTTGTACTTACCATTTTAGACCATTGTCGCCTTACTTTAGGTACAAGATGTAGCAGCTGTGGCCATGTAATCTTCGGTCCTTGCTTTGCCACATCCAATGTTAGATCATAGGGCTTAGAACTTTCCCTAGCTGGAAGTCGGTGATGCCCAATTTCCGTCGTGGCCTGGATGGCCTCTTGCTAGTTTCTCCTCTCATTCTTCTCTCATCATCTGATTGTGTAGCTTTCTCCCTCCTAGCTCTTTTCACAGTCATGGCTTCAAGTGGTTCTAAAAAGGTTACCTTCTCCTTACCCTTGTCCCTCTCCTTTGCTCTGGGTGGATCCACTACTATGGCTTTTCCTTTCTCTTCTAGCCTTACGATGTTTATAGGGCGATCAGGTGGTGGGGCTGGTGGAAGAGGTGGGATGGATGCTTGTAGTGGTGTCTGGGTGGATGTAGAATTTGTGTTGGTGGGGGTGGTGCTCGGGGTGGGAGTGTTCTTTCTCTAGGGGGTGACAATTGGTTCCTCCTACCTCCTCTATTATAGTTTTGTCGTGGTTTGGGACAGTAGTACATACCGTGACCGTCTTCTCCGCAGCTGTAGCAATGATACTCCCTGTTTTGTCGTCGTGCTCTTCCAGGGTCTTGATCTCTTTCTTGACTCCTCCCTTCCTGTATTAAGTGGACAGACAAATTCTGCAGTTGGACAGTAATATGGGCCAACATATCTTGTTGGTCATCTCTTACCCCAAGAGCCGGTGGTGGTGGTGGTATGGTGGTTGTCGTAGTTGTTGGTCGACGCGATGTTCCTGCTTCTGTTGACTCGGTTTCTTTGGCTTTCATTCGCAGCTTCTTGTCCTTAAGGCGAGCAATCTCAACGGCTAACTCGTACGTAGCCGGGAATCTACCTTTCACCTTCTCCTTGAGAAGCGGCCATAAGCCATGCGTGAACCGATCTTTTTTTAGTAAATCGGGTGCGGCTTCCCCCCTTGCCAGTGACTCAACCCACCGTTCCCACAAATCCACAAATTTGGACTCATAGGTGGCATATTCTAAAAGACCCTCCTGCTTCAAGTCTCTCAACTTGTCCCACAACTTTTTTGAAGTGGTACCTCCCCCAAAGCGCCTCTTAAAAGCAGTTTTTAAGGGTTCCCAGTCATCCTTGGTTGCTTGGGGAAGTGCATTGTACCATGATCTAGCTTCTAGCTTCATGAGATGCTTAAATATTCTAACCTGGGATTCATCCGTATCTTTGTTGCTCACTACACATGCTACTTCAAAGTCATCTAGGAAGTCTGTTACCAAATCCTCCCCCTTCTTTCCTTTAAATGTTGGAAATGCTGCCATGATTACTGACAGAGAGCTAGAAAGACACACTGCTTAACTTGCAAAAGTTTTTTCTTCTTTACAAGGAGGCGTGTATACCCTCTTATACTAGGACATAGATTAAAACTTCAAACGGTACATTGCCTTGTACCAAAGGTAAGACAAATGGTTGATCTGATGCTAGAACCTCAAAAAATCGCTCCCCACCCAGCATGGTGTCAATGACGTGTTGGTAGCGAGCCTTCAAATCCAGTATTACCTTGATTGAGCGTACACGTGTTGGTATGTGTGATCTGTCTTGAGGTAGGTTGTACCAATTCATGTGAAGCTTAGAGGTGCTTAGTCACTGTCCAAGCTTGTGGGAGAGGGTGGTGTTCTTTCCTAAAACAAACTCAGTAGATCCCTAGTTTCTCTAGTGAGAGTGTGAGCCAATGATTCCGTTATTTGTGCTGCAGCATCAGGTGCGACTTGAAAACTGACTGTGATAATCACCTCGGTGACTTGAGTTACCCGATTCTCAAAGTAGAATAGTGTTGATTCTCTATTGTGTAGAGCTCCTTCCATTTTGTTGTTGTGTGTTGGTTGTAGGTTGCGGACATGGTTTCGACCTTCTCCTTCTTCTTCTTGGCACTTGGCCTATGTATATCCACTGGGTTTGGCGTGTTGGTTGACTCTCCCACTGCAAATCGATTACCGTTACGCCTGGCACTCGAGCTTCGATGGAGATGCGGAGTTCGTCTAGTTGTGCTTGGAGCTCTTCTTCTTCTGTCATCCAATTAGCAAATCCTGCTAGCCATTCATCCATTCACAATAGTTTAGGGGTTTCAGTCTTGTAAACTGAAGGGTTTCATGAAAAGATCCTCAGTGGGGGCACAAAATGACTGGAGCAAAGCGAACCCCGAACCCCGACGGCCTCTAAAACACCGGGGACCGAATGGAGCGCCTCGAGCCTGTCATGGTAAAGCAAACAGGGGCACCACCTAGCTTCAGCGGCTAGGACGCAAACAACACACCACCATAACAAAGTTTTCATCCAAGAGAGATGGATTCTTGGGAGTAATGATGAAGAGGAAAGGGAATGAGATCAAGTGAGAGAGAGAGAGAGAGAGAGGGAGGGGGTATAGTAGCTTAGTACTTAGGCACCACAAAAGGATGGCGAATCCGCACACCCTTCACACATACACAAGCTCAGTCCAAACACAAGACTAGGTGGCGATTCCGCACACCTCACATGGGTAGAACATTGCAAGAAAACATACTCACAAAACCTCAAGATTTATTTAGAGAATAAGGCGATGAAATGGGGAGCATAGGGTAGGGGAATGAGAAGGGAGAGCATGGTAGAGCACATGGCGGATAGGTGGGAGTTGATGGCGAAGACTCACACGAGGGTTATGGCCATCATCCTTCATTTAGTTTCCCTTCATCTCCCATAGCCCAAGTGTGTAGAGGTCATGCTCAAGACGAGCATGGTGATTGCGGTGATGGTGATGGTGTGGGTGTGTGTGTGTGTGTGTGTGCACTAGGCACACACAGTGCATAGTGTACTCTTTGGTGATGTTGTGTGTCCTTAGTGTGATGGTGACCCCTCTTTATATAGGGGAGGAGGGGGGAGAAATTCTAGAATTTAAAAATGAAGAAATCATTATCTACACAGGCCATGTGACTGTGGGCCCCACTTGTCTGGCTGTGTGTCTATGTGCCAAAACAGCAGTCTCATGAGAGAGAGACTAAGAGAGAGAGAGATGGGTTGATGAAAAAAAGTGACAGGTGACATGGAGAATAAAGTAATTACAAGAGGGGAGAGAGGGTAGTGTGTTCAGGGGTGAATCTGTGTGCAGATGTGTGTGAACACAAGAAAAATCAGGTAACCACCGGGTGGGGATGGATCTGTGGGCACCTTTTTCAGTGAAACTGAGTGTGTGTGAGTGTGGGAGAGGTTATTTAGCTACAAGAAAAGAGACATGGCGCCCTTTAGAGAGAGGGGGGGGTATTTGGGTCATAGGATATGATAGGAGAGAGAAAGAGGGGGTGGGGTACACTATTTTGGAAGATAGGGTAAGTTGCATGTGAGTTAGGGTGCATTATTTGTGAGTTAGAATGCATTATTGGTGAGAGGTGGGGTAGCTTGAGGGGAGAGAGAAAGGAGAAAGGACAAGGGGAAGAGAGAGGGGGTTGACCTTTTGAGTGGAGGAGAGGAAAAGGGACACACGGCGGGGCAACAGTGAAGAAAAAGAAGGCAAGGTGGGGATGGGCTGCCCCGTAGGCATGAGGTAGCCTATTTTACCTTTCTTATATATTTACATAATCATACTTTAGTTTTTTATTACTTTTTCCAATGCCTTTTATCACTCCCTCCCTAAGAGGGGGTTTTCATGGGGTGGGGACGAGAGAAGAGGGGTATGAGAGCTTGGCTTGTGAAAAGCCCCCATCAGAAGCTCAAGGTACACAATGGCGAGTGTGTTTCTTAGTGTGTAATGGAAAGATAGATAGCCCTAGAGTGATGGGCATATATACAATGAACGGGGGGAAAAACCTCCCAAAGAGGGAAAAAATGCCCCGGCGGTCCTAGTGTGTTCACACACATCACTACCACATGTGTATGGTAACAAATCCCCCCTAGAGTGATGCAGTGAATGAGAACAGGCATATGAGTAAAGGGAAGTGCCATGCCGTGAGGACATGATCAGTCCACAAAGGGGAGTAAGCCCAAAGCTTTGCGGAAAGCTTCAAGCTTCTCATGAGACAATGCCTTTGTGAAAAGATCTGCAAGGTTGTTCTGTGTTGGCACATAAGCCAAGCTCAACTCTCCTGTTGAGACCCTCTCCCTGATATAGTGGTAATGTCCCTCAATATGCTTTGTGGGAGCATCAAAAACTGGCTTCCTCACAACTACCAATGCGCTTTGACTGTTAGTGTACATAGTGTGGGCAGTGTCCTGTCCAACACCCAAATCAACCATAGTGTGGGCAGTGTCCTGTCCAACACCCAAATCAACCATAAGGCGTCTAAGCCATACACACTCAACCGTAGCTGTGAAGACTGCCCTGTACTCAGCCTCACAACTCGAAGTGGCCACAGTAAGTTGCTTCTTGCTCAACCATGATATACATGAACTGCCAAGAATGAAACAAAAACCACTTGTGGACACTCTCTTGTCAAAACAACCAGCCCAATCTGAGTCCGAAAAGGCATGTAAGTTTGGCGGCAATGATCCCCCCTTGGGATAAAACAAGCCAAGATGTAAAGTGCCACTAAGGTAGCGAAAAATCCTTTTGATAGCTTGCCAATGCTTAGACCCTGTGCTATGCATAAATTTGCTGACCTGTGAGAGTGAAAACTGAATATCTGGCCTCGTGTTGCATACATAAATGAGGCATCCAGCAACAGTTTGGTAAAGAGTGACATTAACAGGGTCACCAGCACCATGAAGACTTAATTTCAAACCTGTTTCCATGGGAGTGGCAATAGGTTTGCAATCCTCAAGTACAAACTTACATAGAAATGTATCTATGTAACTTTTCTAACACAAGGCAATACCACCATCATACTGCTTAACTGTATACGCAAGTAATGATGCAACAATCGGAAATCTTTCATCTTGAAAGTAGCATTCAAATCAGCCTTAAATTCAGCAATATGTCTCTCATTTGGTCCAATGATCAGCAAATCATCTACATAAAGAACCACAATGAGAAGTACATATCCTTCACGCTTTACATACAATGTGCTTTCTATTGGACTGTTACGAAAGCCTTGTTTGACCAAATGAATGTCAGTTTTCTCATACCAAGCACGAGAAGATTACTTCAACCCATACAAATCCTTGTTACATTTGCACACTTTGTCCTCTTGTCCTTTCTTGACAAAACTACGAGGCTGTGTTACATAAACTTCCTCAAATATGTCACCATTCAAGAAAGCAGTAACAATGTCTGATTGATGTACATCCCAACCAAAATGAGCTGCCAATGCACGTAGAAAATGCACACTACTCATACGACAAGTGGGAGAAAAAGTCTCTTCATAATCTACGCCTTTTTGCTTTGCAGAACCCTTTGCAACAAGTCGAGCGTTATGGCGATCGATTTCACCACCCACCTTGCGTTTCATCTTGTACACCCACTTTGTACCAATGGCCTTTTTGCCAGGAGGCAAATCACATAAAGGCCATGTGTCATTTTCTATAAGTGCATCATATTCTGATTGCATGGTAGCCATTCATTTCTCTGAATTTTGTGCTTCATCAAAAGACAGAGGCTCCTCAACATCATGCAAGCCAGACATAGCCAAAGCATAACAATTTGATGCATAAGATGCGTGGCGAGAGCCTGAACGAGTACGACTAGAAAAATGTGCATCCAATTTACTGTCACGCAATGTATGCACCAGCCATTTTGGCATACCTCTAGCCTGCTCAGTTTCAGCCCTTTCCTCATCAAGTACATCATGTACATCTGCATCAGTAATAGGTTGATCTGTAACATTTTTAGAAACCCCCATAGGCTAAACATTTGCCTCATTAGAACTTACATTCATATTTCCAGCACTAAAAAGAGGCAACAAAGTGTCATAAATGTCCTGTGAGCTTACATTACTGTCTCTAGTACATGACGGCAAGGGCTGAACAGAATCTTCCACAAACACTACATCTCGTGAAACCAAAATACGCTTTGTTTGCGGATGATACAACCTGTAACCTTTTCTTTTAGCACTATAACCAACAAAAATAAATTTGACAGCCTTATCATCCAAATTTCTACGCTATGTTTGTGGCACCAAAGCATATTATGCCAAACAACCAAAAACACGCATGTTCTCAATAGAAGGCTTTCTATCATGCCATGATTCATATGGAGTAAAAGAATACAAAGCTTTCGTAAGACACCTGTTTAGTACATAAGTGGCACACATGATGGCCTCAAGCCAAAAAGAATGCGGCCAAGCTTGACTTTTGACCATACATCGTGCCATTTGCGTAAGTGACATTTTTCCTCTCAGCAACACCATTTTGTTGAGGTGTATAAGGCACTTTACATTGGTGTTTTATCCCATGACTAGCCAGAAATGCATTAAATTCATGAGACATATACTCCCCCCCTCGATCGGAATGGAGGGTGCCCATAGTACATTTTGATACATTTTCAGCCATAGCCAAAAATTGTTTGAGGCACATAAATACCTTCAGACTTTGCTTTAAGCGGAAATACCCATGCATGCCTAGAGTAGTCATTAATGAAAGTCATGAAGTAAGGTAATTGCCCAAGGACGGAGTTTGCATGGGCCCACAAACATCACTATGCACAAGTTGCAACCTGCTTGTGGCCCGAACTGAACCATACTTAGAACACTGCATCTTACCCAAAATACAGCCTTCACAAACATGTTTGATAAGTGCTTCAAGAGGTGGCAAAGAAGCAACCATATCACATTTTTGCAAATGCAGCAAACTGGCAAAATTCAGATGACCAAAACGTGCATGCCAAAGTTTTGCATCTGAAATAGCCCTTGAATCTGCAACTGCATTTGCAACATTTTGTCCACACTTGTCATACAAAGTGAGCTTATACAACCCACGACACAAAAGCCCTGATGCAATGATTTCATCACCAAAACTGAGATCATGAACTGTACATCTGTCATCCACAAATTTGACTACAAGTCCAAGTCTAGCAAGTGCAAATACAGACAAAAGATTCTTCTTGATCCGAGGTACAATAAAGTGCATCAACAAGTGTGAAAGAACTGCCATTAGCAGCAGTAAGCACAATCTTTCCAATTGCTTGAACTGGATAAGAGGCATTGTTGGCACAAGTTACTGAATTCCCATGAGGGACATAATCGAGAGAGGTGAACAATTCACGATGTGAGGTAATGTGCTTTGTAGCACCACTGTCAAAATACCACACATGTGAATCTACAGCAACTGACAAGCATGCATCATGGACAACAGGATTTTAAGTGCACTCTGCGCTAAAAGCCCATTCTGTATCAACATCAGCATCATAGTCTCCTTTCACAGAAGACTCAACAATGGCTGCATTTGTAGTGGAACCAGCATTTAAAGTGGAACCACCCTCTTTCTTCTTAGCCTCTTTGGCCTTCAACTTAGAACATTGCTTGATCAAGTCATCATTAGCTTTACAATAATGGAAACGCATCTTCTTTTTGCCCTTATCACCAGAATTGCTGCCAGCAAAAGCATTAGGAACAGAATTTTCGCCACTCGCAATAGAACCATAAGAAGTGGCTGCATTGCTGTTACCACCCTTTTTTTGAGAAGCAATAAAAGCCTATTCAACTGCACATGCTTCCTAGTCTTGTTTTTTTTGGAAAGTGACTCTTGCAACATCAATGTGCATAATGCATCAAATTTGACAACTTCAGGATTTCCTTGGGTCATAAGTCTCCAAGTACTAGCAAAAGTCTAGTAAGAATCTGGTAAGGCATCAAGAACAGTCTGCACAAGGGAACTGTCTGAAATGACTTCACTTGCAAAAATAAGTTGCTCATTGATATCCTTGACACCATCAAGAAAAGTGTCCATATCATCCTCCTCATGCATAATCTTCGACTCCAGCTCTTTATGTAGCACAACCATTTTAGCCTCATTGCGACTTGCATAAAGACCAGCCAAAATATCCCAAGCCTGTTTTGCAGATTTTGCTGAACGGATGTGAGGAACAATGGTGCACTTCCCAATGAGATTGTTCTGCTGTAGGCAAAACAACTCTAATAGCCTCAATCCTTGCAGCAAGACCTGCCAACATCCTCTACATTGCCTACATCCTCAGAACTAGGACGTACATCAATGCCCTGCAAAATATTCCACACTCCCTGTGACACAAGAACGTGTTGCATCATATAAGCCCACATAGGGTAATTGTCCCCGTCCAACCTGTCCTCAGCAACAAACATCCTGAAGACATCTGTGTTGTTGTCAACCATGGTAAATGTTGCACCTAATGTGAAAACTGCCCAAAAATAGGAGAAATGGAGCGAGAACAACACGTGCTATATAGCACAAACCGTAGAAACTGTAAGGCACCCATTTTGCAGAAAACGGTACTGACAGAAATTCTGCACAAAATGACAAAATTGCATATGCAGACTTGCCTATAGTGGAAACAGAGGTCGAAATGAGCCCAAATTAGAAATCTAAGCAGACTGAGCTCAACCAACTCATCAAAAATAGTTTTTGACCTGCAAACACTCACCAAACCTCACTGTAATCGGAGAAAGTGAGCAGGCGTGTGCTGGAGAAACTGGCGACTAAGCTCGGGAGGATGCAACCTGCTCTAATACCAATTGTTGGAATTAGGGTTGCAGAGAAACGCACAGAGCTTGGAAAATATGAAGGAAGCTCAAGGCACACAATGGAGAGTGTGTTTCTTAGTGTGTAATGGAAAGATAGATAGCCCTAGAGTGATGGGCGTATATAAAATGCATGGGGGTAAAAACCTCCTAAAGAGGGAAAAAATGCCCCGGCGGTCATAGTGTGGTCACACACATCACTACCACATGTGTATGGTAACACAAGAATAGTGTGGCGTAGACTTCCAGAAAGCTTATGAGATCTTGTCTACAATTAAGGAAGATGGATCATCCCAAATTACTGACCAACAAAGGCAGAAAGTCGAAGTAGTGATCATAAAGAAAATTGTGGCCGAGGCTTTGAAGTTGCCAACAGAAGGGATGATGATGAGGGCCCATGAGAGGAAGACAGTAGTCACCTTCACCAAGGAGACTACTACGGAAACCTTTGCCGACCTCATCCAAAAACAAGTGGAAGAACTAGCACGGTTGTATCATCAGAACTTCCATTTCCTAGCAAAGAGACCACCAAGGTACACAACACCTAATCATGCAATTGCGACTACATTTACCCAAGTGTTGAAGTCGACAACCAAGCAAACAATTGATCACGCACAATATGTGCTATCAATGCTGAAGGGTACCAAGAAAGAGGGCAAGATCATGTATCTGGGTGCACTTGAGGTACCGACTATAATAGCATACCATGCTATTGGCATGGCAGACAATCTGTCCAGATCAGAACACATGGATTGTGTCTGCACAGCCATCTCCCAGAACCACACAGTCATCAAAGAGAGTTTACAGGTCAGATGAAGAATCGACAGAGAGCTCTCATGAAGCGCATAGTAGTGAAAGCTCGGATAGTGAAGAGAGGAGAGCCAGAATAGAGGAAATGAAGAAAAAAGTAGTGGTTTCACACCAAGAGGAACCTCAACAGAAGATGGCAAGGTTTGAAAGAGAGAAACACACTTACAAAAGAAGCCGCTAAGCTATAGGTGAGGACCCGACAAGTTCGGTTCCAAGAGATATAAGAGGCCCTCGAACCAAGAATCCTGCCATGAGGAACCATAAGATCCCAAGGATTCTCTTGGACGCATGTACGCAGAAGCAGAAGCCTTAAAGAAAAAAGAAGCTCAAGAAGCTGAAAGAAAAGTAAAAGAAGATGCGGCGGAGCAACAGAGACAAACTGAAGGGGTCCAACAAAGTGAAGCCCAACACGAACATGATGAGATGTCTCCCAGACCATCATCACCATATACGGAACAGAAAGACCCAGCCTTTTGTCTTGTACCAAGGGTAAGGACATGGCAAAAACATGAAGCACTGAATAAGAAGTGGCCTACATGGCTCAACTATTCAAGATTTCCAGCACTAGTAGGCAACATCGATGGAGGAATACATGGTGAAAACCCTAACAAGCACCATGACATTCTTCAAGAGTCCCCATGATCCCTCATGTGCCATGCTCTACAAAATTTGCCGAATGCTACTCACATGCATTGAAGCTTTTCATAAGCCAGAGAAAGTAGGAGCATCGTGGATGTCATTCCTTGAGGGCAATAAGGGTCTTTGCTACGACCTAAGTGGCCAACCTCCCAAAGAAGTCCTTTATGGCTTTACAACAGATGCATGTTCTTGCCATCTAGCAATATGTTGGTGTTTGAGGAAGTGTTCTATACAGGGTTCTTCACTTGGCAAACAAAGATATTTGGGCCAGTGATAAGCAAACTACCTCCAAATTTGTTGGCTACTCAGCCATTGAGCTCAAAAACAGGGTCACCATGCAATTCTTGTAGGTTCCAAACAAAGAAAGATCAGATATGAGAAAGCCCTATATGCACTAAAAGACCGCCTCGCCAGCCGTCAACCCAAAGAGCTCTATGCATTGACGTAAGCAATTCATGGTATTTCGTAGCTTTTGGCATCACCAAGTCCTAATTTCATCATAAGTAGGATTTTAAGCTTTAAAACAAAAAACTAAGTATAGGCGGGGTATTGGGGCATCATTGCTAAGCATTTAGATGCCTTCTAGGTTGAAAACGACTAGGTCAAAAACTCATTGCTGTTAATAATCGTGATTTTTGCACTTGACCTAAAGTGAGATTTGAGACTATAATCATATGTGCTTAGGTCTTATAACCTTGTCCTAGAAGTTTCGTAATGTTTGGATGTCATTTGATGCTGTAACGAATGTGATTTTCTTGCCGATGAGCGATTAGCTTTTGATGATTTCTGTCATTTGAGTGTAGCCTTAGTTAGATGCGAGTTTTTTGTTGTTTTCCAAGAGATTGACAACCTCTTGTAGCCTCGATGCACTAGTGGAGTCAGCTTCGTCCGATGGATTGACAATTATATTTGTGGTTCTTGCTATGTCTACAATAAGATATGAGTGAGTTTGAACACTCGTCCCACAATGTTTAGCAGGACAAGGGCCTATATAGAGCATTTGTGGGTGGAGATTAGTATGTTTCAGTCCCCTCTGCCTTTCAGTGGTATCAGAGCTCAGGGAGGAGAAGCCATGGAGGAGGGGGGAAGGAGATCGATTGCATGAGGCATGCATGGTCTTGCTCTCTCTCTCTCTCTCTATGTGTGTGTGTGTGTGTGTGTGTGTGTGTGTGTGTGTGTGTGTGTGTGTGTGTGTGTGTGCTGGGAAGGAGCTTGAAAGATTTGGCAAAAGAAGCCGTGGGAAAGAGGGCTTAACAGAGGAGGCGGGTCTTTTGGATAAGCTCATACATGTGCATGCCCATTTACAAGGGGGAGGGGAGAGCATCGAACTTCACAGAATTAGGTGATCTCTCCCTCTCTGTGTTCGCAACAGACCATGGAGGGTTTTTTGTCACATGACCGCCGACAAAAAAGCATCACAGGGCAGCAAGTGAACATTTTCCCATCGGCGCAGAGGGCCACCATCATTGTGCAAGGAATTTAAGGGAATTTTTATGTTTTTTTTCAAATGGAGCCGTCCAAGGGGAGGGCCATTTAGTAATTAATCATTTAAGGGAGCATGCCCGACCCGCCCCCCCCCCCCCCCCCCCCCCTCATCCAATGCATGTGCTTAGCAGTAGTTTGAGAAATTACTCGATGCCAAAATTATTCTGCATATCTGTGATACAATGACCTGCATGTACTTAGCAGCAGTTTGAGTGTACCTAGAGAAGAGGGAAAGCAAGGCTTTTAGGAGCACGGCTCCACGCATTGGATATATAATCACTTCAAAAGTGTTGTAGCTTGCTAGGGAGCAGGCGACATTAGTACAAAGTAGAGTGGCCAACACGTAAGATGTGCAATGGCTATGAGCCGCAATCGAGATGAGAAAGTTCCCAGACCACTTGTTACAGCTTGAGAAGCCGACATTGGTTTTGTTATGTCACATTCTAGTTTTGCATTGTTGCTAGGATATGGTTCCTAGGCAAAGTTTCCAACGATTCTGTCAAAACTAAGACAATTCTATAAGATCAAGGACAATTGTACTCACACCAAGCAAATACACAGTACATCATTTGCAAGTACTTTTCTACAGTCTGTAGTAGTTTTTCAATATGTAGTACAATTTGACAAGGTCAATTATCTATGAATGCTTGACAAGGTTGACTTTCTTGTGCTATAACATTGTAAATTGGCAAGAGAATCTGTTATCTATGAGCACCATAATTTCGTGAGTACTTTTGTGAAGCAAGGCTTCTTTTTTGGCATTTTTGGCATCACGGTTTCCAAAGTTTGGAATATGCTACTAGCATATGAATTTGGAGAAACTTGCCTAGATGTTTGCTGGTTTTTTACATCACAAGATGAAGGAGAGGAGTCAGGAGCACAAGAGAAGAGGAAGAGGAATACACACACACACTCTCTACTCACACACCACCATAGCCACACACACAGGTTGGAGGGGGAAAGTCGACAAACACTGTGTGCCCCCTTTCTTTCTTCTCTATCTTATGCACTTAGGCACAATACACACTCTACTTAGTGTTAATGACTCACACAAGTGTATAGTTGTACACTTAGGGTTAGTAGTAACAATTAGTGATGGGGGGTTGGCCACATGGCCATTAAGCTTAACATTATCCCACTTGATGGCCAATGTGAAAGACCATAAGAATGGAAAAGAATCACTCTTCACCAATGCCCATCAACTCATGGCAGTGCTTAAACTAATGGTTGGAGAGACTTTTAGTGAGTGCATTCACTCTATTCTCTGATGTAGAAATCTTCACTACATCAAGGCTCTTGTTTGCCAGGCAGTCACGACTGAAGTGATAACACACATCAATGTGTTTTGTTCAGGAATGAAACATTGAATTGTTAGCCAAGGCAATACACTCTAACTATCACAATGAAGAACTGGTGTACATTGCGTCAATCCATGCTCTTTCACTAGGCAAGCAAGCCAAATAGCTTTTCTGCATGCCTCACTCAATGCAACATACTCTGCCTCTATGATAGAAATGGATGTACAATCGTGAAGAACGGATCTCCAAGAAATAGCTGAATTAGCAAATGTGTAATTCTAACATGTTGCTGATTTACGAGTGTCGACACAATCTGCATAATTATTGTCTACAAATCCCTGAATGGATGACTCTCCACGACCATAGCATAATTGTCTATCTGCAGTGCCAATCAAGTATTTGAGAATAGACTTGACAACATCCAAATGATTTTTACTAGGGTAGATATAAATCTGCTAACAACTTCCACTGTATGTGCAATATCAGGTCTTGTAGCCACCATGGCATACATGAGACTACCACAAGCTGAAGCATAAGGAACCTTACACTACAAGAGGTTGTGTGCTCTTGTGACGCTGTTAGCGACGGAAATACACTGGGTTTTTATAACCCCCGGCGTCGCTAAAACCGTCGCTAATAGCGTCGCTATATGCAACGCTATATGCGTCGCTATATAGAGACGCTCATAGCGACGTTCATAGCGATGGTCATAGCGACGGTGATAGCGACGTTTACACAGAAGTCTATAGCGACGCTTATAGCCACGCCCGAGAGAAATTTGTTTTGGTGATAGGGCATTGAATGCCCTGCCACCCATCAACCATATTGTACTTGATTCACTTTTTAAAAAAAGTGCAAGGGTAGATAATAGACCCAAAATAGTCACCCACAAGACGCTTTGTTTGCAAAATTGACAAGCGTAAAATTGACAATTGTACACATCATAGGCAAAATGAATTGATTGGCAAATGTAATAATGACAATTGTACAACATCATAGGCATAAAGAATTGATTGGCAAAATGAACTGTGGTGACAAATGTAATAATATACATGGTTCAAAAAGACGTATAAAATCCGTCTCATGATACATAAGCTATGAGAAACCCTAAACTAATGCTATCTAGCTACGGCTAAACTGACGTCGTCTAGTCAGACGTCTCATCGCGTCCAAGCGGCGTATCTGTCGGATTCTGCAAAAAAAGACAATAAGACAGCTTTCAGTAAGTATAAACATATAACGACATTTATAAAACAATACAAAAAATAGAAAAGAGTAAACCCTAATACTAACCATGCCGCTGCGAGAACTCAGAATGTCCATCAGAGCGTTTAAGCCCTTCCTGCTTGCGTACTCGCGCTCGTACGGTGTGGGATCACGTCCTATCATCGACCACTGTCAAAACATACAAAGATTTCATTATGTTAGAATTAAAAAACTCATAAACCCTAAACTATCGAACATAAAGAGCAATGTGAAAACACTTACAAAATTGGCCTCAAATGATGCCCATCCACCGCTCCCCAAGTGGTGCGAGCTCCCTGCCTCTACTCGCGCTCTCGCTGCATCCTTTTGTTGCTTCCACTTGTCGGGATTCTCGCGCGCTGCTTTCTTCACATTCTTCCAATCTTCTTTGGCTAGCCAATCTGGCCTGTTCCACCCATGCTTGATTGCTTTTTGCACTTTGGAACGCTTGTGTTTGCAGTATTCGCGCATTCGAATCTTCATCAGGTCTTCATTGAAGCATTGATCCTGTGTTGGAACGGGAAACTCACATATCCCTTTTGACGTGCCTTTTGATGCACATATCCCTTAGGCATTTTCATGAAACGTTCTAAGAAGAACATCCATCTGGAATGAACTGTGCCAGCTATTTCCACCTCATCAACTATGTGAACAAGAAGATGCACCTGAATGGTTAGCATGCTAGTAGGAAAATGTTTCTCAAACATGCACACAAGCTCCGCAGCATTTAGTTTGGCGAATGGTATGGAGTCTACGTTGATCTCCTTTTGTGAGATCCATTGCATCAGCTTTGCAAGTTTGTAAATTGTGTTACGGATGTCGAGAGACAAACATCCCTCAATGGCAACCGGTAAAATAAACTTTAAAGTATGTGCAGCAATGATATTAAAGTCCACATTTTATGCAATGATATTAAAGTCCATTATAAACGTACCTGACACATTTTATGCCAATTGTGTGACTTCAAACCGGTAAGCTTTCCTTCTTTAGTAAAACACGTTCGGAGCGAGTGCATTACGCCAGTGGGGGTCCGCAAAGATCGAATGGTCTCTTTTACTTTGCGTTCTTGGGCTCCTGTGAAAATCCATGGTGCTTTAGGGAGTTTTATCGATCCATCAGACGCTGTTTGCGGCCAATATTGCTCCATACGATCCACATTTCTAAGGTCAACTCTGGCTCCCAAAGTATCTTTCTTGCCGGTCAGATGGTCCCATAGTAGATTACCCACATTCTTGAATATGTGCATTGGATCGAGCAAGTGATTGATGAGTCGGGGCCAGTATGGTAACTTGTACCATAGAGATAGTCTCTTCATCCCTGGAGGCAATCTGTCATCGCACATCTCCTTCTGCTCTAACCATGCTTGTGCAGACATCCTTGGTGGCTCTCTTCCCAAAAAGCCGTCGCGTAACACATGATTCTCTGGAAGATACGCTTGATGACCTTCATAGATTTGCTTCTTCAGTGAGGGCGCCCTACGTGCATTCAGTCTAAGTCCACATGTGACACATGCTCTGTATCTGCTTGTTTGAAGCCCTGCATGTATACACATGATAATAGATCAACTATGGGAAAAAACAAGATTTACAGTGTCTGAGTGAGGAGTTTCAATAGATCACCTGAGCATTCTGTTAGCCCGGGATAGTCATGCATGGTCCACATTAGAATGCCTCTGATCAAAGCATTCCGTCGTCCTGTGTGTCGGCTCATATCCACCACCTCTATGCCAATCCACAATTTTTGTAGCTCTTCCAATAGTGGACGAAGATACACATCCATATTCTCCACTTTATATCGCCCTGGCACAATCAAGCTTAGCCATAGGTGCCCCTTCTTCGTAGTCAACCACGGGGGAATGTTGTAGTTGACGATGACAACGGGCCATACACTGTAAGATGTTGATATTTGACCAAATGGATTTACGCCATCCATAGTCAGGCCTAAGAGCAAATTTCGAGCTTCCCTGGCAAAATCTGACCATGTTCCATCTATATGTTTCCAGGCTGCGCAATCTGCAGGAATTCGTAGCACACCATCCGAAGATTTATTCTCCTCATGCCATGATGCTAGGGTGGCCATGGACTTACATTCGAAGAAATTCTTGATGCGAGGAAGCAGAGGAAAATGTCGCAAAACCTTTTGTGGAATTTTTGTCCCGTGGAGATCTACTCGATATCTTTGGGAATCACATTTCGGACACTTCTCCATGTCTATGTATTCCCCTCTGAAAAGAATGCAGTCATTAGGACAAGCGTGGATAGAATTTTAATCCATCCCCAAGTTTCGCAAAATCTTTCTTGCTTCATCTCGGGAATCTGGCATCACATTGTCAGCTGGTAGTATGTGCTCTTTAAGAAATCTACACAACATAAAAATACGATACAGTCGTGTAAAAATCTATCAGATCATTATACATTTAGAGTTTTATTAAAGTAAACTAATTGTAATAGATCACCTGAAAAGCGCTGTGATGCTAGTGTCACTCCATCTAAACTTTGCCTGCATGTTGAGAAGAACCAAGAGTGCTTTCAATCTAGACATACGTGCTCCATTATACAATGGCGTATCGGCTTCACTTTTCATATCATCATAGATAAGCCTTTCTGAATCCATGATCGTCTCGATCATTTCATCAATCTCGGGCTCAAACGTTGCCTCGTTGGGAATGTGCTCTGCACGATCATCCCCCGAGCTGTCAGAGGCTACATCTTGTGGCCTCACATATGCTGCTTGACCAAAGCGCGTGCGAACACGTCTATTAGGTTGCAAGATTGCTGCTTGTTGGCCAGCGTCAGAGTACGACGAGTTATAATTGGCAACAACTCGATCTATAATAGATGGATCGAACTCGCCAAATTCGCGAACGTGCTGCAAAGAAACACGTCTTGTCCGTCGCACAGCATGCTTGCATTGATTACAAGGACATAAGATCCTCGTTGAGAGATAGGTGTTTCGATTGGACGGTCCCACATCCTCGTCACTACTCATAATGACGATAAAAATCTTATAACCTGGACAACAAATTTAATATTCTATTGGAATTCTTCGTCTTATCTCTCTCTCTCTCTCTCTCTCACATTCTCTAGTCATGTCCAATCCCCGCACACCTCGGTCTAGAGGTGCACGGAGATCAGAACCACCGGTTTATAATCTCGTCTTTATTGGTCAATACCTATATTTGTGGGTACAAGAAATCTACAGACCCACGTCTACATGATACTGCATGTAGTGGACAAAACCCCTTTGCCTCTTCTCTAGCTGTAGCACTTCACAGCATCTTAACATCTTTTCACAGTAGATCTTCACTGTTAAGTAATTCTTGCGTGGACTCGATCTAACGTAAATAAGCGTAAATCTAAATAAACATAAATCTAACTAAAAATAAACCTAACTAAAAATAAACCTAAATCTAATTTAACGTAAATCTACATCTAACCTAATCTTTAACGTCTTTTGGGATAGTTTCCTATGACGTTAAAACTCTCTTCTTCTTGTGTGTGTGTGTGTGTGTGTGGGTAAACCTAAATAAACCTAAGTCTAATCTAATATAACATAAATCTAAATCTAACATAAATTATGTTATATTAAAAACAAAGAACTAAACTAATAGGGATTATAAGAACCTTAAAACTGATTTAACACATAATTTTTCACATAACTCGGCAAGAGTTGGCATTCTCATCACTAAAGATGTGAGAGTTTACTTCCGGCGGTGACGATGCCTCATCTCCATCCACATCTGACGACAGCAATTGGTCCTTTGGACCGTTCTTGCTCTTGTTACTAACTTTGAAGTTGCTGTTGAATGACTAGAGGTTGTCTAGATGGTCATTGTCGGGGATGTAGTGACTCTTGCCGCCCTGAAGATCCACCTTCTTCCCTACCTTCTGAAGACATTTCACCAGTACTTTTGGATCGACGAGGCCCACCATGAGTGAAGGCAGCAATACCCTATATTCCATTGAGGGCTTTCTTCACCCGCTTCATGCAGGCATCGCAGTCTATGGAGACCTAAATCTAATCTAATATAACGTAAATCTAAATCTTGCGTAAATAAACGTAAATCTAACTAAAAATAAACCTAAATCTAATTTAATTTAACTTAAATAAACCTAAATCTAATTTAACGTAAGTCTACATCTAACCTAATCTTTAACGTCTTTTAGGATAGTTTCCTACGACGTTATAACTCTCTTCTTCTTGTGTGTGTGCGCGTGTGTGGATGTGTGTGCCAATAAAAAGAGATAAATGGTATAACCTTTCTATCACCCATGCCAAGTATGATAGATTGGTTATGCCATTTCCCTCTTGAATAATAGGTCTTTAGTTCAACTCCTCGTCGGCTAGATCTTTAGGTCTTTTAATTTTAATTAGTTTCCTACGACGTTAAATTAGTTTCTCTCTCTTTCTCTCTCAATGTGTGTGCGTTTTTTTGTTTATGCATGTTTTCTCTCTCTTTTCCTCTCTCAATGTGTGCGTTTTTTGTTTATGCATGTTCTCTCTCTCTTTTCCTCTCTCAATGTGTGCGTTTTTTGTTTATGCATGCTCTCTCTCTCTTTTCCTCTCTTAATGTGTGTGTGCATTCTTTGTTTATGTATGTGTGTGTGCGTTTTTGTTTATGTTTGTACTCTTTCTCTCTCTCTCTTTCTCTCTCTCTCTCTCTCTCTCTCTCTCTCTCTCTCTCTCTCTCTCTCTCTCTTTCAAAAAAACACTATGTGTGTGTGTGTGAGAGAGAGAGAGAGAGGGAGAGAGAAAGAGGGGAAGGGAACATGAGAGCGAGGAGAGGGAAGGAGCATACCTGGCTCTCCTTCCTCTCCTCGTGTGTGTGTGTTTGTGTGTGTGTGTGTGTGTGGAGAAGAAAGAGAGAGAGAGAGAGATAGAGGGAGAGCGTTACCTGCTCCTTGCTTGAGGGAGCCAAAAAACTCAGATCTGAGATCTGAGTTTTTGGGCGCTCTCTGTTATTTTTTTTAGCCCAGCCGGTGTCTCTATGAGCGTCGCAAATTTACTTGTAAATTTGCGACGCTCATAGCGACGCTGGGAATTTTTTTTTTGAGCGTCGCTGTGTGAGCGTCGCTAATATGAATAGCCTCTTGTAGTGTTAACCATCAAAGATTTTCCTCAGTAGGATAGTTGTTCTTGATAAGTTTCAAATATGCAGGCAATGAAGAACTCAAAGCCTTCCCCTTTTGCATGTTGAAACAATCAAGAACCTTGTGCACATACTCTTTTTGAGAAAGTTACAACAACCTCTTCTGATGGTCATGAGTAATGCGCACACCCAAAATGTGATTGGCTTCACCCCAATATTTCATGTCAAATTGACTTTTCAGCTTGGTTTTCAAGTCATCAATGTCCTTCTTTGAATGATCAACAATAAGCATGTAATCTACATAAAGGAAAAGCATAATAAGGTGTCCATTGGGTTGTATTTTCACGTAAAGACATGGATCCTCATCACTGCACTTATAGCCTAGGGAATGCATAAATGCATTAAACTTTTGATACCATTGTCTGGATGATTGCTTCAAGCCATAGAGACTTTTCAGAAGCTTACATGCCAAATGTTCCTTACCAGGCTTTAGCCCCAAGGGATTCACCATGGAAAACTTACTGCACCACGTAAGTGTAAGGGAGGGGTTTTTTTTTACAAGTTACATAAGCGTATAAGTTAGGGGTACGCCCCCAATAATTTATCTCCCAAGCTTAAAAATAAGGGAGGGGGGTATCATTTTTTTCCGGGGGAGGGGGCAGGGACTGACTTAGGTTGATTACATATAACAATTGGTTGAACCGGTGTGCACTAGAACTCCAATGAATTCTGAGAAAGTTTCTTACAGGTCACACATCAAATTTTGCATCGATCTGATCATAGATAAGGGCTAATTTGGAACAAGTCAAGGGTTGATGTACACCAACTTTGAATGGGTGAGAATTGGGGACGAGTAGCCAGAGTGCAGGCTTATCAGGCACATAGTTTGAAATTGAAACTGAGACACATTGAGGATAAATCTAGTTATGAATAGAAGTGATTCTTTACTATGTTGCGAGTCACTATGCTACACACTCTTTGACTAGTTTTACTTAGTTAGATCATGTGAGACCTGAATTTTATATGTAAGATAGGGGTATGATATTTTTCTTCATTGATTGTTGTATAAGCGTAGAAAAGGGGGTCATATTCCCTAATATGAGTCATACATAGGGGTTTTATCAGAGTTGTCTGCTCGTAGGTGGCGTCCCATTTTGTATATAGAGTGAATACCCCGGGGCTTTAGCACAAACCATTCAGGTTGCTGCATATAAATCTCTTCCTTGAGATCACCATGTAAGAAAGCTGTAATGACATCCATTTGATCAAGCTCCATATCTTCAGTGGAAACCAAAGCAAGCAACATTCTCAGTGTGGTGATCTTGACCACTGGAGAATATATTTCTGGAAATTGACACCATATTCTTGCTTGAAACCTTTGGCCACATAATGAGCTTTATAATTGCCAATCTTCTTCTTGTAAACCCATTTACAAGGCAATGCTTTCCTACCTTTTGGCAATGGAACAAGTTTCCATGTTTTGTTCTTTGCAATACTGGACAGCTCCCTCTTTATAGCATGTTACCATTGAACCTTATCATTAGCTAGCATATCCTCTTTGTAACAAGAAGGCTCACCACTATCTGTCAGCAAAACAAAATCCACGCCTGGAACAAAAAATTCTGGCAGATGTGAGACTTTTTGAGATCTCCACCGGCTGATTAGAACTCATACTATGTAGTAATGGCCTATGAAGTAATTGGCTTGGGAGCTTTCTCTACAGGAGGTGATACATAAAAAAATGTTACTTTCTGGAATTCAACCTCTTTCACTAGTTGTCTATGCATCTTAGTCTCATTAAAGAAAACATCACTACTACGGATCACTGATCAACTTTTTGGATCCCATAAATGATAGCCAAGTTGAACATCTACACCATAGCCAATAAAGATGCATTTCTTGCACTTAGGATCTAGCTTAGCACATAACTCCTTGGGTACATGTGCATATGCTTCATAGCCATATGTGCAGAGTTTTTCATAACACAATTTATGTCCTGATCATAACTCCAAAGGTACACGAGACTGTAATGAAGCATGTGGTGATCTATTGATCAAGTACACGACTATGTATAATGCTTCAGCCCAAAATGCTTGTGGTAAATTAGCATGTCATAACATATACATAATCCGCTTTTGGATGGTCCTTTTTGTTCATTCTGCAACACCATTTTGTGCAGGGGTATAAGGAGCCATAAAATCATGCTTAATTCCCTTACTTGAACAAAAGTTTGTAAACTCTTTGGAGACACATTCTCCACCATTGTTTGAGCACAAAGATTTCAACTTATGTTCAAACTGAGTTTCAACACTAGATAAGAACTTTTTGAAGCAAGAAAAGGTCTCATCTTTAGACTTCATGGCGTAAATCCAAACATGCAGTGTTGCATCCTCAATGAACGTAATATAATAGGACGCACCACCATGGGATTTAGAAAGCATAGGCTACATAAATCACTGTGCACAAGCTCTAAGGGTTTTCTTTCTTTGTCAAAAGAATGTGTACGATGTGTTCGTGTTTGCTTTCCAAATTGACAGTGCTCACAAAAGGGAAAATAAAAAAATGACAAAGACGGTAAGTAGCCCAAACAAGAGAGTGTATCCATTCCCTTCTTTGACAGATGTCCTAACTGGCTATGTCACAAAGCAATGGTTGGCATTTGGTTACAGAAAGAACACTGTCTTTATCATATACATAAAGAGGATAAAATGAACCAACTTTAGAACCGTGGGCTATAATAAGATGACCCTTTGCAACACACCAAGACTGCTGATGAAAAGTGACTTTGTAACCCATGTCTCCAAGACATCCAACCGAAATCAGATTGTGTGTCAAGGCTAGAATATGACGCACATTATGGATGATAAACTTCAGCCCATTAGCCATAACCATGGCAATATCACCTATGCCAATAATGTCACAAGAGTAGCTATCACCAAGTGTAGCAGAGCCAATGGTTTCCTTGTATGTAGTAAACCAATGCCTATGAGGTGTGACATGCAACAAAGCACCCAAATCAAGAATCCATGTATGGGATACTTCACCACTAACAAGGAGTTCAGTTGATATATAACTCCGCAAAGATAGACTTTCTTGTGCATCATAAAAGATATCATTATATTTAGTCAACATATTAATGTCTTGTGCATCACTGTATCCTGAACTATGTTCAGGTCTTCAATCTTAACCAAACTCTTTGGTTTCTCCTCTTTATCATCATGATGTGTGCCTTTACCTTTGCCCTTCTCTTTGTCACGCTTCCAAGAATAACCATACTTCTTTATGTGACCAAACTTATCACAATAATGGCACTGAACATTGTGGGGACCACGAGACTTTGATCTACCCTTTGATGCATCTCTATTGCCATCTTTCTTGGACTCACATTGCGAAGAACGGCCCTTACATTGCTTATCATCCCTTGGCATGTGATGAGCTTTGCCATAATGCGAGCTAGTCATGGTCTTCCAACGCATCTCCTTTGACAAAAGTGCACTAGTAACATCATCGTATTTTAGCATACCATTAGGAGCAGAGTTACTAATAGGTGTGCAAAAGATATCCCAAGAGGTGCCAACGAACAAAGCAAAAAGATTGCTTTCATCTCATCATCAATGGTCATGTGATGTGCACGAATCTGGGCAAAAAGAGAATCAAAACCATTGATATGGCTGGCAACACTAGCTGACTCCTTCATACAAAGGTTGATATTTTTTTTCATCATGAAAACCTTATTGCTAGCCGTATCTTTTTCGTATCCGTTGCATAATTTTTGCCATAAAGCATGAGAAGTCTCACATTCTAACACTGAAAAGTGCACCGACTCACCAAGGTGCAATCTAATTATAGACCTGCATAGCTCATCAAGATCCTCCCACTGAAACTGAGCCATGTGCATATCTTTAGTTCTAGCCGCATAGGCAATAGACAACTTTTGCTTCTTTTGGACAAGCACATCATGCATTTGGTTCTTTCAAAGCTAAAATTTAGTGCCATCAAAATTCTTTATGTCATGAATCTCACGGTCTTTGCTAGTAGTGAGGCATGCTTTTCCATGCATAAGAATCCCCCCATATTTTTTTCTCTTTTACCAAAAATATTTCCTATTATATAAGTTACTTTTGATTTTTTCTTCCCTTTTTCACTAACGTTTTAGCCTTTATTAAATAAATAATACTTATGCTAATCAATCACGATGTAGCATAATAAGTAAGCTTTCTTTGTTGATCTCTCTTTTGACCTTAAATATTATATATATATATATTCTAGTATTTTCTAATATATTTTTTTCATGTATATATATTATTCCACTCTACCAAATATTTTATTCACTAGTTTTCATTTTCAAACCCCAACCCCACTTTCAAATTTCAATAATACCTCCATCTAGATGATTGCCAATCTTTTCAACACTCTAGGTCATGTTTTCATACACATGAAGGAGCTTACACTTGAAGGCAAGAGAGAAGTCCACTCAAAGGGGACCACCAAAAGACTTTTGCAGCCACAAATAATACATTATTTGGCTGAATTTTTTAAGTAAAGAAGAACCCCGAATCTGAAGGAGCGTTCAACATAAAAGATGTAGCTCGTGATCTCAACTTTTAGCTCAATTTTTTTTCAGAATTTTTGGAGTTATGAACACGGAGATATGATTTTTGTAGTGGACCCCAGTTTTCTCGTGTAATGGTGACACAGGCCATCCCCACTTTTCTTCCTTCTAGAATGGCTATGGTTCTACAAGTCTTCGAGCATGATTACAAGAGACAAGGCTCTTTTAATGAGGTCTTGGCTAGTCTAGAGTAATTCTATCACCATTTTTGGAGGATCCATCCTCATCAACAAATATCCACCTTCGACAACCTCTCTTATAATTTTCTTACCTCTCTCTTCTCTCCCTAATAAGCTTATGTCTATCCAAAGCTAGACTATTGTAAATATTTCCTATCCTCTACATCCTACCCACATTCTCTCTTTTTCTCTCTCTATTGACTCTGGTATTTTAAATAATGAGGAGACAAGATGGGAGCCACATTCACATGCACCCCATTTTCCTAGTCACCAAAGTGGGACACTCACCTCAAATAGAAATATTGCTAAATCCTTCCCTCCTTCCCTATATAAGGAGGCCATGAGAGCTCACTGGGGGGAGAGAACACACACACACACACACACACACACCTATCCATACACACTCTTGTGCTACATGCTTGTAGCATGAACCCTAATCACATAATCACAACACCATCATCATCACCATCACCATGCACAAAAGATGAGCACCACACCTCCACACCACTTGTAATTAGGGGTTGAAGGCACAATTTCAAGAAGAAGAAGGGTGGACACACTCATGATATTCCTCGCCATCAACTCCCATCTCTCCATTATGCCTCCTACGATCTTGTTCCCTTCTCATTTTCCTGCCATACGCTACCTATTGTATTCATCTTTTGCAAGCAATCAACACACTCCATCTTGGTGCCATACTTTGTGTCGCTTTGGATACATCTCATTGTGAGTATGGTATATGCTTGTTCCTTGCCATTTTTTTTCTGCTTATGTTAAGGTGTGCGGATTCGCCACCACACACACACACACTCTCTCTCCCTCTCATATTCCTATCATCTTGCTACCTCCATCTTAAGGTGTGCGGATTCGCCACCTTTTGTATGAGAAGTGAGCATACTTGCATGTATCCCTGACCTCGTTATCTTCCTTACTACATGCATGCATAGCGAGCCCATTCTCACTCACTCACCACTCCTCTCACCTTATTCTCCGACCACCCCATTCCACATTTGGGCGTGGATCTTGAAATTGTTTTCCATGCATGCTTCATTGTGTATATGTATGCGCCCTAGCCGCATATCTTGCTAGGTGGTGCCCCTATTGTGTATTCCCCATGATGAGGCCATTGTTCATAGTCTTGGTGTAGAGGCCACCGCGTCTATTTTTTTCACTTCCGCCTCTCATTTGGTGCCCCCACTGAGGAGGGCTCTTGAAACCCTTCAGTTTACAAGACTGAAAACCCTAAATTATTGTGAATGGATGAATGAGTATGAAGGATTTTCTAACTGGACGACAGAAGAAGAAGAGCTCCAAGCACAACTAGACGAACTCCGCATCTCCATCGAAGCTTGAGTGCCAGGTGTAACGGTAATCGATTTGAAGTGGGAGAGTCAACCAACGCGCCAAACCCAGTGGATATACATAGGCCAAGTGCCAAGAAGAAGAAGGAGAAGGTGGAACCCATGTCCGCAACCTACAACCAACCAACAACAAAATGGAAGGAGCTCTGCACAATAGAGAATCAACACTATTCTACTTTGAGAATCGGGTAACTCAAGTCACCGAGGTAATTATCATAGTCAGTTTTCAAGTCACACCTGATGCTGCAGCACAGATAACAGAAGCATTGGCTCACACTCTAGAAACTAGGGATCTACTGAGTTTGTTTCAGGAAAGAACACCACCCTCTCCTACAAGCTTGGACAGTGACTAAGCACCTCTAAGCTTCACATGAATCAGGACAACCTACCTCAAGACAGATCACACATACCAACACGTGTACGCTCAATCAAGGTAATATTGGACTTGAAGATTCACTACCAGCACGCCATTGACACCATGCCGGGTGGGGAGCGGTTTTTTTGAGGTTCTAGCATCAGATCAGCCATTTGTTTTACCTTTGGTATAAGGCAATGTACCGTTTGAAGTTTTAATCTATGTCCTAGTATAATAGGGTATACACGCCTCTTTGTAAAGAAGAAAAAAAATTTTGCAAGTTAAGAAGTGTGTCTTTCTAGCTCTCTCTCAGTAATCATGGCAAGTGTAGCATTTCCAACCTTTACTGGTAAGGTGGGTGAGGATGCTGCAGACTTTCTAGACAACTTGGAATAGCATGTGTCATCTCTGCGAGAGATGATGATGCTTCGCGCTTGTGCATCTTCCCACTTCTAATGAAGGTGGAGGCAAGATCATGGTACAATGCCTTGGCACAAGAAACCAAGGAACGGTGGGACTTATTAAGGGCAGCCTTTGTCAAGCGTTTTGGAGAGGGCACAACATCAAAGAAACTATGGCAATTGTTGACAGAGTTGAAGCAGGGCAGTATGCTGGAATACGCATCATATGAGTCAAAGTTTGTAGATTTATGGGGGCGATGGGTTGCATCGCTAAGAGAGGATGAGGGGGCACCTGATTTCCTAAAGAAGGATCGGTTTGTGGCTGGGTTATGGCCAATTCTTAAAGAGAAGGTGAAGGGAAGGTTTCCTGCTACGTATGAGCTAGCAGTTGAAGTGGCCCGCCTTAAAGACAAGAAGTTGCGCCTACAAGCCAGGAATATCGATGGAGAGGAAGCCGTTAGGACCCCACCACCTCTAGCACCACCTACAACAGCCGCCCAAAGGATTCAACCACAAGAACCAATTGAAGATCAGCAAGACCTGCTCAACCGAATCACCAATCAACTTGAGAATCTCTCAGTCCATTTGATACAACAAGGGCATGCACACAATCGCAACCAAGAGCAAGGAAGAGGACAACGAAGGCAAAACCAAGAATACCACTGCTACAATTGTGGGGAGGATGGTCATGGCATGTACTACTGTCCACAACCAAGGAGGCAGAATTTCAACAGAGGAGCCAGACAAAACTAGGTTTCACCACCAAGAGAAAGACCACCACCACCGAGGGCACCACGACAAGCACCACCCGTGCAAATCTTACAACCACCGATTCAACCACAACCACCACCACCACCACCACAACTTCTCATTCCACCCTTACCCCCACCACCAGTTGGCAATCAAACACTAAGTGTCATCAGTCTTGAAGGTAAGGGAAAGGAGAAAGTGGAGGAGGATAAGACCAAGGTTAAAGGAGTAGATGCCATTGGGGTAAAACGTGCTAGGCATGGTGAATCTTCTCAAAAGGAAGAAAAGATGAAGAATAACGGAGAATCTAGCAAAAAGCCGTCCAAGTCACGACGTAAAATTGACATTGTAGATTTCTCTTTGGGTGAATGTTCTAAACCATATGATTTGGTTCAAGATGTTTCTGTGCAGGGCCCAAAAATCACCTGGCCCCAGTTACTCCACCTAGCACCTAGGGTGAGGAGACAATGGACAAAGATGGTTAACACGAGGCGACCAAAGCCAAAGATAGCTGGGGCTATCTCCGGGAGGAATCTAGACGACATACTACCAGTGATGGATGCTTACATCAAAGGGCAATACATCTCCAATATCTACATCGATGGTGGCGCACAAATATGCGTCATGAGTGAAAAAATGATGCACCGTTTGGGTTTAGAGGTGAGTCGGCCGGCACCATGCCGAGTCAAAATGGCAAGTAATTTAAAAGTTCAATGTGTTGGTGTTATAAATGCAGTTAGGATAAAGGCATTCAACACCGAGGTAGATGTGGACATCTTTGTCATGCCGCACAAAGGGGAGGGCTATCCTATCATTCTAGGGAGGCCTTGGCTTATGGCTATGAGAGCTAAGCAGGACTGGGACACCGGCATAATCCAGATGAAGGATGCAAAAGGGAGGCCAATGCTTTACGACATGAAGACAGGCCAGCAATGCGACATGGATCTAGAAACCTCTATGGATGAGTTTTCTAGTGGTGACTCTTCAACCACTTCAGAGGAGGAGTCAACAGGGAGTGAAGGAAGTGATAGCTCCATTGAGGTAATGGGCCTCACATTCAACCACAACAAGGTGGACCCTTCAAATTTGCAACCACATGTGAAAGTGGTGAAGACACTTCAACTACCCCTATGGCACGAGATTGGTGAAAGACTCATGCAGAGAAATGTAATTGAGGTCTACTGGCACTTTAGGTTTTCCTTTCTAACTGTGAACATTGTGTGTAACATTAATTTGGGAAGCTCTTTAAGTTGGGTTGCGACAAGAGTGGAAGGATTGACATCAACAGCCAGTGGAATCAATCTAGGACACACCAATCAAGGAAGAATGGTTTTGCATACTAGTGGTAACATGGAGTCATTTTTCAAAATGTGGTTTGCAGTTTATCTTTTGTACATGGTGGGCTCTCTTGTGCAACAGGCATCAACCATGCAATCTATCCATGTGGGCAACAGGTCTCTATCAATTTGGCATGAAGAAGGAAAACAAGCATGATATGAGGATTAGGGTTTCTTACTCCCTTTTGGCTATGTGTCTGGACGAGGAAGCCATGCATGGTCCCGCTTTGGAATACTTTCAAGGAATGATCAAGTTCTTTCCATACCTTCTATCACTTATGCAAGAGTTAATTCTTGTGCAGCTTGTGGACTCAAGAATCATTTTAAGTGTGATCTTCTGAAGAGGACATTATTGCATACAATGGATTTATGCTTAGTGTGGGACCCAGGTGGACACCGAAAAGAACTTTGGGGAGCCTCATGCTTCCAAGGGATCCATTATTCCCTACAAGGATCTACCAGCCACCAAGGAGAAATCCTACTCTATTTCAACATGCTCACGAACAGAGCTAGAGGCATGAATACCTCTAGCCTTAGGGGGAGGGCTAATGAGGCATGCTTTTCCATGCATGGGAACCCCCCCATATTTTTTTCTCTTTTACCAAAAATATTTCCTATTATATAAGCTACTTTTGATTTTTTCTTCCCTTTTTCACTAACGTTTTAGCCTTTATTAAATAAATAATACTTATGCTAATCAATCACGATGTAGCATAATAAGTAAGCTTTCTTTGTTGATCTCTCTTTTGACCTTAAATATTATATATATATATATTCTAGTATTTTCTAATATATTTTTTTCATGTATATATATTATTCCACTCTACCAAATATTTTATTCACTAGTTTTCATTTTCAAACCTCAACCCCACTTTCAAATTTCAATAATACCTCCATCTAGATGATTGCCAATCTTTTCAACCCTCTAGGTCATGTTTTCATACACATGAAGGAGCTTACACTTGAAGGCAAGAGAGAAGTCCACTCAAAGAGGACCACCAAAAGACTTTTGTAGCCACAAATAATACATTATTTGGCTGAATTTTTTAAGTAAAGAAGAACCCCGAATCTGAAGGAGCATTCAACATGAAAGATGTAGCTCGTGATCTCAACTTTTAGCTCAATTTTTTTCAGAATTTTTGGAGTTATGAACACGGAGATATGTTTTTTGTAGTGGACCCCAGTTTTCTCGTGTAATGGTGACACAGGCCATCCCCACTTTTCTTCCTTCTAGAATGGCTATGGTTCTACAAGTCTTCAAGCATGATTACAAGAGACAAGGCTCTTTTAATGAGGTCTTGGCTAGTCTAGAGTAATTCTATCACCATTTTTGGAGGATCCATCCTCATCAACAAATATCCACCTTCGACAACCTCTCTTATAATTTTCTTACCTCTCTCTTCTCTCCCTAATAAGCTTATGTCTATCCAAAGCTAGACTATTGTAAATATTTCCTATCCTCTACATCCTACCCACATTCTCTCTTTTTCTCTCTCTATTGACTCTGGTATTTTAAATAATGAGGAGACAAGATGGGAGCCACATTCACATGCACCCCATTTTCCTAGTCACCAAAGTGGGACACTCACCTCAAATAGAAATATTGCTAAATCCTTCCCTCCTTCCCTATATAAGGAGGCCATGAGAGCTCACTGGGGGGAGAGAACACACACACACACACACACCTATCCATACACACTCTTGTGCTACATGCTTGTAGCATGAACCCTAATCACATAATCACAACACCATCATCATCACCATCACCATGCACAAAAGATGAGCACCACACCTCCACACCACTTGTAATTAAGGGTTGAAGGCACAATTTCAAGAAGAAGAAGGGTGGACACACTCATGATATTCCTCGCTATCAACTCCCATCTCTCCATTATGCCTCCTACGATCTTGTTCCCTTCTCATTTTCCTGCCATACGCTACCTATTGTATTCATCTTTTGCAAGCAATCAACACACTCCATCTTGGTGCCATACTTTGTGTCGTTTTGGATACATCTCATTGTGAGTATGGTATATGCTTGTTCCTTGCCATTTTTTTTCTGCTTATGTTAAGGTGTGCGGATTCGCCACCACACACACACTCTCTCTCTCCCTCTCATATTCCTATCATCTTGCTACCTCTATCTTAAGGTGTGGGGATTCGCCACCTTTTGTATGAGAAGTGAGCATACTTGCATGTATCCCTGACCTCGTTATCTTCCTTACTACATGCACGCGTAGCGAGCCCATTCTCACTCACTCACCACTCCTCTCACCTTATTCTCCGACCACCCCATTCCACATTTGGGCGTGGATCTTGAAATTGTTTTCCATGCATGCTTCATTGTGTATATGTATGCGTCCTAGCCGCATATCTTCCTAGGTGGTGCCCCTATTGTGTATTCCCCATGATGAGGCCATTGTGCATAGTCTTGGTGTAGAGGCCACCGGGTCTATTTTTTTCACTTCCGTCTCTCAGTAGACATGGTGACAAAACTACCAAAAGATTCAGGAAAAATTTTGGTAGAGTCTCCTTTGTATTTGGGACTATGTCAACCAAAATACAAGACAAAATGACCAAGTATATCACTCACAAAGCATAAAGAGAGAAATGCCTCTCAAAAGCACACTATATAGAGACCAATTGAGAAGCATTAAATGTCAAACTGACCATAGACTGCCAACTCGACATCAAGAACACCTATACCACTCTATACATGTCCTATGGCAAGGCCTCGTAAGGTATGCTCCAGCTACCTATATCACCGAAGGTATCTCCATATTTGAGAATACCCGAGCTCAATGAAAACCTCATGCTATCGACCGTCAACAATGTAGGTTATGCAACAAAAAGTATAGCCAAGTCTCACTGTAATGTACCCAACATTTTTCAATAAAGTATTTTATTCACTTTGCAAATATTTAAAATTCGCATTTTGTTAAGTCATAATGCATTCAAACAGAATGATCGGATTGAAAATCGGATTTTAGAACTATTACTTATGGTCTTTATTCACTTGAAAACTATAGGTTGATGGGAAACTTAAGCCTCAAGACTGTATCTAGAGATAAGAGTTGACTCTTGGGAAAGAAGGAGCAATTTTAGGAAAGGAGGAGTATTTTTAGGAAAGAAAGAGGAGGGAGTTAAGTTTAGATTTCTTGTCTTGGAGCTCAAGCTTCTTCTAAAATTGGAGAACCGAAATCGTGCATCGAAATCCGCGTCCGCAAAAAAGAAAATATGTGTCCCTCTATTCTTAGCTGGGCTTGAGATCCTATATAAAGCTTCTTCTAAAATTGGAGAACCGAAATCGTGCATCGAAATCCGCGTCCGCAAAAAAGAAAATATGTGTCCCTCTATTCTTAGCTGGCCTTGAGATCCTATATAAAGACCCCTCTCCCCTCAATTTGAAGACACAAAGACACACTCTCAGAAGCAGAAGCTCTCTTGCCTTGCATTGGATTTACCTTCTCTCCCTTAACCTCTCTCCCTCGAGCTCTTACCTTCAATCCATCTCCATCTCCAAATCTTTCTCTACCATCGTCGTGTTGCCCTTGAAGTTCTGGAGTTCTCTTCTCTCTTTACCTCTTCTCTACATCGATACAATGTCGCCCAAGTGAGTTACTCGAAGCTCGAAGGACGCTCACATCGCTCCACCTCCAAGGAAGGTGCAAAAGAAGATATCATCTACTCCAAATGTTGCTGAAGCGGATGTATTGGTCGCGGAAGAAGTCGAAGCTGTTCAACCTCAAACACGGGAGGTAATTGAACATGTCACTATTCCGGTGAGACAAATTTATAATTTTGCATTGCTATTCATGTTGACTTGGGAAGCTAAGCATAGGGAACCCCTTAAACTGTTCGAGAAACATGATTCTATCACAAGAAACAAGCATATGTTTTTATAGATTAGTGAAAGAACTGTTTGATAAATTATCACTGTTTGTTGAATTGTTATTGCTTTAAAAATTGTTATTGTTTGATAAGTGGATTCTGATTGATATGAAGAATTGGTTGATCATGTTTGAAGAATCATTTAAAGAGAAGAATTGCTGAAAGAATATCTTTTGTTCCTTGCGGGTAGCGAGATGATGCCGCGGTTAGCGGAGATTAAGTTGCGGTTATCGGCTCTCTTTTGTTCCTCGCGGTTAGCGGGATGCCTCACGGTTAGCGAGATGGGAAGGTTACGCAATTCGCAGTTAGCGAATAAATCCTTTGCAAAGGCTCTGTTGGTTAGACAGAGAAAGTCTGCGAGTAGCGGCAACTCATAAGCAATTGGAAAAGTTTTTTTTGTTGAAATATAGGGTTGTCTTCATTAGGCCTTGTTTGAATTGTTTTGGTATTGTTTGAAGGGTTGTATAAAAGAACCTGTGTTTGGATTAATTAATTAAGGAACTCTATTTGTATATGTAAAACAGTGTGGTAAAAAGTGTGCGTGTGGGGTGGAAAGTGGGGGCTGGCTCAGGTTGCCAGTGAAGGATGGGTGGTCTCAATTAGTCGAGAAAATCTCCAATCCCTCTTATTAAGAGAAGTGAAATCAGAGACTTATTGTGCCAAGAGTCGAGATGGCCCAAATCTACGTGACACAAGATTACTATTTAGTTTAGACTAAGTCTCATATCATATTTATGGTTTATGGATGGTAGCCGTACCTCTTAAACTTGGGAAAAAAGGTGTTGCTTATGGATTCTAAATATGTCCATGGGATTTTATCTTTATGTTAGGAAACAGCTTTATTAGAATCCTAGATTTATCGATCTCGCTTGTGGCGTATGACCCGGTTATAACCAGTAAACGATGGATAGAGGACTTCCTCTCTTTTGTTGCTCGTATCTCTACTTTTTGGAAACAGAGTAGGGTGTCATCAATGAAAAAGGAGAATAAAGAAAAGCCATCTATCAAGTCGTCCCAATCTTCTCAAGGTTGGGGACCTCACACTCAGAAATGGCTATCGTGTCTTGGAAATGGCCGAGACTGTCCGATACTAGCCAAAAGATGGCTCCACAAAAGCGTACAATGGCAGTATCCACAAAGACATACAGTCTGTCACGATGCTCAAACATGCACAAAAATCATGTGCATGCAAAGAAATATCCTTGCGGGGAGTCAAACCGCTCTCAAAAGAGATCAAACACTGTCAAAAGTTCCAACATATGCATGTATGCATAGAAAACCGCTCCCACTGGAACCAAAATATTCAAGCACTAAAACCTGTAAGTCAATGCCAATGTTGTAGCCAAAGCCAAAATTGAGGCCGAGAAGCACAGAGGAAGCTAACCAAGCCACTCAATGTACTTGTACCTGTACCTGTAGTCGAAGAAGACAATTCCATCAAACTCCCACTCTTTGTGTGTGTATGAAGCCACTCCAAAAGAGGCTACACATTCCCGAATGAGATGTGGGCTCTTCTAGATAGAAGAGACTGCAACAATGGTACCTGTAATGGCTATGGAAGCTCTACAACACAAACTACCAAAAGAGAGCTGAAAAATGCAGCTCCTAAATTGTAGCTTGAATGAGGTTTTTGATGGCATGAATGGCTCCAAAAGGGGGGTAAAACCCCGAGACACTTGCAGGAAACGCTCTCAAAATACTGAATTTACCGATGCCAAAGTTGGAACCCTATTTGCACTCTTGAAAGTGCGCGCGCACACGGAAGGGATTTCAAGAATGAAATAGCTCTGATACCAGATGAAGGAGAGGAGCTAGGAGCACAACAGAAGAAGAAGAGGAATAGGCACACACACTCTACTCACACACCACCATAGCCACACACACAGGTTGGAGGGGGAGAGCCGACATACACTGTGTGCCCCATTTCTTTCTTCTCTATCTTCCGCACTTAGGCACAATCCACACTCTACTTAGTGTTAGTGGCTCACACAAGTGTATAGCTTTACACTTAGGGTTAGTAGAAATTAGTGATGGGCGGTCGGCCACATGGCCATTAAACCTCACACAAGAGGGTGTATATGCTTGTTTTTTTAACTTTTTACTTTGGAAAAGATCTCTTTGTTGTGCAAAGCAAAGTGCTTGGACAGATTCCATATGAAGCTGATGTACAAAGAAAAGTGCTTTGCTCAACTCATGTGAAGCATGGCTTCTCTTATGTACTACAGTCTTCTTGACTCATTGAAGCATGGATTCTCTTATGTACCACAGTCTTCTTGACTGATTTTTTATCAACGATATTGGTTCATATCTTTGGCACTACGTGGGTATAAGTTCACAGTTTTCGCACTGCTGCACTTTGATGTATCCATGCCAGTGTAATTGTGCAAGGTATGTATACCAAGGGCTCACATGGTTGATACTGTCATTGAAGTCATAGGCTTATTATTATATTTTTTGCTATGTATGCATGGCATACTAGTATGATGGACGCACGACACCCATCATTGCACACGCTTCTGATATAACACTAAGTACTCTGTCAACAAGGACAAGGTAAGTGATTGATATCTTAAAATACTTTTTATGTTTATTCACAGGCAAAGTGACATATTTAAAGTCACCCTGGTACGGTCACAATCACATACAAGGTAAGTGGGTCAAGATGTGACTTATGGTACCTCTCTCTACAAGGGCATGGTACAAGTACACTGTTGTACGCTTATAGGATAAGCTATGACACAGACATGGTCGCACTCGATCATATGCAAGGGGCATACAACACATTTAAATAAGGGGTTTTCCTCAGCCCATCTCTCTCTCTCTCTCTCTCTCTCTCTCTCTCTCTCTCTCTCTCTCTCTCTCTCTCTCTCTCTCTCTCTCTCCAGCTTCTATGTGAGAAAGGTGAAACTAGGCATGATTTTCTTGAAATCTTTCTAAGTCAATACAGTAATAAGAAGGGCTAAAATCCATCCATTGCCACCTATTTTGGAAAGGCTAAGAGCCCTTTTTTGTAATCCATAAGTGATTGCTTTCAAGATCGAACAATTCTATTCAGTTGAGTACCCATCAATTCTAATGGACAAGCAAGAGTCTTAACATTAGTGATTTTTTGGGCATTATTTTAGCACTACACACTTTAAGTGTGATGATCAAGTTGAGTTTTTGAACGTCTTAAACTCATATGAGCTTCTCTCTACCAAGGAGTATAGATGAAGCCAGCATTTCAGACATCACGACTGTTCACAAAAACCCAAGATTATGGATTTTTGGGTCTGGAAAATATCGAGTTGTTATGAAAGCGATTTTCACTTCAGTGGATCTCCTATTTTATCTATAGCACTAAGAGTGTCTATATGCGTATAGTTTGGGAGTAATACCCAACTCGTGATTACTAAATCACTTATTAAGTGTGATGGTCAATTCTTGGAATCTTCATACTTGCACTTTCACGGAAATAAGTCCATACGTTGCCAACGACTAGTGGATAATTTCAACTTCCAAAGTTGAATTTAGATACCATTGACTGCTAGTTGAGCAGTTTCCATACAAAAGTCTAACCAAGAGGTTTGGCAATGTCAATTTTAATCGAGGGGTTTGGATTGCAATGGCAACACCCAAGGTTACATGTGCAATATTACTTGCATTTTACTAATTTTCAACTTAGTGCTCCCAAGCCTTTGCAGGCGAGAAATTTGGGCAAGTGTCTTTCACTACTAATAAGTGAACACAATGTTCAACCTCCAGGTACACACGTGGTTTGGAAGCATAAACTTCTATGTTTTCATCCATTTTTCTCTTAAGAGAGATGAAAAGGTCATGTAATAGCCAAGAAATTTAGGATGTAGTTTAAAAAATAAGTTTCTGCACTATGCAGTTATAGACCCACTTGTAGGGTTTATTTGGCACGTTGGTGCAGCTAAAGTTTGGTCCAAGCTAGGAGACAGTCTATGCCAGGCAAAGGCAGCATGTGAGTGCAGTGCAAAATGCTAGGGCATGTACCAAAGCCCTAGGCAGCCCAAGGATAGTGGAAATGTATGTTCAAAGTGGTTTTTTTAGGCCAAAGGTGTGCTGCAAAGAGCCAAGCAGGTTGGTGGACTACTATGTCCAAGATGTGGATTTTATGTGCTAGAATGTGGTGTTTAGTGTGCTCTAGAAGCCAGTCGAGACGGCTCGTCAAACGGAGACCTGGTGCTCAAGATATTGCAGTTTAAAGAAAGAGTATGTAGCAGATCCCCGACGGACAGGGCAGCAGGGGACAGGTGGCCTGGGCTAATGTCAATGTATATGTGTGTAGTGCTCGAGTGGTGGAGCATGCCTCTCTTCTCGGATTGCGAATTAGACCTCTGGATAGCAAGATATGGTCAGTTGAAGATTTTTCGGGGGCCGGGTCTGAGCTCATTTGACCGCATTGGGAGAGGTGTGCCATTTGGCATTTTTGCGGCCTCGCCAACATTCTCGGTGGTAGTGTGCACTGTGTGAAGTCAGAAGGAGGTCGCGGCTCGTGATTTCGAGGCCTGAGCATCGAGTTGCGGTATGGACAAAAAAGGGAGCATTGGGTGGTTGAGTGCATGCAGATGCATTTTTGGTTTTTTGGCGGCCTCGGATGGCGGACTCAGGAAAGTCAAAGTGCGGGAAGGGTTGCATGGCACTGGACATACATGGTAAAGTTTTGGCATGGCTTCACGACACAGGGTTCCGATCAAGGAGCAGATTATAGAGGCTGGGAGAAGAAGGCCAGAAAAGAGGTTTTTTTTATATAAATATGTTTGGAGTTTTTTTTTGGAGCTTATGGCCATGAGCCCTGGGAATGCCACGTGGCCGGGCGTATGAGTACAGAAGACGGAGCGACGGGCGCGCAGTATATATGTTGGGGCGTGGCCCCTTTGGAGAGTACACAAGAGAAGGAGCTTGGAGCTCCGTGAAGTAGTGGCTATGGCGCGAGTGCCTCTAGCGCTGCGCAGGCGGAGGTTGGGAGGTTTTGGCGGCGACAGTTGGCGAGTGTGTCGGTGACGCGGTGGCGCGCGCCCGGAGCGGCCGCGGAGTCCGACAGTTGGTGGTGATGACGAGGTGCGCGACAGGGGCACTTCCCACGCGCTGAAATTTTGAGAAGGAGAGGAAGGGGAGCAATAGCGACATCGCTATTGCCCCCCCCCCCCCCCCCCCCCCCCCCCCCCTCATGTAAAGGTAAAGTCCCATAGCAGCAGAGCAAAGCGAGTGAGAGTGAGAGAGTCTAAAAGAGCTTGCCCTGTGTCGGAAAGAGGCCAAACATGCTAAAATTGGGTGCTCCCCCTCTATAAAGGAGTCTTTTTTATCATTTTGAAGGGATTTTTTGTCGCCTCGTGAGGCTTGGGAGCCACTGGGAAAAGAGCCAAGAGTGATTTTTGTCTGTAGAGGGCCGAGAGGGCGCCTCCCCCTATGTATTTTGTGAAGCCGAGTGCGGTTGTAGTGTTTTTTTGAGCAAGGAGTGAGTTTCCCCCATTGAAAACGGGCGTTTCTTGTCAGGCTATTTCCTTCCCCCCCCTTCTCCTGCTCTGTTCTGTTGCATGTGATGCCGGGTGTGTGATGGCATGTGCGCCCCCCCGATGAGTGTGTGTGCAAAGAGAGAGAGAGAGAGAGAGAGAGAGAGAGAGAGAGAGAGAGAGAGAGAGAGAGTGGTATGTGTGCAAGGGTAGGTGATGATTGCAGCCGTTTTGTGGGGGCGGGATGATTGGTGGTCTATTTGAGTGCATGTGCACTACGGTGCGTCAAGTTGTGTTTGATCGTGTGTGCGATAGTGTGAATTCTGTGAGTCGAAGGTGCTCACAAAGTGGATTGGGGTGTTGTGTGTGCCCTGAGCTATAGAGAGGCGCTTGTGTTTGTGCCGGGCGTGTTCCCCCATTCCCCCTCTCCATCTTGTGGTGCCCCCACGGAGGAGTATATTGATGCTCCTAGTTAAAGTTGAAGTGTTGATTTCTGTGATACCAAAGGTGCGGCCTTTGAAGAGCAGGTGCTGCTAGTGATGTCTTGGACGGGATTTCCCATTTTCACTGGGGTTGAAGATGCGAAAACTTGGCTTCAAGACTACGGATTGTTTGTGTTGGAAAGCGGTTTATCAAGAGAAGATGGTGCGGTACAGGTGTTCCCGCTCCTAGTTCATGGTAAAGCAAAGCTATGGTTTGATAGCCTTGGTGAAGAAGAAAAGGCATATTGTGAAGCCCTGGAGGCGGCTTTTCGAAGGAGATTTGTTGCGGATGTGCAGCTGGATGAAGTGAAGCGAAAGCTAGACAGTTTGAAGCAATGTTTGGAGGGATATTTTCAAGCGTTCGAGTGGGATTTCGAAGCCCTTTGGGGAAAGCTAATCAAGGTAACTGCTGCAGAAAATGCCAGTTTTTTGAAGTTATGTAAGTTCATGGATTGCTTGCATGAGGAAGTGCGAGATATGGTGGAGTTAGATGGTCCAATGTCGTATGAGGAGGCGGTAGCTCTAGCGAAAGAGCGAACCAAGAATATTTTGAAGAAGCGCGAGGCTAAGCGGTGTTTGCAAGGTGCAATGATGCTAAAGCAGTGTGAGGCGGTGGTAGACGAGCCACAAGTGGTGCAAAGAGAAGTGCAGGTGCAAGAAGAACCAAGGGTTCTTTGGCTGCAAAGAGACAGAATGGTTCCTATGACAAAGATGCCAGCTAGAGCGGTTCCAATTGTGGAGGATGTGCAGGTGGTTCCAGAGTGGACAAAGAATGTGCTGCCAAGTTCAAGTGTAGCTTTTGAAGCTTCATTGAAGTGCGGTAAAGAGCAAGGAGTGCGGTTTGCAGATGAGGTTGAAGCGGTGAAGCTAGAGGAGATTCCTGAGCTTGAAACCGAAGAGGAAACTGTGTCAAGTGACAGTAGCTCTATGGACGCAGATACAAGTTGGGAGACCGAATCATCCCAATCCAGGTATGATGAGTTCGACCTCTTACATGTGAGTGGAGAGGTAGTGAATGTGTGCGAGGAGCAGCACGAAGTGCAAGCCGAAGTGCATAGTGAAGATCAAATGGAGCAGTCTAGCCCTACATGTGATGAAGAACAGGTAAAGTTGGTGTGTAGTACCATGCTAATGGCCATGTTGATGAAGATAGCGGTGGAATATGCCATGGTGGTGCAGCAGGTGCAAAATTTTGTCAAGAGGGATAAAGCAATTGTGCCTATGGAGAAGGACGAAGAGGATGCAGTGGTAGAAGAGCAATTAGTTGAAGCGGACAAGCAGGCGGTGCTTATTGACCTTGAAGGGCGAATTGATGAAGAGGAGCTCGACGATGCTGGAATTGAGTTTAGGGCAAGTGAGAAGAGCAAAGCGGAGTCAAAGTTAGAGGTGCTTCCTATGCAGTCAAAGCCTTCTATGACAAGTGATGCGGACTCCAAAGCAGTGTCCAAGCTTTGTAAGGAGGTTGGTAAGTGGTGGTTGAAGGGAATTCTAATCAAGGTAGATGTGCAGTATGTTGTTGAGCAGGTACAGGATCTGCTAGACGGGGATCTAGCTTTACATGGATGGGAGGGCGGGTCAGGTATGTCGCGAGTGTTGATTGAGCAGGGTGGTGAGCACGAAGGTGCTCTATTTGGTATTCTTGGAGGTGCTTTGTTGCTAGTGTGCAGTTTGCCAAGGAGGGCTTGGAGTGGTAGAAGCATGTGGTTGGAAATTTGGTTATGCAGTTGGGTATGGGCCTTGGTGTGGCACTATGCAAAATGGTTATAGGTGAACGGAAGAGACCAATGGAAGGTGTTTGACCCTGGTGGGTGATTACTGGTAAAGCAGGGGATTGGGCAACCCGCATGAGCAAAAATAGCGGGTAGTAGGTGCCAGTTTTGTACATATGGTGGGTGTTTTGTAGTGTGCAAAGAGTTTGTTTTCGGTGTGCAGTTTTTGTAGTACAATAAGGCCATGTCTGTGGTTGAACATAAATGTTCAACGAGGGGGTGGGCAATAATGGTTTAGCTCAAGTTGGTCCAAGCTAGGAGATGGTCTATGCCAGGCAAAGGCAGCATGTGAGTGCAGTGCAAAAGGCTAGGGTAGGTACCAAAGCCCTAGGCAGCCCAAGGATAGCGGAAATGTATGTTCAAAGTGGTTTTTTTAGGCCAAAGGTGTGCTACAAAGAGCCAAGCAGGTTGGTGGCCTACTGTGTCCGAGATGTGGATTTTATGTGCTAGAATGTGGTGTTAACACTAGGTTGGTAATGGGACACTTTTATGTCCTGTTAAGTGACCATTTTCCTTGAATTATGTCAAGAGTTTCAAAATGGATTTTGAGGTGCTATCTATCTAGAAATTTGTCTCATGAGACATTTTTTTGGAATATCAATTCCATCTTTAACCTTGTCCTTGCACAACATTTCACAACTAAACTGTGTGAAAAAACGGGTCCTGTTTTTGGCTTTTTTCAACTTTTTGCAACTATACCACTCTAGAATTCATGTTTGTGAGGTCTATAATGCTAGAGAACTATCTTTAGTAGTCCTCAACATGTCCTGATGCTTCTAGGGAGAAATAAATGTTAAAGTTGTAAGTTATGACCAAATTACAAAAATTGTCAAATCCTGTTTTTTAGCCAATTTTAGCTCTTCTATGATTTTTTTGGTGGCTTTCATGATATCCAAATGTAGTTTTGATTTTCTATGTCCCATATTGTAACATAAAGCTAATATTCCTTGAGTTTTTGGGCACCTAATACCCTATTTTGCATAGTACACAACGATGGTTGGTTTTTTCTATTATAGAAGAAAACAAAACATTCTAGTATATCAAGTATAGCTTTTTCAATATTGCTAGTTTCTTGTGACAACTATATGCATTTTGTAGGTAGTAACCATATCTAGTCATAAGGATCAAATTTGGCTAGATATTCAATAGTTTCTATGGGATTCTACAACTCATAATGTTGAACCCAGTTTTTTCATGTTTGCTGTATTTAGCACTTCATCTTTGTCCCCAAGATTCCCCTTGGTAAGAGATCTATTATTCTTTTGACATGCTCCATGGCTCCTTATGAACCTAAAGGACAATAGGGAACTAAGAAAACATGCATATATTATTTGTATTCAGCGTGGCTATAGAGACTTTGATGATAGGTTTGCAGAATGGTAAAAATTCAACTTTTTATACCTATTTCTTTTGGCAAAACAAAAAATAGTGAGTGAGAAGCAATCATATGTTCTGATCACCAACCCATTGAAGTTAACAAGGGAATTTGTCTCAAGTCCTACAAAAATCCCTAATCTTATTTTTATACAAAAAAACGTAAGAAATGACTGTTTTGATGAAAATGTACTGGTCCATCAACTTTGGAGGCTTGGTGTGACCAAAAGATGAGAAATTTTACAAGTCTCTTATTTTTTCCATGTGTAGTAGGCCTTGAACTATAACCTCATGAAAGGATTTCACAAAATGAGTGGATCTACTATGGTTTTGGAGGTTTTTTTCAAAACCCTGAAAGGACACTTTTATGTCCTGTTAGGTTACCAACCTAGTGTTAAGTGTGCTCTAGAAGCCGATCGAGACGGCTCGTCAAACGGAGCCCTGGTGCTCAAGATATTACAGTTTAAAGAAAGAGTATGTAGCAGATCCCTGACGGACAAGGCAGCAGCGGACAGGTGGCCCGGGCTGATGTCAATGTATATGCCTGTAGTGCTCGAGTGGTGGAGCATGCCTGTCTTCTCGGATTGCGAATTGGACCTCTGGATAGCAACAAATGGCTAGTTGAAGATTTTTCGAGGGCCGGTCTGAGCTCATTTGACCGCATTGGGAGGTGTGCCATTTGGCAGTTTTGCGGCCTCGCCAAGGTTCTCAGTGGTAGTGTGCACTGTGTGAAGTCAGAAGGAGGTGGCGGCTCGTGATTTCGAGGCATGAGCATCGAGTTGTGGTATGGACAAAAAAGGGAGCATTGGGTGGTTGAGTGCATGCAGATGCATTTTTGGTTTTTGGCGGCCTCGGACGGCGGACTCAGGAAAGTCAAAGTGCGGGAAGGGTTGCATGGCACTGGACATACATGGTAAAGTTTCGGCATGGCTTCACGACACGGGGTTCCGATCAAGGAGCAGATTATAGAGGCTGGGAGAAGAAGGCCAGAAAAGAGGTTTTTTTTATATAAATATGTTTGGAGTTTCTTTTTGGAGCTTATGGCCATGAGCCCTGGGAATGCCATGTGGCCGGGCGTATGAGTGCAGAAGACGGAGCGACGGGCGCGTAGTATATATGCTGGGGCGTGGCCCCTTTGGAGAGTACACAAGAGAAGGAGCTTGGAGCTCCGTGAAGTGGTGGCTATGGCGCGAGCGCCTCTAGCACTGCGCAGGCGGAGGTTGGGAGGTTTTGGCGGCGGCAGTTGGCGAGTGTGGCGGCGACGCGGTGGCAGGCGCCCGGAGCGGCGGCGGAGTTTGGCAGTTGGAAGTGATGACGAGGCGCCCGACAGGGGCACTTTCCACGAGCCGAAATTTTGAGAAGGAGAGGGAGGGGAGCAATAGCAACATCGCTATTGCCCCCCCCCCCCCCCCCCCCCCCCCCCATGTAAACGTAAAGTCCCATAGCAACAGAACAAAGCGAGTGAGAGTGAGAAAGTCTAAAAGAGCTCGCCATGTGTCGGAAAGAGGCCAAACATGCTAAAAATGGGTGCTCCCCCTCTATAAAGGAGTCTTTTTTATCATTTTGAAGGGCTTTTTTGTCGCCTCGTGAGGCTTGGGAGCCAAAGGGAAAAGAGCCAAGAGTGATTTTTGTCTGCAGAGGGCCGAGAGGGTGCCTCCCCCTATGTATTTCGTGAAGCCGAGTGCATCTATAGTGTTTTTTTGAGCAAGGAGTGAGCTCCCCCCATTGAAAACGGGCGTTTCTTGTCGTGCTATTTGCTTCCCCCCCTTCTCCTGCTCCGTTCTATTGCATGTGATGTCGGGTGTGTGATGGCGTGTGCGCCCCCCCGATGAGTTTGTGTGCAAAGACAGAGAGAGAGAGAGAGAGAGAGAGAGAGAGAGAGAGAGAGAGAGAGAGAGAGAGAGAGAGAGAGAGAGAGAGAGAGAGAGAGAGAGAGAGAGTGGTATGTGTGCAAGGGTAGGCGATGATTGCAGTCGTTTTGTGGGTGCAGGTTGATTGGTGGTCTATTTGAGTGCGTGAGCGCTGCGGTGCATCAAGTTGTGTTTGATCGTGTGTGCGATAGTGTGAATTCTGTGAGTCCAAGGTGCTCACAAAGTAGATTGGGGTGATGTGTGTGCCGTGAGCTATAGAGAGGCCCTTGTGTTTGTGCCAGGCGTGTTCCCCCATTCCCCCTCTCCAACGTGTTGTCACATGGGATACAACATGGACTAGGAACTCAAGGAGTTTGGTTTAGCTAGTGCGGAGTAAGGATAATGAGGGTCCCTGTCACTCACATCGTAGAGTGTTTGCATTTACCTCCATACACAAGTACATCTCGTACTTGAAGGATGTTATTTTTTCAAAAATTCTTACATGAGACGTATTCCATATGTGGAGAGTATGAGTCTTTGGGCCTGAAACTAGCACCCACTATTTTAGTTATGTGTCGCGACAAAGTCCCTAGGTGCTGGTTGAATCCGTTTGCTAGACCATTTTCAGCATGACATATCAGGAACAATTTCAGTGGCCACCAATTGTCGGATACTTAGAACACCTTGTTAAGGTACAAGTGCTGCTAAACAAAATTAACGAATGGTTGTTTATGCATATCGCAAGGCTATGACTTGTTAAGGTTTCATTGTTTGTATCTAGAAGTGATTAATGTTTCACCTTCTATTATGGTTCAAACATTTCAGCAAGGCTTGCAAATGTTTACAGTAGAAAGTAATTAGTTTCTTTTCAGAACTATTTACATTCCTCTTTAATGTGTGCTAGGAGCATCACATTCGCCATAAATATTGGCAAGGATGATCATGTATATACAGGTTTGGATCTCCTTTTTGCTAAATGCATGCACACTAGGTGTTATGGACCCTAGTGTTTAGCAAAGGTTGATTTGGAGTGGCATGCATATTCATCATTAGTGCTATGAAGCATTTTTTACTCTATGTGCAGTATCTCTATGAGATTATGTTTGGATCTACCAATCACCAATAAAGTTCATGGCTCGGTTTGGGTGCTTGTGGATCTCTCAAGTTAATGAAGATGGTTATGAGTCTCATTGTTGATTCCTTAGCAATATTGTACGACATTGTGCTCCCTATTTACCCATCATCTGGAATGACTGTCTGTAAACTGTGGGGAAACACATCTCAATACTGTCAATATCCAAGGGGATAGGCAAATTACAAAGTGTAGTCTTGTGCTAAAGGATATGTCAAGTGTGTACATTATCACCAATCAATCCAATCAGAAAGTGTTTATGGCTCTACTTGGAGTTTTCTTACCATAAGTTGAAGCCTGTTTGCAACTAGGTTTAGTCTCTTCATGTTTAATTCAGGTTCTCAACCTTGAACACTAGTTATGGTGGGGTTGTTTACTAATGAAATTTGAGAACAAGTCAAGGACTTAAACTTGGATGACGGGTTATGTCAGCAAGTTACTTTCATGTAGAGTGAAAAGAGGTACTTTTTTGGGTACATCTTTGTTGTGATAACTCCTATAGCATGCTCATGTGCATTCTAAATGGAGTCTACACACTATGATTGGATAGGAACCGATAACACATGATGGTTGCAAATGGACAACAATGTGAAAAATCAAGATGTTACTCTTGGTTTCGTTGAACCTCCTACTAAATCGTGTTCTGGTCAAGCAAACAGCTAGATCAATGGAGGATGCCACTGTGGAAAACATTAGTGTATCACCACTCTTGTTTTCAAGGAGAAAAATGCTTCTCCAAGGGGGAAGTAATGTCATGCCAAGGGTAGGACCGAGCAGGGTCAAGGGCCAGGATGGACATGCAATCAACGGGGTCTCTATGTTTAGCAGGTCAAGGGCCTATATAGAGCATGGATGGGTGGATATTAGCATAGTTTATTCCCCTCTACCTTTTGCAGTTAAACATGTGACTAATACCCTTAAACAAGGTAGGAGAGTATTGTGAAGGCAAGGATGGAAATACTACGCAGGTGTTAAAACCATGGCAATTCTTGACAGTGGAGCGGGTGTGACAATTGCAACCAAAGAGTGGGAAAAACTTGCCTTGAGGGCCACAAGGATGAAATTGCAATTAGTAGATGGCTATATGGAGAAACCCATAGATCGTTTGGAGAAGGTAATTGTTACTTCTTGTGACATTGAGTACGAGCATGCCTTTGCTATAGTAGATTTTGATAAGAAGAACAACTATGGCATAATACTTGGATGACCATTCATGTGATAATTGAAGATGGTTCAAGACTGGGGTTATGATCATATATACCTTAGGCACATGGAAACCACAGCGTGCATAAACCGTAAAGACCATAGTTACAAAGATGTGAACCAAACCCCTATTGAGGAGTTTGATTCAGCTACATTAATAGGATTTGAGCTTCCAGCTTCGTTAGGTAAGCCAAAGGATCTATGGATGTGTGGAGCCTCTCATTGCAAAAGCGTAAAAGGAGAAGAGTGTATTTTGGAAAGGACGATTGAAGGTAAGGGATACATTCTTAAAACTTTCCCTAAAGAAATTCTAGAGCGTTTAGAATGGACACATATTCTAGCAACCCTAGACACGTATTCATGAATTTTTTGGATGAGCATGAAGTCACTAGGTCATGCCTAAAATCTTTCCCACTAGCCTCACTTGGTCCCATCAGCATTTATTGTTCAAAGCCAACAAGGATGGGAGGCGATATGTTCCTACTCTCCCAGCAAATTTCTAACAGGGATAATGATTATGCATTGGATATACGAGGAGATCAAGGTATTGAGCAAGAAAATCAGGCCTCAACTTCTCTAGTGGTCATGTGGGTATTGTGCGGTTGAAAAGAAAGAAGCAGATATGTTGCTCGTAGACAAAAGAGAGAGGGAAGGCTAGAAAAAAGAAAGAGAAAAAGAAAGAGGGTGAAGATGTAAAAGCCAAGAGGAAGAGAAGACCTTGTAGACGATTTGAAGTAGCAAAATTTACCTTTGGGAGAAGGCCAAACAACCTACAATTTAAAGGAAGACCTGATTGGGAGGAAAATAGATTGTACTTTTGGACAGTTGATGAATATGGTGCCCAAACTCAAGAGATAGTGGAAGTCATTAGTGAATCTAGAGAAAGAGCCAAAGCACGGACAAGTCAAAGTGTTGGTTGTGGAAGAGTTACCCGACATTTGTCATGCGGTGAATGCTTGGCACAAAGGTGTGGGCATGGGAGAGGCCTACATTGATGGAGGTGCTCAAGTTTGTGTGATCAGACAGTCATGTGTTGAGAGACTGGGTCTCATTACATGCATAATATATGGGTTTCAGATTTGACTAGCAAACCATGCGAAAGTGAAGTGTTTGGGGATGATTAAGAGTTTTGGATGTTGAAGTCTTTAATGTGAAGGTTATAGTAAACTTTCATGTTATGTGAGCTAGCTTGGGAGCTTTTCCTCTCATTTTGGGACGACCTTGGTTGAGAGTTGTTGGTGCTATGAAAGATTGCGGCAAAGGGCACAATCTGTGTGTATGGCATGAAGGGTGAAAAGAGGGTGTTTGATATGAATACCAAGCAACCTATGGCACTAGAATATGTGAGTGAGAATGATGAATCCAAAGTTACCAGTGAAGATAGTTCTGAAGATTCAAAAATTAGCTCTGCTTCCACTTCTAGTGACGAGGGTGAAGAGTCATTCTTGTTTTTGGAGGAGGAGAAGGGAGAAATAGGTGAAATATTGCAAGTTTCAAGAAATATAGACGCTTCAAGCCATTTAGAGCAACTAAAAGAGTTGATGCAACCTAAACAGGAATTGCCAGTGAAGGAAGAGTAGGTTCAAAATATGTTGAGTACTGATTTGATGCAAGGAGAAAGAAGGGAGTACTTAAAAATGTTGGATAGGTTTCCAAATCTTTTCATCACTTCATATCAAGAAATAAGGGGTTTTGTTGGGGATCCTCCTGTGAAGATTGAGCTAGTTGAAGGGGAAAAGTCAATATGACAAAAATTAAGAAGGATGGGTAAAGAGAAAATGAATGCTTTAAAGAGAGAAGTGGATAAACTCTTTGGATGCAGGGTTCATTGTGCTAGTTGATAATGATGAATAGGTGACCTCTGTGGTGGTCACTCCAAAGAAAGATCGGCGTTGAAGAGTTTGTGTTGACTACAAGCCATTAAGTGCAGTGACCAAGAAAGATCCTTACCCTTTGCCTTTCATTGATCAACTTTTAGATGCAGTGGCTGGTTTTGAAAGATACAATGTCTGTGATGGTTATTCAAAATATTTTCAACTTATCCTTGCTCCTGAAGACCGAAAAAAGACTACTTTTATCACGCCATGGGGTTGTTTTTGCTTTTGCTACCTTCCTTTTGGACTGACAAATTGGCCTGGAGCTTTTGAAACAAAAGTAGATTGGTCCTTACCCCGTTCCTTGGGAAGTTTGACAAAGGATTGATAGATGATTTTTGTGTATAAAATTCAAGAAAAGAGCACGTTCAAAATATTGAGATGACTTTTGCAAGTTATGATGAATACGAGGGTCAGTTGAACCCTAAGAAATGTCATTTAGCATAGCCAAATCACGGGTGAAGCTTCTTAGACATGTGATTTCTGAAAATGGAATTGAATCAAAGTAAGAGAAAGTGGAGGCTTTGTTGTTGTTGTCATCTTTAAAAGATACCAGACAGTTGGCCACTTTCATAGAGAAGGTTAAATATATGTCTCGTTTCATACTTTGGCATTGTAGCTATTGTATCCATTGCAGCAAACATTTGAGAATGATCCCTTTGAATGGTCTCGTGATTGTGATGATGTTTTTGACAGGGTCAAAGTTGAGTACACTACCCATTATGCAAGCTCCTGACTGGGAAAAGGAGTTCTATTTTAACCCTTCAATGGGAGATGATGCCATTGGGTCCATGTTGTTGCAAAAGGGGAAGGAATCTTAGTATATGAAGCCTGCTCATTATGCTAGCAGAGCGAAAACTCCTCATGAAAGAGATTTCTTTGAAACTGAATTGGTGATGATTAGTATGGTTTATGCTTGCAGACGATTCAAGTTTCAGACACTACTTGTTGCTGCAAAAGTCATTCACCTTTCTCACCAGTTATTCATTGCTTCCCGAGCTGTTCAATAATTCAAATATATAAGAAACAGTGATGAGATGGGTTATTGAACTTCAGGAGTTTCAGTTCACCTTTTTGGTGGAAGAGAGTACTGGGGCTAGCCTAGTAGATTTACTCACTTATAAAGACATCCCTATTTTGGTTAAAGAAGAGGTAGTGCGAAAGAAGAAAGTCAAGACTGTTGCCATCTCTGATGCTTCACTGTTATATTTTGATGGTTCTTATCGAAGAAGTCATGATGTTGCTTCTTCAGGAGGCATTGTCATTTATGATGCACAAGGAAAGCTTGTAAGGAAACAAGGGTTGAAACTTGATGCAAAAAGTAACAATGAAGAAGAGTACATGGCTCTTAGAGGTGGTTTACACATTTTCTTACAGTTGGGAGTTAGAAGCTTGCAAATCAAAGGAGATTCCTTGTTGGTCGTGAAGCAAGTATTGGGAGTATGGAGGAATAAAAATCCTAAACTGAAAACTTATGCTTCAAGGTGAAATTGTTGCTCAAAAAGTTTGAAGCATGGAGTTTGTAGCATATTGAGAGGTCTCAAAATGAAGAAGCTCATGATGCTACCCAAGGAATGATCACTTGTGTATTCGTGCTGAAGGCAAATGCCCTTTTATATCATGGGAGAGAAGTGTTATCAAAGGAGATGGATTTTTTGTTGACATGTGTCCTTCTTGAGGGTTTACCATCCTTCAAAAAAGTATGCATTTATAAGAAAGGCCAGGAAATACAAAATGCTTGATAGTGTGCCTTGGAAGAAAATCATGAGGGATCTTGTGGAGGCCATTTTGCCATGAAGATCATGTTGCATAAAGTTTTTCAAGAAGGCTATGTATGGCCAAGTATTCAATGGGATGTGTTTGCCTTTTTAGAAGTTGGGAAAGGGAATTTTAAAACGTGAATTGCAACAAAAAATTCTAGCTTTTGATGTTTTTGAAAAATGGGGTCTTGATGCTATTGGACACTTTCCTATGACTAGCAAAAGAAATGCTAACATTTTGATAGCAGTGGATTATTTGTCAGGTTGGGTAGAAGCAAAGGCTGTCAAGCAGATTACCACTAAAGAAATGGGAAAGTTTGTTTATGAGCACATATGCTGTAAGTTTGGTGTGCCCCTAGAGCTACTTATGATAGAGGACCAGGATTTAGAGGGGAGCAGGAGCTATTTGATTTCTTATGCAAGAAGCTCAATATACAACATAGGTATAATTATCTTTATTATCCACAGTCCAATGGTCTCAATGAAAGGTTCAATGGAGAGTCGGTGAAGATCTAACAAAGATGACCTAGACACATGGGAAGACTTGGGATTTAGAGTTTCCTTGTGCATTATGGGCCTACAAAACTGATATCAAAGCGAGCACAAGATTTTATCCTTATCACTTGGTTTATGGCAAGGAAGCTTTATTGCCAATTGAAGTGGAGATTCCTGCACTCAAATTGTTGTCATTGGGAAATGAAGAGCCAACAAATGCTTGGCAGAAAAGGTTGTTGGATTTACAATTTTTTCAATTGCACAGAATTTTAGCTTTGAGCTACTATGATGTTACAATACAATAGTAAATTGGACAATACATTTATAAAAAAATTCAAATCAAATGGGAGGGTCCTTTCATTGTTGTAAACAAGTTTGATAATGGCACATATCAATTGGCAGATTTGAGTGGTGCACAACAGTGTTAATGGTTATAGATTGAAGAAATATCTAGCACGTTGTCAGGAGTTTTTTGGAGCAAGGGATTGCGCATATGTACATATACATGCATGGTGCATCAAATAAAGGATTGCCCATTTTCCTTAGCCAGGTGGTTACGTGGGGCCCACATGTGTACAGGTAGGACAGCATGTACATAGTGCATCGATTTTCACTATCACCAGTACCAGTATGTTTTTCCTACAATAATGAGGAGTTTATAGCGTGTAAAACTTCTCGAGGAAGCTATCCGCGGGCCGACGACATGAGGTCAGCAGGTGCGTCAGATGGCATCTAGTGGCATCAGGAGGGAGAACGAGGTCAATATTTGCACGCGGATGAGGACGGACACAACGTGGGTGTTTTCTGGTGAGAGTTATGCAGAAAGGTCATCATTAGGACCACTTTTTGGGGCCACTTCACGTGGTGGCGAGATGCATTATTGGAAAAAAGTTGAGTGCCAGGTGTGCGAATGATGCAAAAAGGTGACAACTATGCACTGCGAGGTCAGTTTTTGGCCTGTTCGTTTGAGATCATCTAAAAGGCCAAGGGTGCCCAAGTAATAAAGCTAAGTGCGGGAACTGAAAAAACAGAGAGAAGACCAGAAAAAACGTGGAGAAGAGAGGAGGAACAGTCGCAGGTGTGTTTTTGCTCATTTTGGAGCCTGTTTTGGCCGTAAACTGCTCATCCGAGGTCGGATTTGAGCACTTTGACATTGTAGACTGGGGTTTTGGGCCGTTCCGGACGCGATGGCGCTGTCCATTTTGCCAAATTCCTCACTCTTTTTCTGCTGTTTTTCTGTGTAATCTTCTCCGGTGAGTGACGCTTCTTCTCCAATTTGTGATTGTATGTGGTATCTTTTACCCATATTGTGTGAGCTGTTTGCCCCATTGGTGTTGGCCCAAGCTCAATTGTATCTAAACATAAAAAATTATCCTCTTTTGAGCTGAGTTTTTTGGGTGTGTGTGTGTGTGTGTGTCTGTGTGGAGTGGGCAAGTGGATAGTCTCTCTCCTCTCACTCCAGAGGTGTGTTCCCTGTCTCGGCCAGGTGTGTTGTGTAAGCCGAGTGGTGCCCCATAGTGTGTGTGTGTATCTTCCCAAGAGTGTGTGTCAGGTCATTATAGAGGCGCTGTGTGTGTTTTCATTCCGCTCACATTCTTTTGGTGCCCCCACTGAGGATCTTCTTCGAGTACCTTCTGCTTCGAGCTTCGAGCTTCGAGATTCGGGATTACAGGTTGCAGATTACAGATTACAGGTTACAGGTTACAGGGACAGGGACAGGTACAGGTACAAGTGATTCACACAGGTACAGGTAGCTGGAGTACAGTGATATACTAGTAGTGATGTCACTTGTAGTTGTTGTGGGTATGCATCACTTGGCGCCTGTTTGAGCGCATTGTCTGCTGGATTGTACGTTACTTGTCGAAACTGCCATTGTACGCATTTGTGGAGCCATACTTGGTTGTATTTGGCAGTCCCAGCCATTTTTGAGACTTGGTCTGGAAGATAGTCATTTCTGAGACTTGACTATACGCGATTTGCATTAGCCTTCGTGTGAGGGTCGATAGCGTGAGGTTTTTATTGAGCTGGGGGATTCTCAAATGTAGAGATCCTTTCCGTGATACAGGTAGCTGGAGCACCCTTTTTGTGACCTCGCCATAGGCTATGTACTAGTGAGTCCTACTTGATGCTCGGGTTCTATTGTTGACAGTTTATGCATACATATACAGTCTATATTTTGGGTTCCTACTGCTCTATTTCTGGGGAAGCTCTGCCAAAATTTTTCCAAGTTATGATGGCTGGTTTTTTTGTCTTTTGAGCCATTTATGCTGCTATGCTGCTGAAATTTTGGCTGTGCCTTCTTGGGAGCTTCATGGTTGTCTTTAATGGATGATCAAAATGGCCCTCAATTCACTCCTTTTCATTTAACTCAAAGAATCCAGATAAATGTTCATGTGTTTAGGAAGATTTTTTTCCAGCAGCGCATAGTCTTTATGTTTGGGCCAAGAAGATTGAGAGAGATCCTGGAATGTCCTTTGCCTATTGTCATTCCGATGATTAACTATGAAAACTCATTTGATGTGCATGTGTTTGTCCTTATCTAAAGCTGAGCTCCATTGAAGTTTCTGGGGATTGGGTAGTGAAAAGTTTTGGGTTCTTGCACGTGTGTTCGAAGGGGTTCTCAAAGCATCATAATTTGGGTAGCCATGGCTTTCTCTTATCCAGAGTTTCATGGAAGAAGTGATGAAGATGTGGAGGACTTTCTGGAAAAGATGGAGGTTGCCTGCATTAGCAACCAAATTCATGACCCTGCGCAGATGTTACGCCTTCTCCAAATTTGTTTGAAGAGTGATGCACGAGTTTGGTCTAAAGCATTTGAAGAGGAGTTGCGTGTGGATGATCCACCTGTAAGGTTGAGTTGGGACAATCTACGACATGGGTTGGAAGTGGAGTTTGTGAAGATAGAAGATCCTGACAAGGTGTGGCAAGAAGTACAGGCTTTGGTGCAAAAGGAAGGTGAGCCAGTAGATGCGTACATACGTAAGTTTTCATTGGCATGGGAGCGAATGTGCAAGGCTTTAACACCACAGATACCCCCGCCTGACATGATGAAGAAGGACAGGTTCTTGGCTGGTCTTTGGGAGAATATACATTGGAGAGTGGAGCTAAAGAAGCCTAGGACATATGAGGATGCACTAGAGGTAGCAAGGAACAAAGAGTGGAAGCTGAGGAAAATGAGCCAGTTAGGGGTGGAGTCTTTGCCAATGAGGTCTGAATTTCAGCCTATAGAGTCTTTACAAGGGCGCATGTCAGGGGTTCATCTTGAACCAGTAGTTCCTGTTACTACTCAGGTTATGCCAGCAGTGGTCACTACACCAGTGCAAGATGATGGCCTAAGGCAAGACATGAGGCAAGTGGTTGATTTGATGAAGAATCTCAGCCTAAACATGCTAGGTCAAGTGGGAAATAATCGAGGTCGAGGGCGGTTTGCAAATCAGCCAGGAGGTGAAGAAAGACCTAGGAATGGTGCTGGACAAAGTAATAGTAGGTTTTGGAGGCAGACGCCCACATGTTATAATTGCGGAGAGTTGGGCCACATCAGCCCGCAATGTGATAAGCCACCAAGGATGGGGGGAGACATGTATCCATTGCCAAGACAGGTGCTAACTAGGTCAAATGATTATGGCATCGAAATTAAGGGAGATGAAGGAACCGGTGGACTGACCCAGGAGGAAAAGGGAAAGACAAAAGTGCTAAGTGTAGTCACCTTGGAGAAGGCATCAAAGCTAGAGGATACATTAGTGATGCCTATTGGGAAGAGGACCACAGAGGATAAGGAAGGAAGAAGTGCCCCAGGTCCTAGTAAGAAGAAAGGAAAGAGCCATGAAGGCGAGGATGTCAAGGCCAAGAGGAAAAGGAGAGCTCGTCGAAAGTTTCATGTTTCATATTTTCCACTAGGGGATGGGCAATTAAGCTATGACTTGAAGGAGGATCTGACGAGCAGGAAGGCAGATGTTACTTTTGGGCAGCTTATAGAGATGGTGCCTAAGCTAAAGCGACAATGGAAGAGGATGGTTAACCCAATAGAGAAAGAGCCAGAGAGAGGTTCAGTGAAGGTGTTGGCAATGGACGAGCTACCAGACATTTTTCCAATAGTAGATGTGTGGCATAAAAGGAAAAATTTCGGACAAGGTTATGTGGATGTCGGAGCCCAAATATGCGTCATAACACACTCATGCGTTGAGAAGATGGGTCTCACAGTGGCTGGGGTGTCAGGTTTTCGGATCAGATTGGCAAACCAACAAAAAGTAAAATGCTTGGGTGTTGTAAAGAGCTTAGAAGTGGAGGCATATGATGCAAAGGCAGTGGTTGATTTTCATGTGATGCCAGCAGGGTTGGGAGCATATCCTATTATACTGGGCATACCATGGTTACGTGCAGTGGGAGCTGTTCAAGATTGGCGACATGGTACGATTAGCCTCTATGGAAAGACAGGTACCAAGAAGCTTTATAATATGGACACAAGGAAACGATTAGAGGAGCTTTATGAAGATGAGGATGAGTCTAGTGATGAGACTCTTCCACGGTGACAGATGAGGACAGTGATAGCACTACCAGTAGTGATGAGGATGCTGATGTTGCATTTCTTTTGATGGATAAAGAAATCCAGGAGTGTGGTTTAGTCGCATTTGCGCATGAAGTTGAAGATGAAAGGGAAGGGCCTTATGAAGTGATTGAAGGGCTGATGCAAACCAAGGTTGAGTTGTCAAAGAAGCAGGAATTAATGACGCAAATGATTAGTGGAGACCTCTCAGCTATGGAGAAGGATATATTTTTCCATATGCTGGCTAGTTTTCCTGATTTGTTCATTACTTCATATGAAGAGATCAGAGGGTTCAAGGGTGAAGAGATGCATATAGAGCTGAAAGGAGGTGCTAAGCCAGTGCGGCAAAGGCTAAGAAGGATGGGTCAAGAGCAAATGGAAGCCTTGCGGGTAGAGGTGGACAAGTTATTGAAGGCAGGGTTCATAGTCCCTATGGAGACCACAGAATGGGTGAGTCCAGTAGTAGTCAGTCCAAAGAAGGATGGGAAGTGGAGGATTTGTGTAGATTTTAAACCCTTAAATGCAGCCACTAAGAAGAACCCATATCCTCTTCCATTCATTGATCAGATCTTGGATTCAGTGGCATGTTATGAGAGGTACAGTGTGTGTGATGGTTTTTCAGGCTATTTTCAATTGAAGATTGCTCTTAAAGACCGCACAAAGACGACTTTTATTACGCCATGGGGCTGCTATTGCTACACAGTATTGCCATTTGGGTTGTCAAATGGACCTTCCTTCTATCAAGAGAGAGCAAATTGGGTGTTGGAACCATTCATTGGTAGTTGTGTTAAAGCTTTTATGGATGACTTCTGTGTCTATAGCAGTAGGGCTGATCACCATTAGAAGCTGCAGATGGTATTGGCTCGATATGATGAATGTGGAGGACAACTAAATCCAAAGAAATGTCATCTAGCACAGCCAAGGGTGAAGTTATTGGGCCATATGGTGTCAGAAAATGGCATTGAGGCTGATCTAGATAAGGTGAAGTCTATTATTCTTCTTCCATCACCTATGAGTACGAAAAAATTGGCAACCTTTATACACAAAGTGAAGTACATGGCACGGTTTATTCCATTGTCTTCGCAGCTTCTTTATCCATTACAGCAAGTGGCAAAGCATGATCCATTGCAATGGGATGACAAGTGTGAAGAAGTGTTTCAAGAGGTGAAAGAGGTGTTAGGGGGGTTGTCAGCCATGCAGGCTCCTGATTGGGAGAAAGTTTTTTATGTAAATCCATCAGTAGGGGATGATGCCATTGGAGCCATGCTATTGCAAAAGGGGAAGGGCATCCATTATATGAGGCCAGTGTATTGTGCAAGCCGAGTGAAGTTGGTAGCGGAGAGAAAGTTATCGGAAGTAGAGCTAGTGATGGCCAGTGTAATATTTGCTTGTCGACGATTTCGTCATTACTTGCTACCACGGCCTTTTGTTTTCTTGACGAGTTATGCCTTTTTGCCACAGTTAATTAATGGTATTAACATGTCAAATGTGGTGAAGAAATGGGTAATTGAGCTGCAAGAGTTTGAGTTCTCTTTTCTAGTGGAAGATAGTACAAGGGCTACCCTAGCTGATTTGTTGACCTACAAGGAGAATCCCCTTATTGTTAAGGAAGAGGTGGTGAGAAAGGTAGTTGAAGAAGTGCCACAGATCAGCAATGCACATGTGTTGTTCTTTGATGGTTCATACAGAAAGAGCCACGATGCAGCTTCAGGGGAAGCTAGTATGCAAGAGAGGGTTCAAATTGGATGCGCATAGTAACAATGAGGCTGAATATGCTACATTGGAAGCCGGATTACACATTTGTTTGAAGCATGGGGTTCGAAGGTTGAGCATAAAAGGTGATGTCTTGTTAGTGGTGAAGCAAGTGCTGGGTGTGTGGAAGAGCAAGAACACCTTATTGAAGGAAATGTGCTTCAGAATTAAAGGCCTGTTAAAAAAGTTTGAAGCATGGAGCATCAGACACATTGAACGTACTCTAAATGGAGAGGCACATGAAGCAGCTCAAGGCATGATTGGGGAGCTATTCGTGTTGAGGACCAATTTACCTCTTTATCATGGCCGGGAAAGTTTGGCTCAAGAAGAGGAGTTTTTGCTAACAGGAATCATTCCAAAGGAGATTCAGAAGTCTAAGAAGTATGGCTTTGTGCGTAGAGCATACAGGTACAAATTGATTGGTGATGTCTTATACATGAAAGGGGCTGATCTCGTGTTGAGACGTGTACCTTGGCGGGAGGAGCTTTACAGAGTGTTGGAAGAGAATCATGAAGGCGCATGTGGTGGCCATTTTGCTCTAAAGATCACCTTGCATAAGATTTTGCAAGAGGGGTATGTATGGACTAGTCTGCACAAGGATGTTCACCATTGGTGTAGGTCTTGCAATAGGTGTCAAGCATTTGGGAAGAGAGTGTTGAAGCCAGAGCTACGAAAAACCATTATGGCGTTTGATGTGTTTGAAAAGTGGGGGATTGATGCAATAGGCCCGTTACCTATCACAAGCAGGGGCAAAAGCTATATCTTGACGGCAATGGACTATCTCTCTAGATGGGCAGAGGCTATACCAGTAAAACAGATCACTGCAAAGGATGTGGCAAAATTTGTGTATGATGAAATATGTTGCAAGTTTGGGGTGCCATTAGAGCTACTTTCAGATAAGGGGCCAGGATTTAGAGCTAAACTGCTAGACTTCTTATGCACAAAGATGAATATTAGGCACCAACATACCACTCCTTATTACCCGCAGTGTAATGGCTTAAATGAAAGATTCAATGGTGAGTTGGTACAAATTCTTTCTAAAGTGACAGAGCACCAAGGAAAGAATTGGGATTTGGAATTGCCTAGTGCATTATGGGCTTACCATACTTCGGTGAAGACAGGTACAGGGTTTACTCCATTTCATTTGGTGTATGGAAAGGAAGCACTATTGCCTGTGGAGGTAGAGTTGCCTGCGGTCAAGATGTTAGAGAAGTTGCTTGGGTCGCCTAGTGATGCATTCAAAGAGAGGCTCTTGCAGTTACAAGAGGTCCAGTTGGATAGGATGAGTGCATTGGAACATTATGGGCAGATGCAGGATAAGGCTTTGGCAAAGATAAATGAAAAGGTTAAAAGTAAGGGTATCAAGAAACATGACTTGGTTTTGCGCTACAACAGTAAGCTGGACAACACCTTCCAAAAGAAGTTTCAAATTAAGTGGGAAGTCCCTTTCAAGGTAGTGGAGTGTTTTCCAAATGGCATATATCAGCTGGCTAACCTGGATGGTGTTCTACATAAGTCAAGGGTAAATGGGTTGCGTCTTAAATTGTATCATGCTAGATTGATGATGGTGGAGCAAGATGAGCTGTCTGTGGATCAAGCAGTGTTGGTGAGGGATGAGGAGACCTGTGATGCGGCGAGTCTCATATCTCTCTTTGCTGCTGCTGATCATGAATGATCAGCAGCCTAGGGGATGGGCAAATTATGTCAGGAGTTTTTTGGAGCAAGGGATTGCGCATATGTACATATACATGCATGGTGCATCCCCTAGCCTGCTGATCATGAATGATCTAGCAGGCTAGGGGATGGGCAAATTATGTCAGGAGTTTTTTGGAGCAAGGGATTGCGCATATGTACATATACATGCATGGTGCATCAAATAAAGGATTGCCCATTTTCCTTAGCCAGGTGGTTACGTGGGGCCCACATGTGTACAGGTAGGACAGCATGTACATAGTGCATCGATTTTCACTATCACCACTACCAGTATGTTTTTTCTATAATAATGAGGAGTTTATAGTGTGTAAAACTTCTCGAGGAAGCTATCCGCGGGCCGATGACATGAGGTCAGCAGGTGCGTCAGATGGCATCTAGTGGCGTCAGGAGGGCGAACGAGGTCAATATTTGCACGCGAATGAGTACGGACACAACGTGGGTGTTTTCTGGTGAGAGTTATGCAGAAAGGTCATCATTAGGACCACTTTTTGGGGCCACTTCATGTGGTGGCGAGATGCATTATTGGAAAAAAGTTGAGTGCCAGGTGTGTGAATGATGCAAAAAGGTGACAACTATGCACTGCGAGGTCAGTTTTTGGCCTGTTCAGGGTCCGTTTGAGGTCATCTAAAAGGCCAAGGGTGCCCAAGTAATAAAGATAAGTGTGGGAACTGAAACAACAGAGAGAAGACCAGAAAAAACGTGGAGAAGAGAGGAGGAACAGCCGCAGGTGTGTTTCTGCTCATTTTGGAGCCTGTTTTGGCCGTAAACTGCTCATCCGAGGTCGGATTTGAGCACTTTGACATTGTAGATTGGGGTTTTGGGCCGTGCCGGACGTGATGGCGCTATCCATTTTGCCAAATTCCTCACTCTTTTTCTGCTGTTTTTCTGTGTAATCTTCTCCGGTGAGTGACGCTTCTTCTCCAATTTGTGATTGTATCTGGTATCTTTTACCCATATTGTGTGAGCTGTTTGCCCCATTGGTGTTGGCCCAAGCTCAATTGTATCTAAACATCAGAAATTCTCCTCTTTTGAGCTGAGTTTTTTGGGTGTGTGTGTGTGTGTGTCTGTGTGGAGTGGGCAAGTGGATAGTCTCTCTCCTCTCACTCCAGAGGTGTGTTCCCTGTCTCGGCCAGGTGTGTTGTGTAAGCCGAGTGGTGCCCCATAGTGTGTGTATCTTCCCAAGAGTGTGTGTCGGGTCGTTATAGAGGCGCTGTGTGTGTTTTCATTCCGCTCACAACGTTTAATGACAATTGTGACAGATGAGGTGCTATCAATAGAGAAAGAAATCGTGGAGACATTTGAGAACGTAAATGAGGTTTATGGGAATGAGTTGTAGCAGTTGTTCACCCTAGAAACCTTTGATTTTCATGAATGATCAAGCAGGCTGGCAAGCTATGTCAAGCATTTTTTGGATGAGCATAAAGTCACTACGTCATGCCTAAAAGCTTTCCCACTAGCCTCATGTATATATGTGTACATAACCCTGCAAGTCTTGGAGGTGACCATGTCAAAATTCATGTACAAAGGTGTGATTTTACCAATCTTGAATGCTGATGTTTTGGGTTGTTTGAGTCTCCAAAACATGGTTTTAAATAAGTATTTTCATCCATGCTTTATAGCTCGTGAATCGGACTTATACATCATGAGTTATGGGCATCCAAATTGGGTAGTCTCAACTTAGAAGTTGATTGCGGCTGCATGCAACAAGGGCAACTGGGCCAACTTGATAGTTTGAATTAGAAATGCCAAGGTTTAAGAACTTTTAAGAAAATCTATAAATTTTTGGGCATGAGGGTGTTGGGAGGTTTGAGGAGGAAGTGCCATGTGGCGGGGGGATTATCCCACATGGGAAGGGAAAAGTGGAAGGTGGGGGGTATATAGCCTAAAGGGGGGGGCCATTATGGGTGTATCACTTGGTGAGAGGATCTCAAGGCTTGCTGCCATGGAGGGGCTCATGGGATCATGGGGGAGAAGGGGTGCATTTTGGGAGTTCACACTCAGCTGGACAGGCACCTGGCACAATTTTTGGTCCCCGACCACTTGCCCCCACCCCATTCCCTTGGTCAAAGGGTCACCGACAACTCATTTTTTGCCCCAAAAAGGCAAAAATGATCCAATTAAAAGATGTCCACCAAGAGAGCCTTGTCGACTAAGAAGAGAGAGAAATTATGTGGGATAAAAGATAAGAAGGCCCCCCATTTTAATAGCTACAACACTTGCACAACTTCCAGAGAGCTCATTTTTGAGCAAGAGAAAGGACACCTCCATGTTCGAGTGGCCATAACTTCTTCATTTCTCATCTGTTTTTTGCCTATGGATACTCTACGGACATCTCCACAAGACGATATTTGTCCTAGTGTCCTTTGTTTCTCCTAATTTCAAGTGTGTCCCATGCTTGAAGGGTTTTTCATAAATCTCTATAGGTGTTTACCATAGGTGTTTTCAGCGGTGTGATAGTTCTTCCTTCTGACAGTGTGATTTGTGCAAGGTGTTACCATATACATGTGGTAGTGATGTGTGTGAACACACTAGGACCGCCGGGGCATTTTTTCCCTCTTTAGGAGGTTTTTTCCCCTGTGCGTTGTATATACGCCCATCACTTTAGGGCTATCTATCTTTCCATTGCACACTAAGCAATACACCCTCTATTGTGTGCCTTGAGCCTCCTTCGTCTTCTCCAAGCTGTGTGTGTTTCTCTGCAACCCTAATTCCAACAATTGGTATCAGAGCAGGTCACGTCCTCCCGGGCTTAGTCGCTAGCTGCTTCAACACACGCTTGTTCACTTTCTCCGATTTCAGTGAGCTTTGGCGAGCGTTCAGAGGTCGACAAATATTTTTGGAACGCTCGAAGAGCTCGGTCTGCTCAGAATTTTTATTTGGACTCATTTCGGCCTCCGTTTCCACTACAGGCTGTACTGCACAGGCTATTTCGTCATTTTGTGCAGAATTTCTGTCAGTGCCAATTTCTGCATAACAGGTGCCTTATAGTCTTCTACGGTTTGTGCTATATAGCACAGGTTGTTTCCGCTCCGTTTCTCCTATTTTCGGCCAATTTTCACATCAGGTGCAGCATTTACCATGGCTAACAACAACAACATAGATGTGTTCAAGATGTTTGCTGCTAAGGACAGGTTGGATGGGGAAAACTACCCTATGTGGGCTTATATGATGCAACATGCTCTTGTGTCAAAAGGTGTCTGGAACATTGTGTAGGGCATTTATGTACGTCCTGGTTCTGAGGATGTAGGCGATGTTGAGGATGTTGCAGGTCTTGCTGCAAGGATTGCAGCTGTTAGAGTTGTTTTGCCTACGGCAGAACAAGCTCGTTGGGATGTTAAGGATGCGCAGGCTCATGCATTGATTGCGTTGTCTGTGAAGCACACCATTGTTCCTCACATCCGTTCAGCAAAATCTACAAAACAGGCTTGGGATATTCTAGCAGGTCTTTATGCAAGCCGCAATGAGGCTAAAATTGCTTTGCTGCGTAAAGAGCTACAGTCGAAGATTATGCATGAGGAAGATGATATGGACACTTTCCTTGCTAGTGTCAAGGATATCAATGAGCAGCTTATTTCTGTAGGTGAAGTCATTTCTGACAGTTCCCTTGTGCAGACTGTTCTTGATGCCTTACCAGATTCCTACAAGACTTTTGCTAGTACTTGGAGACTGATGACCCAAGGAAATCCTGAAGTTGTCAATTTTGATGCATTATGCACATTGCTGTTGCAAGAGTCACTTTCCAGAAAAAAACAGGACTAGGCAGCTTGCAGTTGAACAGGCTTTTATTGCTTCTCAAAGAAAGGGTGGTAACAGTAATGCAGCCACTTCTTATGGTTCTGCTGCGAGTGGAAAAAATTATGTTCCTAATGCTTCTGCTGGCAGAACTTCGTTTGGCAATTCTGGTGATAAGGGAAAAAAGAAGATGCGTTGCCATTATTGTAACGCCAATGATCACTTGATCAAATCGTGTCCCAAGTTGAAGGCCAAAGAGGCTAAGAAGAAAGAGGGTGGTTCCACTGCAAATGCTGGTTCCACTACAATTGCAGCCATTGTTGAGTCTTCTATGAAAGGAGACTGTGTTGCTGATTTTGATGCAGAATGGGCTTTTAGTGCAGAGTGCACTTACAATCCTGCTGTCCGTGATGCATGCTTGTCAGTTGCTGCAGATTCACATGTGTGGTATTTCGACAGTGGTGCTACAAAGCACATTACCTCACATCGTGAATTGTTTACCTCTCTTGAGTCTGTCCCTCATGGGAATTCAGTCACTTGTGCCAACAACGCCTCTTATCGAGTTCAGGGAGTTGGAAAGATTGTGCTCACTGCTGCTATGGCAGTTCCTTCACACTTGTTGATGCACTTTATGTACCTGGGATCAAGAAGAATCTCTTGTCTGTATCCGCACTTGCTAGACTTGGACTTGTAGTCAAATTTGTGGATGACAGATGTACAGTTCATGATCTCAATTTTGGTGATGAAATTGTTGCATCTGGCCTTTTGTGCCGTGGGCTGTATAAGATCACTTTGTATGACAAGTGTGGACAAAATTTTGCAAATGCTGTTGCAGATTCAAGGGCTATTTCAGATGCAAAACTTTGGCATGCACGTTTTGGTCATCTGAATTTTGCCAGTTTGCTGCGTTTGCAGAAATCTAATATGGTTGCTTCTTTGCCGCCTCTTGAAGCACCTATCAAACATGTTTGTGAAGGTTGTATTTTGGATAAGATGCAGCGTTCTAAGTTTCCAAAGCATGGTTTTAGTTCGGGCCACATGCAGGTTGCAGCTTGTGCATAGTGATGTTTGTGGGCCCATGCAAACTCCGTCCTTGGGCAATTACCTGTACTTCGTGACTTTCATTGATGACTACTCCAGGCATGCATGGGTATTTCCGCTTAAAGCGAAGTCCGAAGTTTTTATGTGCTTCAAATTTTTTTTGGCTATGGCTGAAAATGTCTCGAAATGTACTATGGGCACCCCGTTCCGATCAAGGGGGGGAGTATATGTCTCATGAATATAATGCATTTCTGGCTAGTCGTGGGATAAAACACCAATGTACAGTGCCTTATACGCCTCAGCAAAATGGTGTTGCTAAGAGGAAAAACAGGTCACTAAAATGGCACGATGTATGGTCAAAAGTCAAGCTTTACCGCATTCTTTTTGGCTTGAGGCCATCATGTGTGCCACTTATGTACTAAACAGGTGTCCTACGAAAGCTTTGCAGTCTATTACTCCATATGAAGCATGGCATGATAGAAAGCCTTCTATTGAGCACATGCGTGTTTTTGGCTGTTTGGCATATGCTTTGGTGCCACAAGTGCAGCGCAGAAAATTGGATGATAAGGCTGTCAAATGTATTTTTGTTGGTTATAGTGCTGAAAGCAAAGGTTACAGGTTGTATCATCCGCAAACAAAATGTATTCTGGTTTCTCGGGATGTAGTGTTTGTGGAAGATTCTGTTCAGTCCTTGTTGTCATGTACTAGAGACAGTAATGTAAGCTCAAAGGACATTTATGACACTTTGTTGCCTCTTTTCAGGGGTGGAAATACGAATGTAAGTTCCAATGAGGCAAATGTACAGCCTATGGGGGTTTCTGAAAATGTTTTAGATCAGCCTATTACTGATGCAGATGTACATGATGTACTTGATGAGGAAAGGGCTGAAACTGAGCAGGCTAGAGGTATGCCAAAATGGCTGGTGCACACTTTGCGTGACAGTAAATTGGATGCACCTTTGTCTAGTCGTACTCGTTCAGGCTCTCGCCATGCATCTTATGCATCAGATTGTTATGCTTTGGCTATGTCTAGTTTACATGATGTTGAGGAGCCTCTGACTTTTGATGAAGCACTGAATTCAGAAAATTGGATGGCTGCCATGCAATCAGAATATGATGCACTTATAGAAAATGACACATGTACTTTATGTGATTTGCCTCCTGGCAAAAAGGCCATTCGTACGAAGTGGGTTTACAAGTTGAAACGCAAACCGGATGGTGAGATCGATCGCCATAAGGCTCGACTTGTTGCAAAGGGTTATGCACAACAAAAAGGCATAGATTACGAAGAGACTTTTGCTCCCACTTGTCTTATGACTACTGTACGTTTTCTATGTGCATTGGCAGCTCATTTTGGTTGGGATGTACATCAATCATACATTGTTACTGCTTTCTTGAATGGTGACATATTTGAGGAAGTTTATGTAACGCAGCCTCGCGGTTTTGTCATAAAAGGACAAGATGACAAAGTGTGCAAATGTAAAAAGGCTTTGTATGGGTTGAAGCAATCTCCTCATGCTTGGTATGAGAAAGCTGACACTCATTTGGTCAAACAAGGCTTTCGTAACAGTCCAACAGAAAGCACATTGTATGTAAAGCGTGAGGGTGATGTATTTCTCATCGTGGTTCTTTATGTTGATGATTTGCTGATCACTGGACCAAATGAGAGACATATTTTTGAATTTAAGGCTGATTTGAATGCTACTTGCAAGATGAAAGATTTGGGGCTGTTGCATCATTATTTGGGTATACAGTTTAAGCAGTGTGATGGTGGTATTGCCTCGTGTCAGAAAAGTTACATAGAGACATTGCTATGTAAGTTTGGACTTGAGGATCGCAAACCTATTGCCACTCCCATGGAAACAAGTTTGAAGTTGAGTCTACATGATGTTGGTGATCCTGTTAATGTCACTCTTTACCGAAATGCTGTTGGCTGCCTCATTTATGTATGCAACACGAGGCCAGATATTCAGTTTGCAGTCTCACAGGTCAGCAGATTTATGCATAGCCCAGGGTCTAAGCATTGGCAGGCTGTCAAGAGGATTTTTTGCTACCTTAGTGGCACTTTACATCTTGGCTTGTTTTATCCCAAGGGGGGATCATTGCCGCGAGACTTACATGCTTTTTCGAACTCATATTGGGCTGGTTGTTTTGACACGAGAGTGTCCACAAGTGGTTTTTGTTTCATGCTTGGTAGTTCATGTATATCATGGTTGAGCAAGAAGCAACCTATTGTGGGCACTTCGAGTTGTGAGGATGAGTACAAGGCAGTCTTCACAGCTACGGTTGAGTGTGTATGGCACAGACGCCTTATGGCTGATTTGGGTGTTGGACAGGACACTGCCAACACTATCTACATTGACAGTCAGAGCGCACTGGCAGTTGCGAGAAACCTAGTTTTTCATGCTCGCACAAAGCACATTGAGGTGCATTACCACTATGTCAGGGAGAGGCTCTCAGCAGGAGAGATCAGCTTGGCTTATGTGCCAACACAGGACAACCTTGCAGATCTTTTCACAAAGGCATTGTCTCGTGAGAAGCTTGAAGCTTTCCGCAAAGCTTTAGGCTTACTCCCCTTTGTGGACTGATCCTGTCCTCAGGGCATGGCACTTCCCTTTACTCATGTGCCAGCTCTCGTTCACCGCATCACTCTAGGGGGGATTTGTTACCATATACATGTGGTAGTGATGTGTGTGAACACACTAGGACCGCCGGGGCATTTTTTCCCTCTTTAGGAGGTTTTTTCCCCCGTGCATTGTATATACGCCCATCACTCTAGGGCTATCTATCTTTCCATTGCACACTAAGTAATACACTCTCTATTGTGTGCCTTGAGCCTCCTTCGTCTTCTCCAAGCTGTGTGTGTTTCTCTACAACCCTAATTCCAACACAAGGCTATAGAGACACTTTTTTTTCTTGCCGTTTGCATGCTCACAACAAGTGCTATTTAGGATGGTCCCACAACACCCACAAAAAAGTTTTACAAAAAAGATGGTTATGACGTGGTTCCATACTATATGGTTAATGTGGTAAATGGGGAAGATGAGAAACCAGTCTCTGAACAACCCAGAAAAGATGAACCGGTAGAAGTAGACAAAGAGGAGTTGTTTTATGTCTCTCCAGAGTATCTTGAGCTAGATGAGGATGCACATAATGAATGCTCTGACAATCCGAGTAAACTAGAGTAAACAATAGAGGATGTCAGGTTCTACAACTTTCCAAATCAAAAACCTAGACGTCAACAATGTTATAAGGAAAAGAGAGCTGAGCACAAGGCTAGAGAGAATTTGATGCCTAGAATAAGGGAATTTGATGCCTAGAATAAGAGATAAAACACAAGTTTTGATGTTTGTAAAAGCAAAAGATTGTGTTAAAGACAAAGTTTTAGGGAGATTCTCTAGATATCGGGATCCAAAGATAGGAGACAACATAAGAAACCTGAGAAACAAACTGGAAAGTCTGAAACTAAAACAAAACCCAAGAAAAAAAAGAACCAAGACTAGACAAGCTTAGAGAAATTAAGGGGACCAGAGTTGAGAGAAAGAAGAAAGACAAAGAGCTTAAGAAAACTCTGAGTGAATGTTGACCACTGGGTCAACAACACAACATAACTCAAGTTTCGTACCAAAGTCTTATCTTTTGCGAGTTATGGAATGCTGTGGATTATGGCTATAAACGTCATTTGTAATGAGTAGTTATTCTAGTTTCAGAAGCCGGGGTGCAATGGCACTTCCAGATTGTAAATACAAATCCATTTGACCCTTTCAACCCCATTTTTGGTTAAACCTAAGGTAGCCTTAGTATATAAGGTACCTAGGTCATTTTGTAAAGAGGCTTTAATCATAATCAAAACTTAGCGCTGCCATCTACTGTGTGTGAGAGAGAAAGAGAGTGAGCGTGAGCTTTATCCTCTCGCTACTCCCGGCTCGCTCAACACATTGGAGATCCAACTGCACCATTGCTGTAGGCTCGAGGAGAGCTACAGGACAACGCCAAGCATTCCACGCGAGACGAAGCGCACACGCCCGAGCTATTTATGGCCGTAAGTGTATCAAACGATGTTTTTTTTCTGTGTGCTAGTAGTCTATAGAATCGTGGTGACATAAGCTATGCATAGGTCCTCATAAATTTCAGTTTCGGGCACTTTCAAAATTCTGCTCTGTCATCCTACGCGTTTTCCGCAGATGGGTTTATAGTGAGGGTTGTGAGTGTAGAAGCTTAGGGACAGGTGTATCCGAGTGAGGGGATGGTGTTCCTTAAGTTTCGTATGAATCTGGCATGATTAGGTGAGTTACCTTCCGTATGTGTGTATGTGGCTAGGTGGTGTAGTTGAGAGCAGTGAGGTTCTTGATTGTGGTTTAGTTGGCCTTCCAGAGTGTTGTATGTGTAGGATGGTCTCAGCCTGACAAGCTTAAGGGATTTCCTCTGTGTGCCTATCGTGTCATCTGTGTCCTCGATTGACATTATGTTGATCTAGGTAGTGTTTGCATGCACTTCATGAGTGTGTGAGTCGTCCGTCCAACATTGGCGCCGTTGCCGGGGACACAAGGACCTAAGTAGGTTTCCTACTAACACTCGTGTGATGGTTTCTTGATTTAGTTTCGGCTAAAGAAAGCGTTTTTCTTAAGTGGATCTGGAAGAGGATATTCCGCGATCAAGTGGATAGCCAGGAAGCGTGTGTCTTGCCGAGGGTCTGCGACTAGATAGGTTTAGTTAGGATCTGTGGATTAGAGTAGTTGTTGGTGGTCGAGTGATTTGTGAGGTGATAAAAGCGTTTACTAGTCCGTGTGTGGCAGTGAAGCGTTTTTCTACTCATAGATGCAAAACCGCATATGATTTGTAGGAGTAGCTTTAGGTAAGTGATCCGATTCTGATCTAGAGCTATTCAACACTGAATTATTTGCTAAAGTGCTTGATTGCATTTGAAATCACGGAAAAGTGTGCTTTTGAGGGTAAAAATGCATTAAACAAGCTGTGCATATAAGAGAGCATTTGCAAGGGTTCTGTGAAGAAAACCTGCAATTCTGTAAACATAGACATCCTATGCGTAGGATGTCTCAAGGGGGTTCTAGAGACCAAATTTGAAAATTCTGACTGCACCAGTGGGTTCAAAGGGTAGGTTTTACCCTAGTAACATATTGACTTGGGTGTTTTTCCCTATTTTTGTTGACCAAAAGCCAAAAGGCGGAGTCAGAAAACGTAAAATTTCAGAAAAGGCTTAAATTGAGTGATTTTTGCATGTTTTTGCAATTGTGAAGCATACTTGCACTTGTTGAGAGCATAAGGAAGCATCAGGGACACTTCACTCTCAAAAAAATCAGAATTAGACATCCTACGAGTAGGATGTCTACAAGGTGATCTGGTGGAAAATTTGAAATTCTGAGTTGACCAGTGTGTTCAGAAGGTAGGTTTTACCCTATTTCCACCTGGAAAGTGGAAATTTGACCATATCTTGACAGGATAAGGCCAGATAGACTGAAATTGCCAGACATCCTACCCAATTTGTGCCAAAGCATTATTTTGAGACCAAAACCATAATATGGCTGCATGAACATGTCTTGAATGATATATTGAGTGACTGAAAGGGGTTTCACTTCATTTGGGTGAGAAAATTGGGTTCAAAGCGGACTTTAGCACTTCTGACTGAAAAAAGGCAAGAATAGCTAAAATTTGGGACTTAAATCCAAACCAAATTCTAAGCCTACCACTGGGTTGCTGACATCAAGGGGAAGTTGTGGGACAAGTCTGGGGCAAACAAGCCAAAAAGACATCCTACGCGTAGGATGTCTTCTGTGTGATTTTTGACTCTAAACAAAATTCTGAGCATACCACAGTGATCAGCACCTTAAGGAGAGTTTGTGGTTCAAATTTGGGGCAATTCTGAGCAGTTAGACATCCTACGCGTAGGATGTCTAAGGCATTATTTAGAGGCCAAATTCAAACTGTGGACATAGCAGGGTGTTGTATAGCCTTAGGCAAGTCTTAGGCAAGCCTCCTAGTCAATTTTGGTCCAATTTGGAGTTGATTTGACTTAGGAATTCATCAGAACAGACATCGGATTTCTGGAATAGATTCTTGATCATTTGACCAACCTATAGGTGTCAGAATCAAAAAGTAAAAATAGCTGTGAGTTTAGCACATCAAGGGGAAGCTACAGTGCAAGTTTGAGCTGAAACAGAGCAAAAAGACATCCTACGCGTAGGATGTCTCCAGGGTCATAAAGTGGTCAAAATTCTACTTTGGCCATATAGGGAGGTTCTAAGTGTCTCAAGGATTCCAGAACTTTTTTCAAAAGTGAATTTGGACCTTGTTTAGCCTATTCACCAAGCAAAGACAAGAATTGTCAGACATCCTACTCTTGGAGTACACTAGAAGCTCTTGCAGCCTAAACCTTGACCTATTGGCATCCAAATTCAATTTTGAGTATACCATTGGGTTGCTGAGCACTAGGAGAATCTTGGGATCAAGTTTGGACAAAATCTGAGCAATTAGACATACTACACGTAGGATGTCTCCAGCTTGATTTAGGACTCCAAACCAACTTATGAGCACACCACTGTGATCAGCACATCAAGGAGAAGCTAGGGTGAAAATTTCAAGTCATTCTGAGCAAAAAGACATCCTATGCGTAGGATGTCTCAAGGCCATTTTTAGGTCCAATTGAAATTCTGAGCATACCATTGTGTTGCTGGACTTAAGGGGAGTCTCTGGACCAAATTTTGTTAAATTCTGAGCATATAGACATACTACGCGTAGGATGTCTCTAGGCCAGTTTTAGGGTCCAACTGTACTTTTGACCATACAGAAGTGTTCACAGTGTCACAGAGATCCCAAATCTTCTTTTAAAATTGAATTTGGACTCATTTTGACCATTCTAAACTGCATTTCACTGTTTTGTCCATAACTTTCACAAACGGTATCGGATTAGAAAAGTTTTTATATCAAAACGTAGCCTAAGAGTGGCTCTACAGATCTTAGAGCAAAACCATGTGTTTAGTTCAACTTTGAAAAAAACATCGTTTAAGGCCTCAAAATGCATCCGGAAGTCAGGGGTGTCTAAAAGCGACAATTTGCGAGAATTGTGACGAAACGGTTGCGGTTTTGGACATAGTTTCGACTTTTTCCTAACCAAAGCACTTGAACACAGTGGACTAAGTCTACTTGAACCAAGCAAAATCTCTTAAGCCCAAAAATCATGTCTACCCTAGATTCAAACGCAGCTTACACAAGCTTGGAGATCCCGACGATAGAGGAATATCCTCCCACAATGGATCTTCCAAACTTGCAATTGATAAAGATCCATCTTGTTGAGAGAGTTTGGATGATTGGTCATGAGAGTGAAGGACTATATAGATACATTGACGACAATGAGGTTAATCTTTATAGGTGCTCAGATCCATACCTAGAAGAGATAACGGATTACAAGATCTTATATGTCTACACATATACGGAGTCAACTGTCAATGGAGATCTATAGTTGTCGACAAGTATGGCCGAGAATACAGAGTTGTAGAAAGCACAAATCCATAGACTGTACTAGAAAGAGGTGGATATTTGGTCAATGAAGGACCACAAATGCCTCCACCAAACACGAGAATTCCTATAGGAGTTCCAAGAAGAGAGCCACCAGGATTCCCTTCAAGAGCGATAACGAGAGAAGGATTGGGAGAGTCTCTGGTTAGACTTGTGGACAATCGACGAGTTAGACCATCCCAAGTCCAGAAATGGGTAAACAAAAAATATTCCGGAGATAAAGATCCGAGAGATCACGTAGAGGCTTTTAGAAGAGTGATTAGAGCAGAGGAAGTTTCAAATTTTGCGACACAGTTTGCGGGATTTGAATTGACTCTAGAAGATGATGCAGCTACATGGTTCGATTCGGTGGAAAAATGGGATTTTGAGACCCTAGATGAGCTGTTTGAGGAGTTTATTGAATAATTCTCGCCAAAAGGCATTGCTCACAACATGGTCTCGCAAATCCATAGATTCAAACAGAAAGAGAATGAATCCGTACGCAAAGCATCATTACGGCTCAAGAGATATGTTAAGCTCTGTTCGAGAGCGGAATTACCTACGCAAGCACGACTGATGCTAATCTTTATCCAGGGAATGAGACATGCGGGCCTTCAGAAGGATCTGCATATGATAAGGAGGATGACGCTAAACGAGTTGATCAAAGAAGCTCTTTATCTAGTGGATAACTGTGAGGCATATAAAGAAAAGGACTTAAAGAGTCAAGAAGATGACACATCCTCTCAGCACAGTGTTTCACAGATAAGTGAGTCCATTGCCAAGCCAACGGCACCTATTGATCAAGAAAAGCTTATCGACGACTTGGTCAAGAGGTTGATTCCTCTTGTAAGGTCTGATTCGGGAGAGCCGAAGTGGTGTGAAATTGAGGGAAAATGGATGAACCATACGGGTGAAGAGTGCTATTATAGCATGGAAAATGCTAGGGAGAGGTATGTACAACCTGTTCCAGAAGCACCTACTCCACCTAGATACATTACGGGGAATGCGCCAGGACCATTAGGAGTTTTAAGGCCACAACTTGTCTTAGGACAACAACCTCCGCTGCCAGGTGCTAGAATGCCGGTAGACATGAGATACATGTCAATGATGGAAGCATCAAATAAACCAACGCCAGTACCAGCTACAATGTGGTATGGCAACCAAAGTGAGTACTACCCTTCGGAGCAACAAAATGTGAGAGAAACACATGGAGTGGTGAGGCCAGTACAACCTCCACCTCCTGGGTTTCAGTCGAAAGAAAGAAGGTATGAAATGGAAGAAAGGACATTGCAATTCATTGCAAATAATGGCTTATCTAGGTCAAAGCTTGCTTATAGCGAAGAGGAAATGCTAAAAGAATCTCCTCAACCAGAGAAACATTGTCACAAAAGTCGTGACAACCACTTGGTTAAACAATGTCCTCATACGGAGATCACTGAAGTAAAAGCCTATTGTCTTGAGTGTGGCATCACTCACTTGATCCCCGATTGCCCGAAAAAACAAAACCAAATAAGGAAAATCACGACAAATGTATCAGGGATTGTTCAGCTACCTAGTAGCTCAGAACATGAAAATGTCGTACCAGTTCAAGTGGTTACGAGAGCACAAGCTCAAAAGAAAGCTGATGAGAATCTAGAGACAAAGAACACGAAAAGTGACATGAGTCCAAAGACAGATGATGGACGAAAGACAGACGCACCTAGTCAGAAAACCAAGAGCAAACGAAATAGTTGGAAAGCTAGAAAGACTAGGAGGAAAGCACGCAGGGAACGAGAGCAAAAATCCCTAGTTGAGAAGCTTATCGAAGCTCAGGAGAAGGTAAAACAACATGAGGAAAAGGAGGCACCTTCTCTTACGCAGATGGTTAAACCTCTAGAAGAACCATCCACGGATGAGAAACCGAGAAGTGCTAGTTCAGGAGGATCTGTGTTGGCAGAGAAGGTTAATGAGACATTAGATGCCCTCTTGAAAGCCTATGATGTGAGGCTCAAAAACAACCAAACCCAAGAACACAGGTGGATGACATATCCCTATGCAGAACTAGAAAAGAAAAAAATTGAAATGTGCCAGAAAATGATTCAAACAGCCCAAGCTTTACTAGAACCACCAGTTGCAAAACCTGAGGATGTGATCCGTGTCATGCCTACACAAGTAATCCCACCAAACCAGGAACTAAAAGAGCCAGATTCTAGTCATGAGCACAGACCAAACCTCAAAGACCCAGCATTAGAACCAAGGATAGTACTGAATACCACGGATAACACTTCCGAGGGATTTCACCAAGCTATACCTGAGGATTGTAAAGAGATAGATGGTCTTGACGAATTGTGGAAACAAGTCAGAGAGGCCAATGAAGCCGATGACCTAAGAAGACGAGTAGACAAGACTGGTGATGAACGAGGAGTGTTTCTACCACCAATAGAGGAATTTGAGAATGGATCTCAAATGAATCTAGACTTGAGATCGTATTGGGGCGAAAAAGGATCTGTACAATCTATGGATAGTCAACCCCATTCGCTAAGAACGCTACCGTCCTACATGGGAGAGTACGAGACCAAGTCACATGTGGTTGTAGTCTCATCACAGAGACTGTCTCCCAACAAGGCCATTGATTCAAAGGGGCTAGTAGATATTCTATCTACCCCAATCACTTGTACTATAATGTTAGCCGAGTTTCTCAGAATAAGACCAAACATGTGGGCTAATGTGGGTAAATGTCTAGAGAAATTTGGTGTAAAAACCCTAATGACTCAAATCGAGGAAGGCATCAAAGAGCTTGAAATGCCTCAACTAAATACTAGGCTAGTGCCATTAAACAAGGTAGGCGAGTATTACGAGGGAGAAGAGGGAAAAACCACCCTTCCTGTGGAATTCAATAATGTAAAAACCATGGCAATCCTTGACAGTAGAGCTGGTGTGGCCATTGCAACCAAAGAGGTTTGGAAAAAATGGGGAAAACCTGCCTTGATATCCACACGAATGACCCTGCAGCTTGCAGACGAACACAAGGAAAAGCCCCTAGGACTGCTAGAAAAAGTACTTGTTACTTCTTGTGGCATTGAATATGAACACACTTTTGCTGTTGTTGACTTTGGCAAGAAGAACAACTATGACATCATTATGGGAAGACCATTCATGCGACAATTGAAAATGGTCCAAGATTGGGGTTATGACCATGTATACCTGAGACATATGGAAACCATAACAAAGATAAACTTGAGGGACCATAGCTATAGGGATGTGACGAGAACACCAGTAGAGGAGTTTGATTCCGCCACAGTAGCAGGATCAGAACTTCCAGCTTGGTTAGGTAAGCCTAAAGAACTGTGGATGTCTGGAGCTTCACAATGTGGTAGCTTGAAACGTGAGGAATGTATCCTAGAGCGGGTTATAGAGGATAAGGACTATATCCCAGAACCATTTCCTGAAGAAGAGTTAGAGCCTTTTGGATGGGAACACATCTTGGCTACTTTGGACGTGTGCGCCGTGGAGGATGCTCCCACAACAAAGTTTTGTGATGAAAATGGCTATGATGTCGTTCCTTATTTTGCAGTGAGTGTAATCCAGGAAAACGAAGAGAACCAGACATCAACAAGCTCTCGAAATAAGGAGCAAATAAAGAGTTGAAGTAAAAGAGTCGAAGTCTAAGTACTTAAGTCTGGTGAAGTGAAGGAGAAGGTCCAAAAGACACTCACGTACTGAGCACAGTGACATACGAGTGGAGAAACTTCTACATCGATAATCCTTCTTGGAAAGGTGGAAGCTATTGAGACATCTTTTGATGTCACATGTGCTACATTTATTCCTCAGAACACCCATCATCTCCTTCTATCACATTGCATGCTTTTGTTGACAAATTTCTCATATGCATATAGAGTGTCCTATAATTGGCACTTGCATCAGGCACTCTTTCCGTGTTTCACCCAAGCACTCACCTTTCATGAACATGTACTTCACGTTCAACTGCTCAACTCCAATAAGAGCGTATACCAAAGGCATTTTTTTCCCACCAGGTTTTTTCCCTTTGGTCATCCAGGTTTTAGACCTTAATCTAAAGACACCTATCACCATCCTCTTGTACATATTCCTTCTACATCAACAATGAGGAAATGCTACTCAAATCAATTGACAAATGAATTGGAGCACCAATTTCAGATCATAGCATACTTCTCCTCAATGGCGAGTCGAAGAATGGCCTACAATGACAAAGCTGTAGACAACACTAACAACATGATTGCACAGGAACAAAGAAGTCCCCAATGAAGAAGGGCAGACATAAAAGTAATCAGAGGCTCTCAAAAGATGAATGGTTATGATGATAGATGTCTGCTCTAATGGATCATCGTTCTTGTTGTGGTTCGACAAAGTTACAAGCAGTGCAACAGATGATGCCAAAACGACAGCAAAGACCACATCGTCATCGACAATCAGGTCATGTCGGGGACGACATGAACACTGAAGGGGGGAGTGTTGACCGCTGGGTCAACAACACAACATAACTCAAGTTTCATACCAAAGTCTTATGTTTTGCGAGTTATGAAATGTTGCGGATTATGGCTATAAACGTCATTTGTAATGAGTATTTATTCTAGTTTCAGAAGTCGGGGTGCAATGGCACTTCTAGATTGTAAATACAAAGCCATTTGACCCTTTCAACCCCATTTTTTGTTAAACCTAAGGTAGCCTTACTATATAAGGTACCTAGGTCATTTTGTAAAGAGACTTTAATCATAATCAAAACTTAGCGCTGCCATCTACTGTGTGTGAGAGAGAAAGAGAGTGAGCATGAGCTTTATCCTCTCGCTACGCCCGGCTCGCTCAACACATTGGAGATCCGACTGCACCATTGTTGTAGGCTCGAGGAGAGCTACGGGACAACGCCAAGCATTCCACGTGAGATGAAGCGCACACACCGACGCATCTACGAGCTATTTGTGGCCGTAAGTGTATCAAACGATGTCTGTTTTCTGCGTGCCAGTTGTCTATAGAATCGTGGCGACATAAGCTACGCATAGGTACTCATAAACTTCAGTTTCGGGCACTTTCAAAATTCTGCTCTGTCATCCTATGCGTTTTCCGCAGATGGGTTTAGAGTGAGGGTTTTGAGTGTAGAAGCTTACGGACAGGTGTATTCTAGTGAGGGGATGGTGTTCCTTAAGTTTTGTATGAATCTGGCATGATTAGGTGAGTTACCTTCCGTATGTGTGTATGTGGCTAGGTGGTGTAGTTGAGAGTAGTGAGGTTCTTGATTGTGGTTTAGTTGGCCTTCCAGATTGTTGTATGTGTAGGATGGTCTCAGCCTCTGACAAGCTTAAGGGATTTCCTCCGTGTGCCTATCGTGTCATCTGTGTCCTCGATTGACATTATGTTGATCTAGGTAGTGTTTGCATGCACTTCATGGGTGTGTGAGTCGCCCGTCCAATAGTGAAGTGTGGACAACAAAAACAGAGAATCAGGAGGGAGAGGATGAGAAAAATGACAACAAGATGAGCGTGCCTTCCCACTACAAAAAAATGCACTATCCAAGACAAGAAGGTAGTGATGATATAAGCCAAACACGAGCAAAAGGATAGGGAGTCATATGATGGACCAGAGGGACACAAAGAAGACAAACTTTGCAAAACCAAGAGAAGAGCCTAAGACGATCTATATAGAAACTGATTTGAGTTCGGAGGGAGAAGAGAAGCTCATAAGTCTTCTCAAACAATACAAGGATGTGCTTGCTTGGTCATATAAAACAATATGCCAACACACAATTCCATTAAAGCTGATGCAAATCCTAGCCGATAGAGATCGCACACGTATAATGATACATTTGCTAAGTGCATCAAGGAAGAGATAGATAAACCGAAGGAAGCTAAGTTCATCTACAAGATAGAACACACCGTATGGGTATCTCCAATTGTGGTAGTGCCTAAGAAGAATGGTAAACTCCGAGTGTGTGTCAATCTAAAGAAGGTTAATGCGATCACCAATAAGGGACAATTATCCCCTACCTATCATTGACCATGTTCTAGAACGAGTAGTAGGCAAACGGGCGTATTCCTTCTTAGATGGATTCTCTGGCTAAAACCAGCTTGCAATCGCGCCTGAAGATCAAAACAAGACAAAATTAAGATCAATACAAGACAAAATTTGCCAGAGAATGGGATATATATGTGTATAGAGTCATGCCATTTGGATTGACTAATGTTTTGGAAACGTTCCAAAGATTAATGGCACATGCTTTTAGCGAATACTCGAGGATATTCTTGAAAATTTATATGGATGATCTATGTGTACACTCTTTTGAGGGATGAACATACAGAGCACCTCAAAAAAGTATTCGAGAAGTGCAGGACGTATAGGATCTTCCTTAACCGAAAAAATTGTGTATTCATGGTTAGACAAGGGAGAATCCTCGGACATATCGTCTCAGCAAATGGCATATCTACGGATTTGGATAAGATAAAAGTGACTGTAGAGATGCCTAAACCAGATAACACAAAGCAGGTACAATGCTTTATGGGACATTGTGGTTATTACAGGAGGTTTATACACATGTATACAGTCATTGCTCAACCCTTGTATAGACTTACAATAGTATTTATATGGATGGATGAGTGCAAGGAATCATTTAAAAAAGTTGAAGAGAGAAATCATATGTGCTTCAGCATTAAAAGCACCAGATTGGCAAAAGATATTTCATGTTCATATTGATGCTTTGACATTTGCTATAGGATGCATCTTGGCTCAGCCCTAGGAGAAGGAAATATGGATTCCCCAATCTGTTATGCAAGCAAACAACTTAACAGTGCTGAAAAGAACTACATTACAACTGAGAGAGAAGGACTAGGGATGATATATGCTAATAAGATATTTTGGCATTATCTCCTTGCAAACCAGTTTGTGTTTTTCACTGATCATCAAGCCCTCTAATACCTTGTAAACAAACCAGTCAATACTAAAAGACTTGTACGATGGTTTATTTTATTGGTGGAGTTTGATTTTACAGTAGTGGTTAAGAAGAGAAAGACGCATATACGAGCAAATCATCTTTCCAAACTGTCAAATGAAGAAGCTCTAGGAGGGGTAGATGATGACATCCATGATGCATATCTTTTTAATGTCAAAATGGCACCCAAGTGGTCTTAGCAGATATTCAGTTTACTGTCCTATGGAGGAAAATTTGATAAGACTGAGCACAAATTTAAATGACAAACGATTCGACAATCCAAGAATTTTCAATTAATTGGCAAACGTTTGTATCATTTAGGCTCGAAAAACATTTTACAATTATGCATAATCCCAGAAGAGTATGCTTGCTTTCTTTTAGAAGCACATGTTCAAGATTTAACATTACATTGCTCACAAACAAAAACATATTAGCACTTGAAACAATTAGGAGTTTATTGGCCAAATATGCACGCTAATGTTCATGAGTATGTTAGTAACTATGCTACATGTAGATATAAACCACAAGTAGAATATGCAATGTTGTTTTAGATAACGATTGTACCAGATGGAGTCAATATATAAATTACTACCTAACAGCAAGAACGTTTCCTAAAAATACCTCTAGAGCACATCAAAGAGCCATAGAAGTAGAGGATAGAGACTTCACATTGATTGAAAATCAGTTCTATAAAAGAGGAAAAACAGCTTAGGATATGTGCAACAAAAAGCATGTATTTGCCAATCTTAGAGCAGGCACATGGATGGATAAGCAAAGGCCATTTCTCAGGAGAAAAGACAATAGAAATTTTCTTAACCACGGGAATATGGTGGCCTACACTACATATGAACGCGTAAGAATATGTTAAAAGATGTGATGCTTGCTAGCATACCAAAGTGACAATAAAGAGGGATGAGATTCCTTTAAGGCCAAGGATGGTAGCTTGGGCTTTTGCTAAGTGGGGTATAGACTTTGTAGGTCCAATTTCATTGCTTGTTTACAGGACTCACGCCCAATATATCATTGTTGTTGAGGCAAGCTTTTCCATGCATGGGAACCCCCCCCATATATTTTTGCCCTTTTACCAAAATATTTCCCATTATATAAGTTACTTTTGATTTTTTCTTCCTTTTTCACAAACGTTTTAGCCTTTATTAAATAAATAAGACTTATGCTAATCAATCACGATGTAGCGTAAATAAGTAATCTTTCTTTGTTGATCTCTCTTTTAACCTTAAATATTAAATATATATAAATTACATTATATCTTTTAGTATTTTCTAATATATTTTTCATGTATGTATATTATTCCACCCTACCAAATATTTTATTCACTAGTTTTCATTTTCAAACCTCAACCCCACTTTCAAATTTCAATAATACCTCCATCTAAATGATTGCCAATCTTTTCAAAACTCTAGGTCATGTTTTCATACACATGAAGGAGCTTACACTTGAAGGCAAGAGAGAAGTCCACTCAAAGGGGACCACCAAAAGACTTTTGCAGCCACAAATAATACATTATTTGGCTGAATTTTTTAAGTAAAAAAGAACCCGAATCTGAAGGAGCGTTCAACATGAAAGATGTAGCTCGTGATCTCAACTTTTAGCTCAATTTTTTTCAAAATTTTTGGAGTTATGAACGCGGAGCTATGATTTTGTAGTGGACCCCAGTTTTCTCATGTAATGGTGACACAGGCCATCCCTAATTTTCTTCCCTCTAGAATGGCTATGGTTCTACAAGTCTTCAAGCATGATTACAAGAGACAAGGCTCTTTTAATGAGGTCTTGGCAAGTCTAGAGTGATTCTATCACCATTTTTGGAGGATCCATCCTCATTAACAAATATCCACCTTCGACAACCTCTCTTATAATTTTCTTACCTCTCTCTTCTCTCCCTAATAAGCTTATGTCTAGCCAAAGCTAGACTATTGTAAATATCTCATATCCTCTACATCCTACCCACATTCTCTCTTCTTCTCTCTCTATTGACTCTGGTATTTTAAATAATGAGGAGACAAGATGGGAGCCACATTCACATGCACCCCATTTTTCTAGTCACCAGAGTGGGACACTCACCTCAATTAGAAATATTGTTAAAACCTTCCCTCCTTCCCTATGTAAAAAGGCCATGAGAGCTCACCATGACACAAAAAACACACACAACATCACCAAAGAATACACTATGCATTGTGTGTGCCTAGTGCACACACACACACACACCCACACCATCACCATCACCGCAATCACCATGCTCGTCTTGAGCATGACCTCTACATCCTTGGGCTATGGAAGATGAAGGGCAGCTAAATGAAGGATGATGGCCATAACCCTCATGCGAGTCTTCGCCATCAACTCCCACCTATCCACCATGTGCTCTACCACTCTCTCCCTTCTCATTCCCCTAACGTATGCTCCCCATTTCATCGCCTTATTCTCTAAATAAAGCTTGAGGTTTTGTGAGTATGTTTTCCTGCAATGTTTTGCCCATGTGAGGTGTGCAGAATTGCCACCTAGTCTTGTGTTTGGAGTGAGCTTGTGTATGTGTGAAGGGTGTGCGGATTTGCCATCCTTCTGTAGTGCCTAAGTACTAAGCCGCAATACCCCCTCCCTCACTCTCTCTCTCTCTCTCTCTCTCTCTCTCTCTCTCTCTCTCTCTCTCTCTCTCTCTCTCTCTCTCACACACACACACACACACACACACACACACACACTTGATCTCATTTCCCTTCCTCTTCATCTTTACTCCAAAGCATCCATCTCTCTTGGATGAAAACTTTGTTATGGTGGTGTTTTGTTTGCGTCCTAACCGCTGAAGCTAGGTGGTGCCCCCTGTTTACTTTACCATGACAGCAGGCTCGAGGCGCTCCATTCGGTCCCCGGTGTTTTAGAGGCCGTTGGGGGTTCGGGGTTCGCTTTGCTCCCTTTATTTGGTGCCCCCACTGAGGAACTTTTCATGAAACCCTTCAGTTTACAAGACTGAAACCCCTAAACTATTGTGAATGGATGAATGGCTAGCAGGATTTGCTAATTGGACGAGAGAAGAAGAAGAGCTCCAAGCACAACTAGACGAACTCCGCATCTCCATCGAAGCTCGAGTGCCAGGCGTAACGGTAATCGATTTGCAGTGGGAGAGTCAACCAACACGCCAAACCGAGTGGATATACATAGGCCAAGTGCCAAGAAGAAGAAGGAGAAGGTCAAAACCATGTCCGCAACCTACAACCAACCCACAACAATAAAATGGAAGGAGCTCTACACAATAGAGAATCAACACTATTCTACTTTGAGAATCGGGTAACTCAAGTCACCGAGGTAATTATCACAGTCAGTTTTCAAGTCGCACCTAATGCTGCAGCACAGATAACGGAATCATTGGCTCACACTCTCACTAGAGAAACTAGGGATCTACTGAGTTTGTTTCAGGAAAGAACACCACCCTCTCCCACAAGCTTGGACAGTGACTAAGCACCTCTAAGCTTCACATGAATCAGTACAACCTACCTCAAGACAGATCACACATACCAACACGTGTACACTCAATCAAGGTAATACTGGATTTGAAGGCTCACTACCAGCACGTCATTGACACCATGCCGGGTGGAGATCATTTTTTGGAGGTTCTGGCATCAGATCAACCATTTCTCTTACCTTTGATACAAGGCAATGTATTGTTTGAAGTTTTAATCTATGTCCTAGTATAAGAGGGTATACATGCCTCCTTGTAAAGAAGAAAAAAACTTTTGCAAGCTAAGCAGTGTGTCTTTCTAGCTCTCTCTCAGTAATCATGGCAAGTGTAGCATTTCCAACATTTAAAGGAAAGAAGGGGGAGGATTTGGTAACAGACTTCCTAGATGACTTTGAAGTAGCATGTGTAGTGAGCAACAAAGATACGGATGAATCCCGGGTTAGAATCTTTAAGCATCTCATGAAGCTAGAAGCTAGATCATGGTACAATGCACTTCCACAAGCAACCAAGGATGACTGGGAACCCTTAAAACCCGCTTTTAAGAGGCGCTTTGGGGGAGGTACCACTTCAGAAAAGTTGTGGTACAAGTTGAGAGACTTGAAGCAGGAGGGTCTTTTAGAATATGCCACCCATGAGTCCAAATTGTGGATTTGTGGGAACGGTGGGTTGAGTCACTGGCAAGGAGGGAAGCTGCACCCGATTTCCTAAAAAAAGATTGGTTCATGCATAGCTTATGGCCGCTTCTCAAGGAGAAGGTGAAAGGTAGATTCCCGGCTACGTACGAGTTAGCCATTGAGATTGCTCGCCTTAAGGACAAGAAGCTGCGAATGAAAGCCAAAGAAATCGAGTCAATAGAAGCAGGAACATCGCGTCGACCAGCAACTATGACAACCACCATTCCACCACCACCACCGGCTCTTGGGGTAAGAGATGACCAACAAGATATGTTGGACCATATTACTGACCAACTGCAGAGTTTGTCTGTCCACTTAATACAGCAAGGGAGGAGTCAAGAAAGAGATCAAGACCCTAGAAGAGCACGATGACAAAACAGAGAGTATCACTGCTACAACTACGGAGAAGACGATCACGGTATGTACTACTGTCCCAAACCACGACAAAACTATAATAGAGGAGGTAGGAGGAACCAATTGTCACCCCCTAGAGAAAGAACACCCCCACCCCGAGCACCAGCCCCACCAACACAAATTCTACGTCCGCCACAATCACCACTTACAATCATCCTACGCCCACCATCAATTGGTACCCGCACACCAAGTATCATTGGTCTTGCAGAAGAGGTCAAGATGAAGGTAACCGAAGAAGGATCAAGCGAGAAGTTTATTCAAAGAACTGAAGCAGTGGAACAAGAGGTTAAAGAATCAAAAGATGCTACCCAAGTGGGGGAGGTAAGTCAAGAAAATTGTGTTACAAATGTGAGTACATCTTTAACTTTGAATGAAATAGGCACCAAAGCGATGAATCGACAACATTGGGCGTTAAGGGTAAGAAGGTGTAAAGTGTTGATTAGGCATGCAAAGGAATGCAAAGGTCATGAAAGATACAAGAGAAGAGGAAAACCAGCTTGCTAGCAAGGCTTTGCAGAAGATGGAAAATATATCAAGCAAAGGGGAGGGCTTTGAAAACGGAAGCCTATGCACCACCATGTACCCAGGACAGTGTAGCAAGCTAAAGGAATCTTGCATCAAGGCAGTTTCAGTAGAGGACCATAACAAAGAGGTCAGTATGACTAAAGGTTTGGAGTTGGATATTGCTCCAGAGGCTTGGCAGTCGAGCAAGACTTTATTGTGTAGTGTTATAGACTTAGAGATGGGTAATGCCTCTAGTCTACTGAAGGGTGTTATAAACTTGGAGATGGGTAATGCCTCCAGTTTATGTGAGGATGTTCATAGTAAGTTTGATGATCAATATGTTGCCAACCTTTCAAGGATGTTCCAAACTCCTCCACAACACAGCATTGTGTTTGCATAGGATGCATCAGACCTATGGCTATGGCTAGCCGCTATAACATATAGAGAGAAGATCAGCATGGAGATAAGAGCAAAGGAGCCATGGATAGACAAAAACCTGATAGAATGCAATAATAAAGATCTCCTTCGCAATTTGGTACAATTTTTTACAAATAGTGCATCCTCTCTTTGGAGAAAGGTAAGTGGATTACGCTTGTATTTAAGCCGCAAGGTAGGTGGCTTGCTATTAGCATCAGTAAAGGAAGCTGAGATGTTTCAGCACACCCAAAAGAAGCATGATATGCTTGCAGTTTTTTCCAATCATGGCAGTAAGCAGAATTCTGAAAACAACTGGAGCTCACCACACCAACAAGGCGGCCATATATGGTGGATTCTTGGCACACTCTTGGGAATCATAATTTTCAATTCTGTCTTTGCAGGAGCCAAGATGCTCATTTTCCCTCTCGCTACTAGTGGTTACAAATTTGGTCCAATTTGGCATACAAATTTTATTGTTCGGACACTGCAGACAATGATCCTATTTTTCACTTGGGATCCAGGAGGACATTGGCACAAAGTTCTGGAAGCCATGGGCTTCCCCTTTAATCAACCGACACTATTCCAAGGAACAAGCTATCACCCGGACCTGTTACAGATTCATGAATATCCCAGAAATCTCACCAATGGCCAAATGGAATGGTTAGTTCAAAAGGCCACTCGATATCGGATCCTACAGCTAAGCGGAAGAAGAAACACAGCTAGAGACATGAATGCCTCTAGCCTTAGGGGGAGGGCTAATGAGACAAGCTTTTCCATGCATGGGAACCCCCCCATATATTTTTTCCCTTTTACCAAAATATTTCCCATTATATAAGTTACTTTTGATTTTTTCTTCCTTTTTCACAAACGTTTTATCCTTTATTAAATAAATAAGACTTATGCTAATCAATCACGATGTAGCGTAAATAAGTAATCTTTCTTTGTTGATCTCTCTTTTGACCTTAAATATTAAATATATATAAATTACATTATATATTTTATTATTTTCTAATATATTTTTCATGTATGTATATTATTCCACCCTATCAAATATTTTATTCACTAGTTTTCATTTTCAAACCTCAACCCCACTTTCAAATTTCAATAATACCTCCATCTAGATGATTGCCAATCTTTTCAAAACTCTAGGTCATGTTTTCATACACATGAAGGAGCTTACACTTGAAGGCAAGAGAGAAGTCCACTCAAAGGGGACCACCAAAAGACTTTTGCAGCCACAAATAATACATTATTTGGCTGAATTTTTTAAGTAAAGAAGACCCCCGAATCTGAAGGAGCGTTCAACATGAAAGATGTAGCTCGTGATCTCAACTTTTAGCTCAATTTTTTTCAAAATTTTTGGAGTTATGAACGCGGAGCTATGATTTTGTAGTGGACCCCAGTTCTCTCATGTAATGGTGACACAGGCCATCCCTAGTTTTCTTCCCTCTAGAATGGCTATGGTTCTACAAGTTTTCAAGCATGATTACAAGAGACAAGGCTCTTTTAATGAGATCTTGGCAAGTCTAGAGTGATTCTTCACCATTTTTGGAGGATCCATCCTCATCAACAAATATCCACCTTCGACAACCTCTCTTATAATTTTCTTACCTCTCTCTTCTATCCCTAATAAGCTTATGTCTAGCCAAAGCTAGACTATTGTAAATATCTCCTATCCTCTACATCCTACCCACATTCTCTCTTCTTCTCTCTCTCTATTGACTCTGGTATTTTAAATAATGAGGAGACAAGATGGGAGCCACAGTCACATGCACCCCATTTTCCTAGTCACCAGAGTGGGACACTCACCTCAATTAGAAATATTGCTAAAACCTTCCCTCCTTCCCTATATAAAGAGGCCATGAGAGCTCACCATGACACAAAAAACACACACAACATCACCAAAGAATACACTATGCATTGTGTGTGCCTAGTGCACACACACACACCCACACCATCACCATCACCGCAATCACCATGCTCGTCTTGAGCATGACCTCTACACCCTTGGGCTATGGAAGATGAAGGGCAGCTAACTGAAGGATGATGGCCATAACCCTCGTGCGAGTCTTCGCCATCAACTCCCACCTATCCGCCATGTGCTCTACCACTCTCTCCCTTCTCATTCCCCTACCCTATGCTCCCCATTTCATCGCCTGATTCTCTAAATAAAGCTTGAGGTTTTGTGAGTATGTTCTCCTGCAATGTTTTGCCCATGTGAGGTGTGCAAAATCACCACCTAGTCTTGTGTTTGGAGTGAGCTTGTGTATGTGTGAAGGGTGTGCGGATTCGCCATCCTTCTGTGGTGCCTAAGTACTAAGCTGCAATACCCCCTCCCTCACTCTCTCTCTCTCTCTCTCACTTGATCTCATTTTCCTTCCTCTTCATCATTACTCCAAAGCATCCATCTCTCTTGGATGAAAACTTTGTTATGGTGGTGTGTTGTTTGCGTCCTAGCCGTTGAAGCTAGGTGGTGCCCCCTGTTTGCTTTACCATGACAGGCTCGAGGCGCTCCATTCAGTCCCCGGTGTTTTAAAGGACGTTGGAGGTTCGGGGTTCGCTTTGCTCCCTTCATTGCCACGAACTATCTCACTAAATGGGTTATAGCAAGCCACACAAAAAGTGGATGCAAAGACCACTGCACAATTTCTCTATGGACATGTATTTGCTAGATATGGTCTACCAATAGAACTTCTAAGTGATCGTGGCACACATTTCATTAATGAAGTTATTGAAACTTTTCTAGATGAATTCATGGTAATTCACAAAAATTTGAACTCTATGTTGTGGGATTACAGGGTAGCTTATGGCATCTATTGGAACAACACCGTATAACATGGTGTTTGGTTTTAATGCTATATTGCCCATGGAGTTTTTAATTCCAACACTAAGGGTAGCTAAGAAACTAGAATGGACAGGCCATGAATTGTTTTTAGAATAGGTGACCTTGAAAAGCTAGATGAGCTCCTTTTGAAAGCCGTAGCTTCTACGCTTATTTAAAAAGGCATAATGAGTTTTTTTTATAAGCATGTACGTTTGAAAGTATTTAAAACATGCGATTATGTCCTAGCTTATACATTGAAACAACATGCCAAGAAACTTATAAAGTGAGAGATGGGACCCTTTGTGCTCAATCAAGTGGCAATGGATAGGGGGAAGGTGGTACACACCCGGAACACAAACAACCTGCCTCTCTACAGCCCAGGGTAAACACAACACCCCAAAATCCTCCTTCTTGCTAGCAGGCCACCACCTTCACACCTCTCAACTTGATCACACTGTATTCGATATCAATCAATCACACACACATTGCATGACACACTTCCTAGCTTCCCACACACACCAAGAGTGTCTTTCTCTCTCTTTGTCACAAGACACCACCGGTTCGATGGGGACACCCTTGCCTACACACATACTCGACACCACAGACACAAGCACAAAGAGCAATAGAATAGAGGGGGGAAAGGGGAAATGACACCACAGGTGCGGCCAATCCTTGCTTTCCTTTGCTCAACACAACCTAGTACAAATGGCCTCATCGGCACACCCTCAATGGGCACAAAAGCCTGATCACAACAATCCTCGTTGGTGTTGTCATCGAGAATCGGACTTTCCTCCTCTTACCTTCGTTGTCAAAGAACGCATGCACACATGCACGTGAGCTCCTTCCTCTCTCAAGCTCTCGTTTCTCGAAAGCCCTCCCTCCAAAAGCCTCTCCTTGGGCTTGCCTCACCCTCAACCAAGCGAGCAAAGCAGCAGATCCCCCATCCCCCCCCCCCCCAACCAAAAAAAAAAAAAAAAACCCTTCTTTTTCCAAAAGCAAAAGTTCTTCCAAAGGGGCAACGACTGCAAACGTTGTTGCTTCCTTACTTCTTCTTTTGTTCCCTTTTCTAAGAAAAGGTTCTTTTCCCTTGAAAATTGTGCTTTACGCTTTCTTTTCCCAAACAAAAAGCCTTCATGACCATGGCAACTTTGCTACTTGCTTGCTTTAGTGGTTTTACACTCTTTTGTTTTCTCAAATACCCACTAGAGTGTTAAGTCTTGCCTTTCGTTTCGTTTTTCCCCAACTTGAGCTACTCTTAGTGTGACCGGCGGCCTTAGGCCGGCCCCTCTCTCTCTCTCTCTCTCTCTCTCTCTCTCTCTCTCTCAGTTCCCTGTGATTGTCGGAGGCTGCAGGCTACACTACCACTTCAAGGAGGAGTGGACACGTGTTTGGGGGAGGGAGCCGGAATCCAATCCCCCATTATTATAATAGTATAAATGAACAAGGAGTTTCTCTAGCTTATGTTCCCCCACACCACCAATGTTTGCATTGGGCCATGCTTGCCAAATAAATCCTTTGATCATGTCGTATGATGCAAGCTCCGTCTGTTAGCTCCGAAATCTATGGGCTTCTCCACCATCCCTCATCATGGCCTTGGACAACATGCCCAAAAATGGAAAAACGAAACATGTGATCCGTTTTCGTCGTAATTGCTTGCTAACCCAAACTGGACACACCTTTAGTGCACATGAGTCCGATCAGTGAGCCACAAATTTTTGACCGATCTCCCATATCATATGCAATTTTTCAAGAATCCTAGCGAGCTAAAAAAAAAACTCATGTCAGGTGCACCTACCAATGCGGCCCATTCAGCACACAACTGGCCTCCTTGAAAACTACGTCGGCCCATAACTTGCCCATATGAGCGCCAAATGGCTATCCAAAAAGAACGGCATGCTCCACAACAAATCACTACATATCTATTTGCCCATTTTAGCTCGGGCCACTTGTCCCTATCTGCCTTGCCCGTCAGGAATCTGCAATACCTTCTACCTTTAAACTGGCAGATCTCGCACATCGTGGCTCCATTTGACGAGCTGTCCAAACGAGCTCCTAGAGAATCTTGAAGACCACATTCTAGAGTACTAACTCAACATTTTGGACACTTTAACTATCATCCCAATTATTTCACCTTGGAGGCCTTTTTGGCCTTAAAAAGCACTTAAAGCATACATTCTTGTTGCCATTTCCTTGCACATGGCCTTCATACCTGCTCTAGCATCCCAACTTGCACCTGCTTGCAACTTTAGCACACCTCCCAACACGAATCAAATTTGGTTTCACCATCATTGCCACCCCCTAGTTGAACATTTATGTTCAACCACAGGCACGTTTATTGCACCTAAAAATATTGCAACACTAACTAGCAACCAAAAACATTCCAAAACCACAACCATATCTACAAAAGCTATCTTTTGTCACCCAGCCGCACATCTGCTCAATCGGGTTGCCCAACCCCCTGCATTACAACATGGTCACCACCTGGGTGGAACATATGGCATTGATCATCTCCATTCACCTACAAAACCTCCCATAGTGTTGTATCCCAGCGCACAACCAATCATCCACATAACCTGCCCTTGGCATACTTCCATCTCCCCAAGCATCCACGACAAACTTACCACTTCCACCAAGCATTGCCGCCAAACACAATACCACTCTCATCAGAGATACCGTCACTGAGACTGAACATACCATGTTCTCCCTCCCAACCATATAAAGTGAGATCCTCCTCAAGAAAATCATGCACCTGCTTGACAACCCACTTCACAACTGCACTTATGAGCATACCTTTCAACCACCACCCACAAACTTCCTTTGATCGCTCAAACAAGTACACACCCTTGGACTTTTCTTTATGTTCAAAGGGACCACTTTGCTTACGGGCAAGTCATTCAACATAGGCACCCCGGTTACCATCACTTTCATACTCACCTCCATACCTACCTCTATTAGCACCACCATAGCAGCAGTCTGTTAGTAGCAAGCTAACAGGGACACCATTTTTTGGAGTTCTCTTTGTAAAACATTTATTATTTTGATAAATCAAGAATATTGTAACTCCTATTTTCTCGGATAAACTCTGTGATTAGTGAGTCGAGGCTACAAGCTTCCAGATTGTATCAGCCAATCATTACCCAGCTTTGGTAGAACTCCAGATTATTAGTTTTGACCACTCAAAAACCTTGGCTAAGGAATAAAAGCCAATTTTTGTAAGTTTTTTATAAGTTTTGGATAAGAAATACACTGCGTGAGCTAATGGCGCTCACTTCTCTCCTTCTCGCGCTTCCTACTCCCTCTCTGGTTGTCACATTGCGATTACGTTTGTTGCATTGCAACCGCAGGTAAGAGCTCTACGCATTGACGTAAGCAGTTCACTTTATTTCGTAGCTTTTGGCATCGCCGACCTGCGGTCTAATTTCTTCATGACTAGGAGTTTACATGCTCAAATCAAAAACTAAGCATATGCGGGGTATTGGGGCATCATTGTTAAACATTTAGATGCATTCTGGGTCAAAAACGACTAGGTCAAAAATCCACTACTGTTAATAATCGTGATGATGGAACTTGTGACTTAAAGTGGGGTTTGAGACCATAAGAATGTGTGCTTAGGTCTTATAAACTTGTCTTAGAAGTATCGTTACGTTTGGATGTCATTTGATGCTGTAACGAATGTGATTTGTTTGTCGATGAACGATTGGCTTTTGGTTATTTCAGTCCCTTGAGTGTAGCTTGAATTAGATGCGAGTTGTTAGTTGTTTTCCGAGAGATGGATAACATCTTGTAGCCTCTATGCACTAGTCGAGTCAGCTTTGTCCCATGGTTTGACAAATTAATCATGGTTCTCGCTAATACTGCAATACGATAAGATGGTGAGGTTAGACATGCGTCCCACATTTGGCGCCGCTGTCCGGGATCGAAGAGACCTAAACTAGGGTAAAACACGAGCGTCTTGTGTAGTTGTCCTTTAACTTCCTCTAGGTTCGTCTAGAGTTCAAAACTTTCTTTTGGAAACCGCATAGCTTAAGATTGTCATCTTTGGCTGTGTAGAGGTAGCTTGGAAGTAATCGTACTTGCTGAGTACCTTTAGGATTGTAGGATTGTAGAAATAGAGTAGGATTTTGAGAATGATTGATAGACGAGACAAGTCTTAAGATCAGTGCTCAGAAAAACATAAAACACAAGAAAACGAGTGTTTGTGGACACTTTCCACAACCCCATTTCATGAGAATCTAGGAGTAGGGTAAGTAGGATCCGAGGTGGATTTCAGAACATTGTTCTCTGAAAGAATCAAGTGTGAGTTGTTATTGGAAGTTGCAGAAATTTCAGGTCTATGGCTAGAAATAGCTCAAAAAGACTCGAAACCACTCAACCCGACTGGAGAGTAAGCCTAAGAGTTGTCTGAACCAGTTGGTAAGCTCAAAAACACTTCGAGGTAAAAATTTCAAGAGTTGGCCAAAACTCAGATTATTTACTTTTTCTTGACATTTTAGGCCAAATTAAGTTTTCACTTGATTCATAGGCTTAAAATAGCTCATATAAAGACTGTCTTCGAAAAAATTACAAAAATGTGCTCATTTCAAGCCTAAAGTTAATAATCAACTTTCTGCTTTAAATTGGCCAAGGTTCATACCATTGACTCATTACATGTGTACAAACAACTTTTGTAAAGGCCCAAGAGATTTGGATCACTAAACTGACAAACAATTGGGTAAAAACTAAAGTTTGTACTGACTTTTTGAATCTTGAGTATAAAATGGGGAGAATTTGTCCAAACTCGTTGAAATTTGATTCATAGGCTTATATTGATGTGATAAACATGTGTACATGCTCAGTTGACCAAAAATTTGCAAAAATTTATCAAATATAAATAATCATGATTATTTACATCTGCCCCATTTTTCAAATTTCTGGACCAAGTCAGCACAACACTAGTTTTACCATGCAGTAATAAGCCCACCAACCAAATTTGGTGAGATTTGGATCACTGGATTGAAAATTGTGACTAAAATTGCAAAGTTAGTCTGCGGACAGATAATTGATGATCATTTGACCAAAACTTGTCCAAACTTGATGAAACTTGGTGAGTGACCTTAACTTAAGGTGCTTAACAGATCTGTGTCAAAGTTGGGGCAAAAACTTGTAAAAATATAGTTGGAGTAAATAATCATGATTATTTACATGTGCTTCAAAACTTAATGGTTTTGAAAATTTCAGTATACCACAAGGGCAGGCATATCAAGTAGACCTCACAAATCAATTTTGGTGAAATTTGGATCCCAAAAGTGAAACTTAAGCCAGATTCTCAAAATCAGAGTCTACGGACACAAAACATTTGATAAACTTGATGAGATTTTTTCCAAACTTGTTGAAACTTGTCCAGAGACATTAACAAGTTGTATACTTGCCAAACCAATCCAAAAAGTGCAAAAAACTGACAAAAGTAAATAATCGTGATTATTGCCAAACCAATCCAAAAAGTGCAAAAAACTGACAAAAGTAAATAATCGTGATTATTTACTTCTGCTATCCAAAGACATCAATTTGGACTTTTGAGCTTATACAATGTTAGACCAACATAATATAAAGCCACAAAGTAATTTTGAGTGTACATGTATCAAAATTGATACATGTACACTCAGTTTACACGTTGCAGATGAAACCTTTGAATTTCTGCTAAAGTCAAATTTTGACTCTCATAACTCGATTTGAAGTGATACACAGGGACCAATCACGAGAGTTAGCAAAAACTCTATTGTCTTTATAGAAGAATAGCTAACTTGATCAAATCTGTAGAGGAATCAGGTTACAGACGAGGAATCAATGGCTTGATTGAAATTTGTGATCGAATCAAGTGAAAATTGACGACAAGTCAATCCAAAGGTAAGTACTCTATCCAGGGCTTCATAAGTCTATATGAACCTTAGATCTGGACGTGTACGAGGAACTCAAGGCATACTCGGAAAAACCTCCAGTAGAGTATCCACCGAAGAAAGCGTGAATCAAGGCAATTCCTTGCACAAAATTCCTGAAGAAGTCTCAGACACTTTTTCAGATTCAACATCCGAAATGTCTTCTTACTCGACTCACTTGGAAATGTCTTCTTACTCGACTCACTTGGAAATCGGAACGACAGTGCGCTATAAGCATATACTATCTTTTTACAAGACTAATCGTCATGGAGCCCATGTTTACTTGGATCCTAACTAGGAGTATGCTATTCGCATTGATGACCATGGTATTGAGTTCGAAGAAGAGGTTAGGGCAAACAAACAAGGGAAAATGTACATGTATTGAAACGGAACTCAGTACTTACAAGTCGAAAACCCTGACGTGATAGACAAATGAGGATTAGAAGTAAACACCATAATCCCAGGCATGTCAGCAAAAGAAGGACCACCAACTTTAGAATTCGAGGGATACGATCAAGTAGACTTGAAGCCTTTGAAATGGCTTAATACGGATAATCTTAGGATCGGAGTCTATTGTTGGGAAGATAGAAGCATAAAAGATCTTTTGTGGACTTCTCATGCCAAACCAAGACAATTAACGGCCATGAAGATCATCTATATCTTCAAGATCAAAGATAAGGGATCAGTAGACTTAACAACCTACCTGTTTAGGAATTGTTATAACAATAACTTTGTTATGATGAATCCTGAGGAGGTAGAACAAACCAAATACCAAGGGTATTCCATCCGGGATTGGATATTGGGGCAAGGACCAGAAACAATTCCCAGAGATGAACACCGTGAGAGATCATTTGAGAGTAATGTGAAGAAACCAGAAATCACCTCATCACGTAGAAAATCGGGTGACACTAAGGCCAGTCCAGGGCTACATGAGTCACTATTTCCAAAAGACTGGTTTGAAGGACTCGGAACAGGACCAACTACCAGAAGACTAGGAGTTGAACCGAACAGACGGGTCAGACCGCTAATTTTCAAAAATGGGTCAAAAAATACAGTGGATCAGGGGATCCATACGACCACTTAGCAAGCTTTAAGCAAGTGCTAAGAGTAGAGCATATATTCGATTTCCATACTCAATTCAAGGGGTTTGGAATGACATTAGAAGGAAAAGAATTGACATGGTTCCAAAACATTCCACCAAGGTCAATCATGGACTTGAACACATTAGCTCAAGAATTTGTAGCTGCTTGTTCCAAAACGGGGATCAAACATAATACGGTAGCTCAAATCTACAGCTTTTAAAAAAAACATGGTGAGTCTGTTAGGGATTGTGCAGCTCGGATGAAACAATATATTGTCAGATGCCCAGAGTTAGAGATACCTGTAGAAGAACGACTTGTATCTTTGTTTCTAGAGGGATTGCAAAACAAAGAACTTCATGCTATACTCTATAGTAAAAAGCATACAACCCTAGAAGTGTGTGTGTCGGATGTTGTTGACCTAGGAGACAATTGCGAGATTTTAACAAAGAAGATGTCCCTAAGGATAACCAAAGTGAGAAAACAACATCCACTAACCAGCAAAAGTGGGAACGACTGCTGCAGCACCACTCTTAGCCATAGAAGATATGCTAAAAAGGATGAACGAAATGATGAACAACATGCAAAAAGCACCTATGAGGGGACCAGGATAAGGGATACCTCCACAGGGACAACCAATTAGGCCACAAAAATGGTGTGAAATTGAGGGTAAATGGACCAACCATGAGATCTACGAGTTCTACTTCAGACCAAAGTATGATGGGAATGTTCAATACGTGTCCACGAGGCCACTAGGACAACTTATGTACAGATATCAGCCTAATATGGCCCAAGCTCAAAGACCATCCATGGGTATGGAAAGACCTCAACCTGTGTTGGCACAACAACCTCCGTATCCAGGACATAATGCAGTGTATGTAAAGTACATGCACTCTGAAGGAGTCATAGATGAACAAGCATTAGTGCCTGTTACACCCCTATGGAGAGCCTAGCCCATCTACAGTAATGGTAGAAGGAGATTGATATAATCCACATCCACCACCAATGGAAGAAACATTGACATGCTCCACCAGAGCTCGCATAAATGTATTATGTAGCTAATCAAGGTGTCATACCTCCCATGGTAAGACCCATGATGAAGCCAAGAACAGGAAACTGTCATAATTGGGGTGTTGATGATCATTGGAAAAATGAATGTCTAGAGCTTGACAAAAACCTCAAACCAATTGAAGCCTATTGCATACAATGTTTCAAAAATGGAGTACACTTTCCGGAAGATTGTCCTAAAAATCCTTTGAACAAGGGTAAAACCGTAGTAAACGTAGTCCAAGTGATATCTATTAGCTCATCAAAGAGTGAACCGATTGTTCCAATCAAGGTAATCACTAGAGCCCAGGCCAAGAAAAAGAAACATAAGTCCTCTGATGATTCGGAAAATACAAAAGTTTCTTCTCAAAGAATCAAAAGGAGTAGAAGCAAAAGATATGAGATGAGAAAACAAAAAAAATGGGTTGAAATCGAGGAGAAAGCAAAGAAGCTATTCCAGGAAAAGTTGAAAGAAACTGGAAGTGAATTCAAGGAAACAATCGTGAAATATGGAGGATCCATTCTAGTTGATAAAAATTTTGAGCCTATTAATGCCGCCTTGGAAGCCTAACAAGCAGGACTTAAAGCAGGCCAAAACATGAAAAACAAATGGAAAAACTATCCTTCTCCAAACATGGAAGCAGCTAAGCTGGAAGCTTATTAAAATTTGATGAGAATCACGTAAGAAATGCTGGAAAAACAAAAACCCAAGCTTGAAAGTATTGCAAAACCTGAAGACCTTGTGGTAAAAGAAACGAAAGAAAAATCCGATGTGGTGGCAGAACCCCACCTTGACACAAAAGAACCAGAGCTTATAGTGACGGACAGCGAAGATGCCTTAGACGGAATTCCATTCGTAGAGGAAGAGTAGCCAGGACCCTTATGGAAAAAAGTAAGAGAGATCAATGATGGGAGCCTAACTCTAAAGTCAGCTCCTATAGAGGAAGTCTGGTTGGATAACCTACCTTCTGATATGAACATGGATTTACAATCCTTGTACGGGGATTGCGGATTAGAAGCTTCAGGAATGTCGAAACCATTGACCTTGAAAACATTACCTTCTTACTTGGGAGATAACGAAGATGAATCCATTGTTTGCAAGACCACTCAAGTAAAAAGAGCTGAACAGACCCTAGAAGTAGACAATATTCATTCAATCATGTCTACACCCATCCAATGTACTATTACCTTAAGAGAACTATTAAAATCAGACCATACTTGTGGAATGATTTACAGAAAACCCTAGAGAAGGTGGGATAACTGGGTTAATCTCAAAAAAATTGAAAATTTTGAAAAATGAAATGGAAAACAAAGAGATTCGATCAGTTCCCATGAACAAAGTCGGAGAACATTATGAAGGGGAAGAAGGAAACACCACCCTCCCAGTGAAATATAATGACATTGAAACCATGGAGATACTGGATAGTGGATCTGGCATAGTGGAGCTAGCATAGCCATAGCCACTAAAGCAATATGAGAATCCTGGGAACAGCCAGCCATTAGACAAACTTGAATGAAATTGCAGTTGGCTAACGGACACATTGAGAGACCATTGGGGCTGCTTGAAAGAGTGATAGTCAATTCCTGTGGAATTGAATATCAACACACTTTTGCCATAGTAGACTTTGGGAAAAAACTTAACTAAGAAATCATGTTGGGAAGAACTTTCATGCGACAGGTACAACTTATCCAAGATTGGAGAAACAACTATCTGTACTTGAAGCAAGTGGGATCTATAACAAGAGTAAAAAAAGATCACACTTATAGAGATGTTTTGAAAACACCCATCCAAGAGTTTGATTCAATCTCTTTGGCTGAAACTAAACTCCCATCCTGGTTAAACAAAGACACTCCTATTTGGATGTATGGAGCTTCAAAAAACAAAAGCTTAAGACTAGAAGAATGTATCCTTGAAAGGGACTGCATAGACGAAGCTTATGTACCTGAACCCTTTTCAGAGCATTTATTTGAGCCATTCGAGTGGACTCAAATTTTAGCAACAATGGATGTATGTGTGAATACGTCTATGCCTACACAATTTTGCAGTGAGGATGGCTACGACATAATTCCCATCCAAATGATTTCAATCCTCAACATTGAAGACGAAAGTGAGGAACCCAAGGACTTAATGAAAACTCAATAGGTCTTTTTGGACCTCTATTACGATGCAACTGATGAGTTAGATGAACACTCAACTACCTCAGAAGATTCGGGGTTAGAAAAAGAGCATATGAGAGCTAAATTACTCGTAAAAGGAGGGGAGAAAAAAAAAACTGACTTTCCAAACCAAAAATCAAGAAGACAAAAATGGTTTAGATGGAAGAGAGACACCAGAATTGTGAAAACACGACCTATGCCATCAGTCTCCAGTAAAACAAAATTCCTGATGTAGATAGATGCTAATGATTGAGTCAAGGACAAAATCACTGGCAGATATCCTTCAAACAAAAACTCAGAAATGTCTCAATCATCGAGAAAAATAGGGAAGGGTACTCAAGAAAAATCAGAGGATAAGAAACCACTCATGACCAGAGTTGAGCGGAAAAAGAAATATCAAGAGTTGAAAAAAGCTCTAAAGGAGATATACACAACCGAAATGGGAACCACGGAAGAGGAGGGTAAGGATGTAATGCATGTTCCATCCCATTACAAAAAGTATACTCTCCAAGATCGGAAAATCATAGTCAAACAACCTGTTAGGAACTATGAAAACAGGGCGAATCTTACGAAGGGCCTGAACATGCTAAAAAGATAAACTTGGTTGAACCAGGAGAAGATCCTTGACTTGCTTACATAGCGAATGACCTAACAGAAGAAGAAGAAAAGCTTTTGCTAAGCTTGTTAAAGGAATACTGAGATATCTTCGCTGGGTCTTACAAGGATCTCAAGGGTGTTGATCCAGAAATTTGTCAACATACCATATCCATGAGAGATGATGCAAAACCAAGTAGACAGAGACCATAACGTATAACGAAACATTTGCTAGGAAGATTGAAAAAGAAGAGATTGAAAAACTAAAGGAAGCCAAATTCATTTACAAAATTGAACACACAGATTGGGTGTCTCCAATTGTGGTAGTACCCAAGAAGAATTGAAAATTACGAGTGTGTGTTAATCTCAAAAAGGTGAATGGAGATACCATTAGGGATAACTTTTCTCTTCCAACAACTGAGCATGTTTTAGAACGATTTGCAAGAAAAGAATCTTACAGCTTCGTAGACGGCTTTTTGGGATACAATCAACTTTTGGTTGACCCAAAAGATCAGCATAAAACTGCTTTTGCAATAGAATGGGGTATATTTGCCTATTGGGTTATGCCGTTTAGGTTAACTAATGCTCCAACCATGTTTCAAAGGTTGATGAGCCATGCTTTCAAAGAATATCTTAGGAAATTCTTAGAAGTATATATGGATGATATATGCATACATTCATCAATCCGGGCTGATCATTTTGAACACCTCAAAATGGTATTCAAAAAGTGTAGACTTTATAGGATTTGCTTAAATCCTGAAAAGTGCACATTCATGGGTAGACAAGGAAAAATTCTTGGACATATAGTGTCTAAAAATGGCATAGCTACTGGTATTGAGAAGATTCATGTCATTGCTGATTTGCCTAGACCAGCAACAGTAAAGGGGGTACAAGCCTTCATGGGGCATTGTGGATATTACCGACGGTTCATCTACATGTACGTTATAATTGTAAAACCCATGTATAGCTTGATTACACACTTTGAATGGACCGAGGCATGTGAAGAATCCTTCATGAAGGTTAAGCAAGCTCTCACCTCAGGTCTGATATTGAAAGCACCACACTGGAATAAGGTATTCAACGTACATGTAGATTCTTCCAATTTTTCTATTGGTTGTATACTAGCTCAACCAGGAGATGGAAAAATTGACTTTCCTATTTCTTATGCTAGCCGACAATTGAACATGGAGGAAAAGAATTACACCACCACCAAAAGAGAAGGATTAGGAATTATCTATGTCGTTAAAAAGTATAGACATTGGCTATTAGCCAACAAGTTTGTGTTCTTTGTGGACCACTAAGCTTTGTTGTATTTGGTCAACAAGCCATGCAGCACAGGGAGAATATTGAGATGGTTCATCATTCTCCTGGAATTTGATCTCATTGTGGTTGTAAAAAAAGGTACTACACACCAACGAGCAGATCATTTGTCAAGGATTGTTTCAGGGGAATCACCTAAAGGGGTAGACGATGATCTACCAGATGCCTATTTTTTCTCCGTGAAAATGATACCTAGATGGTCGGAAAACATTGTGTCATTGATGACAATAGCTCAAGTGGATTCACAAATACCACTTCCTCTCACAATCGGATTAATCGAGCAATCGTCTATGTATCAATTACTAGTTGGAAGGCTATACAAAAGAAATCGGGACGGGATATTGCTCTTATGCATTAATCCTGAAGAAAAAGAACAGTACCTAAGTCAAGTACATGTTACCACAATAGGAATTCACTTTGCGGAAGACCAAACTATGCAACGAATCTTGAGACTTTGAGTATTTTGGCCGACTATGAGGAGAGATGTTCGATCTTTTGTAAATAATTACCCTCAATGTCAAAAAAAAACACCCATACCTCATGTAACATTGTTTCAAATGTCACATGTTCCTAAGTGGAGTAATTATCTAGTTACTTACTTATCAAGCCGCACATTTCCTGAGGATATGAGTAAACGCCATCAAAGAGCAATTGAAACTGAAGCAAGAGACTATGCTCTTATTGGGAACCAATTGTGTCGGAGAGGTAAAGATCAACATTTGTGTCTTTGTGCAAATGAAAACAAGTATATTTTGATTATAGAACAAGCACATGCTGGATTAGATGGGGGGTCACTTTTCTAATGAGACCACTGCAAGAGCAATCTTGATGGCAGGCATATGGTGGCCAACACTTTTTGCAGATGCTAAAGAATATGTTCGAATGTGTGATGCTTGTCAACGAGCAAAAATGCCAACACGAGTAGATAGCATGCCCTTAAGACCAATGATGGGGGCTAGAGCTTTCACAAAATGGGGTATAGATTTTGTTGGACCGATACAGCCACCTGCTTATAAAACCCAAACTCAATATATCATTGTAGCTATGGATTGTTTGACCAAGTGGGCCGAGGCTAAAGCAACTCAAAAGAATGATGCCAAAACCACTGCTGCATTCTTATATGAGTATGTATTCACGAGATATGGACTGCCGATAGAGATTGTCAGTGATCAGGGAACTCATTTCCTCAATGACGTAATAGAGTATTTGCTTAATGAGTTTATGGTCATCCATAACAAATCAGATCCCTATCACCCACAAGCAAATGGACAAGCTGAGCATACGAATAAAATTCTTAGCTCGGTGCTGACTAAAGTGGCTAGTTCAGGAAGTCCAGACTGGGAAACGAATCTCCATGCTGCTCTATGGACTTACCGAGTTTCATTCAAAACAGCTTTAAATGCTACACCCTTTAACCTTGTTTATGGTCTTGATGCCTGTAACATTTAATGGCCTAATAACTTTTGTGTAGCGGAAATCTTCATGAACATAGTGGGCATTTCATTAGAATAGCTTCCTAATGAGAATTACAAGAGTGCTTGGGTGGAGAGAGCAACAAAAAGCATAACACTTAGTTAGATAGCATCGACAATACTTTCAAAAGAGAGAGAAATTAAGCTATTGACAACAGTTGAGGACCGGATTTGCATGGAGCCGGTCCCCCCTCCAAAAGGCTTTGTATTATAGTTTCTCCCATCAAGAGAGACATTGTACAATACAATTCTTTGTGTTCCTTCAAGACTAGCTAGTGCAATGAAGATGGAAGCTTCATACACTAAGCAAAACACTTAATCAAACACAACTTGAATTATCCCCGTTCTCAGACCCAAGACCTCACACACCTTCGAAGATGGTGAGAGCTAGCAGGATATGAGAGTAGATTGAGAGGAAGAAGGAGTATCTTACAAGAAAGATGTACATCTCCTCACATAATCACTCATATTAGCATAGCTTAGCTTAGTAATTAGCTTGGTAGAGGAGATGAGCATGCATTGAAGCTTGGCTCTTGGTTGGATTTGCATCCACATGCCAAGAGAGTGTTGATGTAGGCTTCTATCTCACAAGCTTGGAGTAGGTGATGAGCTCTCCATTAAAGCTTGGGAGGAGATAGAGTATTCTCCCTTCACACATGGTCAAGTGTGAGTGTGTGTGTGTCAATGCCAAGAAAAAATCAGCCCCCTCTCTCTCTTGGGCGAGCCCTAGCTGCTAATTAGGTCTGGCTTTTGCCTCATTGGACCTCCCCAGGTCAAGCCAATAGGAATTAAGCAGCATAAGTGATAGCCTTCTGACATGTGTCCCCCTTTCCCCTTTTGTGAGAGCTTTAGGTAATTAAATAATTAAACAAAACTCTCATTGGACCCCTTTGTCTCCTGGCCAATAGAAATCAGGTAAGCCATGAGGCCTCTGAATGCTCATTGGACCCTTTGGGAGACTGCCCAATAGTCTTCTAGGAGACTTAATTCCCATTGGTTTCTTTTATTAAATGTTTTTAAATTAATTAAATTACATTTACTCTAGCTTAATTCTCATTGGTCCACTTCAAGGGTCTTCCAATAGGAATTGGGCACACCTTGTGGGCATCTGGCCTAGGGAGCTGACATGTGTCCCTCATTCCCTTTGTGTAAAGGGAGCCTGTGTGTGTGTGTGTGGCTTTCTCTCTCATCCCCTACCTTTGGGGCTCGCCCCCTCCCATGTAGGGATGTGAAAAGACTTTTAGGGCACACACTAAGCATCCAATTTTCCCTAGGGTTGACCTTTGGACACAACCTTTGAATTTTGGAACCTTAGCATTTTGGAAGTCTTAATGGGCTGAACCTTAGGGTCTTTTTGGCCCATTGTTTCACATGGCTCTTTTGCAGATGGCCCCCCCTTTGGATCCCTATTTTCCCTCCTTTGGATCCCTACTGTGGCCGGTCTGCTAGCTTAACCAATATTCTAGCTTTTTCTCCCTTGGCACTTCCCCACATTAAATGATCAGTTTAATATGAGAAAATCATTTAGGAGAATTAGATATTGATTATTATGACATTACCTCTCTCTTGAAATCATAGTCGTCCTCGACTATGGTGTAGAGAAGATAAAGCATATGCATGAGTCCTTTTCTTAGCGGGTAGAGGATCCCTATGTTACCCTACGACATCATTCCATAATGGATGACTAGTCCATTTGGCGCTTGAGAGCCTGAGGCTGCCGCAAGCATGTCTGCACATTAGTCCTATCAGTCTTCCATAATAGAGTGACAAGCTCTACTTGGTGTTTGGGAGACGTCGTCTCCGCAAACTTGATCTAAGCATGCATACTACTTCATTTTTGTGCACAAATAAAGAAAAAGAGAGTCTTATAAGACAAAAATTTTGTTCATTTTGTACATTTGCTTACTCTTGGGAAGCGTTGTAAGCATTGACAAGGTTTAGGTTATCCTTTAATTGTATGCCTTGCATCCATCTAGCATCTTCAAAAGGATAATTCTTAAACTTAATAAGATATCGTCGGATAGTCTTACCACCTCTTAATACCTTGTCTTCATGTCGGAGAATGGACTCGGGCTGCAGCACCTCCTCGTGGTCCTCGATCTCCGGTGGGTCTTCAATAGTTGGTTCTTGAGGTGGCTCTCCTTTGTAAGGCTTTAATAGGCTCACATGAAAAGCATTGTGTATGAGCCAATGATTGGGCAACTTAAGTTGATAGGCCATCTCATTGATTGGCCTAAGAATCTGGAAGGGACCATAGTACCTTTTTGCTAGTTTAGCATAGTACTTTTGGTGGCCCGTAGGATTCTTGCCCGTCGTGTGCCTTAATCGAGCCTTGGGAAACTTTAACAAGACCCAATCGTTTTCTTTAAAGGCTTGGGCTCTTCTGTGCTTGTCAGCAGTAGCCTTTTGCCTTTGCTGTGAGATAGAGATAGCATCCTTAATCTTTTGGAAAGATTCTTGTAGGTCTCGGCTATACTCATCTGCAGCGAAGATCTTCCCATGTACCTTAAGTAGCAAGGGACTTTTTGATCTTCCCTCAATTACCTCGAAAGGTGCTTTTCCTGTGGAAGTATGTACAGTGTTATTGTAAGCATACTCTACTAAAGGTAAGTACTTCTCCCATTGGGATCTTTGATCTACTTCCGTTACATAGGCTTTTAGTAGATCAAGAATGGTTAGGTTAGCTATTTCACTTTGGCCATCAGTTTGTGGATGATAGGCCGAAGAGAAGTTTAGCCTTGTTCCTAAATTCTCAAAGAGACCCTTCCAGAAATTACTGGTCATTCTAGGATCTCTATCCGACACTATGGACATTGGCAAGCCATGGTACTTGAAAATTTGCGAAATGAAGAGGGTTGCCATTTGATGGGCTTTGATAGTCTTTTTGACAGGTATAAAATGAGCTTGTTTACTGAACCTGTCTACTATCGTCCATATTCCCGTATTCCCATGGATAGACTTAGGCAATCCAAAGATAAAATCCATGGATATGCTCTCCCAAGGTGAATTAGGGATTGGCAAGGGTTGAAGCAATCCAAGTTGCTTCCCTCTATCAAATTTTGTCTTTTGACATACCATACATTTGGAAACATACTCGTGTATGTTCACTTTCATGGTAGGCCAATAGAAATATATTTCAATTCCCTTTAGGGTAGACTGAATCCCTCTATGCCCCGCATATGGGGGAGCATGAGATTCATACATTACTTTCTCACGTAGTGAGTTAGTAACGCATAGTCTATTGCCATAGAGAAGATAACCATCTTGTAAAGTAAATGGTTCTTCTTTCTTCCCTAATGCAAGGGCTGAAATCACATCTCTAAAATCGGGATCAATAGCATACTCATCTATCATTGAAGATAGATCATTGTGAGTTGCTATGGAAACCGCATTTACTCTCGGTCGTCTTGAGAGTGCATCGGCTACTTGATTATGCTTGCCAGCAATGTGAGCAATATGAAAATGAAATTGCGAAAGGAAATTTGCCCACCTCATTTGTTTGTCGGAAAGCTTGGTCTGCGTCATGAAGTACTTAAGACTTTGGTGATCCGTTCGCAGAATGAAAGGAGTCCCCAATAAATAGTGCTTCCATGAGTCTAAGGCATGTAGAACTGCAAGGAGTTCTTTTTCGTATATGCCTAGAGCTTGCTCAACAGGGTCAAGCCTTCGACTCTCATAGCCTATGGCGTGCCCTTCTTGGAGCAGAACAGCCCCAAGGCAATCACCACAAGCATCACATTGGACCTCAAATGGTTTTGAGAGATCCGGTAGTGTAAGCACAGGTTGAGAGATAAGCTTTTCGAAAGCATTGTTCTCCTTAGCAGACCACGTATACCTAACATTTTTCTTTGTTAGGTCATGTAATGGTCCCGCAATTCGTGAGAACTTTTCTATGAAGCGTCTATAGTATGCACACATACCTATAAAGCTTCTTAGTTCATGAAGATTCCTTGGTTTAGGCCATCCTTTTATTACCTCTAGCTTGGATGGATCCATTTGGATTCCATCTTGAGAGATAATGTGACCTAAATATTGAATCTCTTGCAAGAAAAATTCACTTTTCTTTCGATTAACATAAAGTTTATTCTCTCTTAAAACTTGAAATATTACCTGGAGGTGTTGCTTGTGTTCCTCCAATGAATTAGAGTAGATGATAATATCATCAAAGAATACTCCAGTGAAGGTTCGATGAGGCCTGAACAGCTTCTCCATCAAGCGGTTGAATGTGGTTGGTGCATTAGTCAAGCCAAAAGGCATGACAATGTATTCGTAAAGACCAAATGTAGTACGAAATGCCGTCTTTACAATGTCTTGATCAACTATCCTTATTTGATGATAGCCACTTTTTAGGTCAATCCTACTGAAGTAGGTCGATCCTTGTAGCTTATCAAATAGGTCTTCTACCCGTGGAACGGGAAACCTATTCTTGATAGTGATCCTATTTAGTGCTCTATAATCGACACACATACGATATGTGCCGTCTTTCTTTTGCACTAATAGCACAGGTGAGCAAAATGGAGATGAGCTAGGCCTAACCATGCCCTTCTCAACTAACTCATGCACTTGCCGCATAATCTCCTCTTGTTGAGCTTGAGAAACTCTATAAGGAGGTTTGTTAGGCGGTGAACTTCCTGGAAGAAGTTCAATTGCATGGTCGTCATTACCTCGTTTAGGAGGTAGCTCACAAGGGATGTCGTCAATAAAAACATCTTGAAACCCCTTGAGAAAATTGGATAACTCTAATTCCTTTTGGTTGCTTTTATTTTCTTTTGCTAAAGCATTAGGTTCATTTTGAGAATCTTTAACAAAAATCATGTACACGGAAATAGAGCTCTTTATTGACTTGTTGAAAGCTGGTGTATGTACAATGGGGATGGTGTTACCCATCTCCTTAGCATCTATATACATGTCCTTTTCCCTGAACTTAAAGGAGATTCTCCTTTCAGGAAATTTAACATCGGCAGCCAGGCGGTCAAACCATGGTGCCCCTAGGATTACATCCTCATGCTTGAGAGGAGAGATAAAGAAGTCCTCTTTGTCCACATAGCCTTGGACATGAAGCCTCAATTTCCTGATTAAGGGAGTGACTGAAGCTTCTTGCCCCTTGAAGGCACTATCTGCGGGTAGGATATCTCCCATCTCGTAGGATTGTATGCCTAGCTTGGTGGCTAACTCCATAGATATGAAATTGTGAGTAGAACTAGGGTCAAAGAGAATAAAAGCATCATGTTCTCTTACCTTTCCCCAAGCATGGCATAGAGGAGATCCTTTGTGGTGAGTTTGGTGAATCTCCTCCTCTTGGATTTCAACCAAAGAAGCTCTAGGAGGATCTTGGCGGTTGTTCTTTTGGGGACAAGCGCGGTACGCATGCCCTTGTTCGCCGCACTTGAAACACCGGTTATCCTTACGATAACGCTCAAGCTCTTCAGGAGAGAGTTTATTCTTTCCTTTGTAAACTCCCTTCTCTTTAGCTTTGTTGGAATTGCCCTTAGGAGACTTTTGGACATTGTCCTTCCCCTTAGGCTCATTGGAACCCTTGTTTTCCGGGGGCTTATTATTTCTTTTACCCCCCGTTTGGAAATTGATTCGCGAGGCCACCATAGTATGGTGTATTACCGCCGATATGGTACGTGGCCTTTGGGAGTTGACATACTCCGCCATTTCTTCGGTTAAGCCCGCACAAAATTGTTGCTTTTGCTCTCCAAAATCCAACTTTTTGAAGACAGTGGCTTTGAGTTGTAGGTCCCAAAACTTGTCTACATATTTGTGGATGGATTCATTGGGAGAGAGCTTTAAGCTTCGCCATTCGGTGAGTACTTTGTCTTTGGCATCGGTGGCCAAAAACTGCTTCATAATGGAAGCTCTTAAAGCCTTCCATGTTCGTGGAGCTTCACCGTTGGCTCGTAGGCTAGACCACCATTGTCTGGCGGACTTTTGAAAGTGCATAGCTACATGGCGTAGCTTAGAGGACTCCGTGAAGCCCTCATCTCCAAACGCCGCATCGAATTGCTGGATAAAGGCCAAAACTTTGTCTGTAGCACCGAAGGTGCCATCATAGGTAAGGAAAGAGATGCTCTTCCCTCCCTCTTTGAATTTCTTCAGCTTGGACGACCTCTTCCATGCGGCATAGGATTTCCTATGGCCTCTTCTTTTTGATGGTTCAAAAGTTGCACCATCACTTTCTTCAGAAGGTGAAGAATTTGAAGAAGGTGGAGAAGAGGGTGACCTCTTTCTCGCCTTTTTCTTGTCTTGATCTTTGTCGTCTTCACCATAGCTTTCATAAGAGGAAGAGGATGAAGAAGATGGAGAAGAGGGTGTCCTCTTTCTCGCCTTTTTCTTCTCTTGTTTTTTATCATCCCTCTTTGAATTATGGCGTGGAGAAGAGTGTGATGGTCTTCTCCGCTTTGGTGGTGATGGAGAGCGTTTAGCCCGCTGTCTTCGTGGAGCCATCTCCGCCGAGGTGGCGGGAGACTCGCTTCTTTCTCGTTCCTTCGATGGAGGCTCTTGAGTTCTCCTTTGGGAAGGAGATGCATCATCAAGAAGTAAATTCTTGAGCCCTTCATATGGATTCTCTTCTTCTTCCCAAATCGGAGAGAGACCTCTTTTGGTAGTCTCACAAGGAGGCTTCCTAGGTGTTCTCTCGTCATGGTGATGAGCTTGGAGAATCCCGTGAGCACGGAGCTGCCGTTGCACTTCACTTTGGAGAGATGGATTGCCCATGGCTTGTTGAAGCCTAGAAACAAGATAGTTAACAAGCATTGAAGCATCATTAGTAGCTTGCTCATGAGCAAAATCAAAGTTATCACAATTAATTTCACTCTCTGTACTATTGTCAGCCATTCTAACAACTTTTAGGTGTAAACTTTTTAGGTGTACTTTGGCACTTCAAGCCCTAGTTGCTACTCCTCTTTACCCCTTTAGAAAAAGCACTCAAGCTACTGTACCCGCGGCTCGAATACCATTAATTGCAAGGAATAGAAGAGAGGGTCTTTCGACACCAAGACAGCACCAGCTCCTGTCAAGCTTCTAATAGCTCAATAGTGGTTAAGCCGTAGGCAAGCCCCGTAGGACTCCACTATTAAGACCATAGCTCTCGACGGTGATGCCCCGTTAACTGCACAAAGGCAGGCGCACTGCAAGGCTGAAAAATCCCTATTCTACTTACTCACAGGCAATTAATAATACCAACCATTTGTAGCTAGCTTGAGGACCTCCCTTCTTGAGCAAGAAAAGAGAAACCTTGAGCTCTGATACCAATGTAACATTTAATGGCCTAATAACTTTTGTGTAGCGGAAATCTTCATGAACATAGTGGGCATTTCATTAGAATAGCTTCCTAATGAGAATTACAAGAGTGCTTGGGTGGAGAGAGCAACAAAAAGCATAACACTTAGTTAGATAGCATCGACAATACTTTCAAAAGAGAGAGAAATTAAGCTATTGACAACAGTTGAGGACCGGATTTGCATGGAGCCGGTCCCCCCTCCAAAAGGCTTTGTATTATAGTTTCTCCCATCAAGAGAGACATTGTACAATACAATTCTTTGTGTTCCTTCAAGACTAGCTAGTGCAATGAAGATGGAAGCTTCATACACTAAGCAAAACACTTAATCAAACACAACTTGAATTATCCCCGTTCTCAGACCCAAGACCTCACACACCTTCGAAGATGGTGAGAGCTAGCAGGATATGAGAGTAGATTGAGAGGAAGAAGGAGTATCTTACAAGAAAGATGTACATCTCCTCACATAATCACTCATATTAGCATAGCTTAGCTTAGTAATTAGCTTGGTAGAGGAGATGAGCATGCATTGAAGCTTGGCTCTTGGTTGGATTTGCATCCACATGCCAAGAGAGTGTTGATGTAGGCTTCTATCTCACAAGCTTGGAGTAGGTGATGAGCTCTCCATTAAAGCTTGGGAGGAGATAGAGTATTCTCCCTTCACACATGGTCAAGTGTGAGTGTGTGTGTGTCAATGCCAAGCAAAAATCAGCCCCCTCTCTCTCTTGGGCGAGCCCTAGCTGCTAATTAGGTCTGGCTTTTGCCTCATTGGACCTCCCCAGGTCAAGCCAATAGGAATTAAGCAGCATAAGTGATAGCCTTCTGACATGTGTCCCCCTTTCCCCTTTTGTGAGAGCTTTAGGTAATTAAATAATTAAACAAAACTCTCATTGGACCCCTTTGTCTCCTGGCCAATAGAAATCAGGTAAGCCATGAGGCCTCTGAATGCTCATTGGACCCTTTGGGAGACTGCCCAATAGTCTTCTAGGAGACTTAATTCCCATTGGTTTCTTTTATTAAATGTTTTTAAATTAATTAAACTACATTTACTCTAGCTTAATTCTCATTGGTCCACTTCAAGGGTCTTCCAATAGGAATTGGGCACACCTTGTGGGCATCTGGCCTAGGGAGCTGACATGTGTCCCTCATTCCCTTTGTGTAAAGGGAGCCTGTGTGTGTGTGTGTGGCTTTCTCTCTCATCCCCTACCTTTGGGGCTCGCCCCCTCCCATGTAGGGATGTGAAAAGACTTTTAGGGCACACACTAAGCATCCAATTTTCCCTAGGGTTGACCTTTGGACACAACCTTTGAATTTTGGAACCTTAGCATTTTGGAAGTCTTAATGGGCTGAACCTTAGGGTCTTTTTGGCCCATTGTTTCACATGGCTCTTTTGCAGATGGCCCCCCCTTTAGATCCCTATTTTCCCTCCTTTGGATCCCTACTGTGGCCGGTCTGCTAGCTTAACCAATATTCTAGCTTTTTCTCCCTTGGCACTTCCCCACATTAAATGATCAGTTTAATATGAGAAAATCATTTAGGAGAATTAGATATTGATTATTATGACAATGCCATACTTCCAATACAATTTCTATTACCGACATTAAGGGTAGCACAGAATCTTGAGTAGACTGGACATGAATTGTTAGAAAGACTTGAAGATTTGGAGAAACTAAACGAGCAAAGGCTAACTGTTGTAGCTCATATCTATGCACAAAAGCGGAAACAAAAATAGTTTTTTGATTCCCACTTAATCACAAAAATCTTCAAGAAAGGGGACTTAGTTTTAGTCTATTCCCTTAAGCAACACATTCCCAAGTTTAAGAAAAAGGGAAACGGACCATTTATCATTGAAGATGTATCTCCAAGTGGAGCAGTAAAATTGTCCACCCTAGATGGTGAACCAATGGCTAATTGGATTAGTGGATGTCGTTTAAAGAAATATAATTTGCCACTAACCAATGAATTGCTAGAAAGAATGCATGCAACCAAACAAAGGAAGATCAAACGGCAGCAGGTTATTAATGAAGCCCAAGAGGAAGCCCGCCGGCTTTGGGTACTCAAGCGGAAAGCTGCTCTCAAGAATCAGCAGATACGGATTCCCATCAACACTCTGGAAATAGATGATTGACAATGGGAATTACCTAAAGACGAAGTTTCAATAGATGATGACTTGTTAGATGGAATGGACTTGCGCATCAAAATACAGCTCAACAATCATAGCACCAATGCTTTGATCGACACAGGAGCTAGAGTAAATGCAGTCAGTTATTCCACATACAAGAAGGCCACAAGTCAAGCATTGACAGCAGGAATAGTGACAATTAAACGATGCAACAAGAACCCAACTCCAACATTGGGAGTAGTCAACTTGAATGTGATAGTACATGGATGTTCATGTCCTCATCAGTTTGTATGCTTGCCACATGAACACATGAATGAGACGATGATTCTTGGAATTCCCTGGATGCGAACATACAAAGCAATACCATATTGGGAAACAAATCAGCTAAAATAATCACCTAAAGGAGGGCAACTCATTGTTCTAATTGCCCCAAGCAAGGAGGAATGGAAAAGAAGCAATCAACAGGCCAAACCACAAAGTAGTCAATATTCTCCATCCCCTCGACAATCAAATGCTACAAGTAGCATGCAAGGAGTCAGGCAAATTTGCGTACGAAAACCACAGCTTAACGATAAACCAATTTAGATCTGGGTGCCTAAAACTTCACCGACAAAACAAAAGAAGGTTCCAAGGGATAAAATACAGAGACGAGCATCTCCGCGCAAGGAACCTAACATGGAAATGGTTTGAAAGAAAAAGGAGTACTTATCTTCACCACAAACCGCAAAACCAATCAAGCAATGGTGAGTTAAGTCTCAAAAGACTCCACCACACATGCAGCACCAAAACCGACCAAGCTACCAATGGAGAGAAAAAGCTCAACAACAGTCAAAAGTGCTACCAACAGCTCAAGCAATCAGTGTGATGAAGCATCCTGATGGTACAATCAAACAGAGAGCACACAAGCTACAAGATTTGCTCTTTGGAAGACATCAGCAACAAACCTCGGCATCGGGAACCCTTGAGTTAATTGCTCAAGACCCAGCTCTTGCACAGCATATTGGTTTGAATTGCATTTACCTTCATAGAATGGTAGAGCCCCAACCACGGCTATGCATAGACACAATTTTTTAACCCATGCACACAGTCGTGCCAGAGTACGCCATCTAGGAGGGGTGGAAGGGCACTAAGCACTAAGTACTAAGTAATTAAGGGCAATGTTTGAAGAGGGAGGAAAAACTTTGATATTAACGTGTGATTTTTGCAAAATTACCTAATAATGCCTTTATAATTCATCATCAAGGAAAAATTCACTGATAATATCTTCCTTTATGAGTGTAAATAGTGTATATACTATCAAAAAATCATCAAAAATAGTCCTTTTTTGGGTACTTCTTATCATTTTTTTTGGGTACTTCTTATCATTTTTATTGATAATGAGGCTTAAAGATAGAAAATTCCAACAAAAAAAATTAAGCTATTTTTTCAAGGGATTTTCTTAATTACTGGATTTTTACTTTACTTCTTTAGAGCATTTTGCTATTTTCTTTGATTTTTTTAAAATAAACAGGTCAAAAAGTAATAATAATAGCAGGGAAGCTCAGATGGAAAAATGGAAGACAAGATGGTGATCATAAAGACAAGACGAACAAGCACAAAATTTTTCAATGAAATTAGAAGATGGAAGCGGGAAGCCTAAATTAGGCAGCCAGGCCTACTTTTGCAAAATTCTTGCAGAATGAGCTACAGGAATCCGAATAGGGAAATTTTTGAGTCTAACATAGATTTCACGGCCTATTACTAATAATGAGGAAATCTAGGGAAAATTGGTTTGGGAAGTCTGGGTATAGATGTCCAAGGTAGTCTAAAACCACCTCATTTCCACTTGGAGCCTTTGCAGAGAGAGATTTCGGCCTCCTTCGCGCGACTTTTTTGGAGCCCATAGTTGACCATTTTCAGCGTCGTCTCACACGAAACATGAGGGGTAAGTTCTTTACTCATCAATGATCCATTTTGTATGGCCGGTAGCTAGTCTAAAGCCCTAGAAAAAACCCTAGGAATGGAGCAGTGCACGAAGACCTACAACCTAAAACTGACCATAGCGGCCTGCTAGCTTGACCAAATTAGATGGGATTTGAGCCATAGCATTCCCTAACATAATAGAACCTTTCTATATCATCAGATGACCATTTGGCAGGGGTCAAGGGGGTCCCTAGTAGAAAAGTTAGGTTTTTGACAAATGCCACAATTTCGACCTGACTCCTTAGACGGCTTGCTTATGAGGTCGATATACAATGTATATGATTGGTTTGGTGAAATCCATCAAGCAAAGCCCTCGAAAAGCAGAAAACAACTCGAAGACTACAAAGCGGCAAATTCGACATACGAGGTCAAACTGACTCCAAATGAGCCAGAATTGGACAGGTTGCTTCACGACTATGTTGCGGACAAGTCCAAAGCCTCAAAGTTGAACGGCCAACCCAATAGGCAGTGTACTCACAAAAAGCGGTGATTTCAAAGTCGACAAATCACAAAGTGATGCCGGCATGGCCAAACTTAACCAAATTCAATTTAGGACTTGTATTAGGTGTATGGAATATGTCTACGTCAAAATTTGTGAGTTTTGCAAGGACATTGTCACTGTTGTAAATAATCGTGATTATTTACTTTTGCATCAGTTTTTCTTGGAAATTGTCACCTCACCTTACCTATCATGTGTACACACCTATTACATGCCAAAAATCAAGTATGAGCCAAAATGACCACCCATTACTTGGAAAATTGTCAAAAAAATGCAAAGAAGTCTTTGCAAGCCAAATTCTTGGTTATAGACCACATTTTTTGACCCAAATCACCTTATATCTCTTATACAGGGTCTATACAGTGCCTAGAACCAATTTGTACCAAAAAATGTCAATTTTGGAAGAAAATTTAATAATCGCGATTATTTACTTTCTGGTCAAAATTAGAGAGTTTTGATATTTTGCCATCATACATCTAAAGTACCTGATGTGTTAAGCTCAGTAGCCAATTTTGAATCAACTTGGAGCTCAAAATCTCAAATTTCCTTTATATCTACTGCTTCAGAGACCTAAAGCCAAAATCTGGTACCATTTTCACTCTATGCATCCAAATGAGCCCATATTTCACTCAAAGCATGTATTTGGTATACACTTCAAACCTATGAATCCAAGTTTGCAAAAAGTTGAAAATTTTTCTCATCTATAAATAATTGCGATTATTTACTTTAATTGCAAATATTTATTTTGACTTTACAGTTTTGTTCCTTGCATGTTTTTATGCATCTCTGCTTGTTCAAAAATTGATTTGAAGCAAATTGGACCAAAATTGTCAGCATTTTAGCCTAAAGGACATTTCAGAGAAAATTTCGACAAATTTGCTAATTTTGCACTCTATTCATTGAACAGGATCCATGCAAGCAGTGGAGAGGGCCAAGAAGAAACTAAACCAAAAAGAGAAACTATAGGAATTGCCCGCTTATCAACTAGACCCCGAGTCAGTCAACAAAGCAGCCAAGGCATCATACCTCTCTAGAGAACAACTAGAAGAGCACCACACTAATCTTCACTGGCAGGTTCAAAAGTGAAGAGGGACATTAGGTGGAGTTGCAACTCCTGCCCAAGGAAGTCTATGATGTAGCCGCAAAGCCAGAGACTAAAGAGGCTAATTGCAGGCTGGGACTCAAGGATTTCTATGAACAAGAGCCTTGCGGAGTGTATTTTCAGAAAGCTTACGAGCTTCCACAATCAAAGAAGATGAAACCGCACAGATATCCGACACCCAAGGGAACAAGGTAGAAGTGGTCATCACTAAAGAGATAGTGGTAGAGGCACTCAAATTGCCCATAGCAAGAATGACATGAGATCAAGGGAAAGGAAAATAGTCGGAACATTTACCAAAGAGACAGCTGCGGCTACATTCGCCGATTTGATTCACAAACAAGTGGAAGAGGCAGTTCGTTTGCACTTTCATTTTCTGGAAAAAAGGCCACCAAGGTACACTACGCCAAATCATGTTGTGGCCACCACATTCACTCAAGTTCTCCTGTCGACGACAAGGCAACTAGTGGACCATGTGCAGTATGTCTTGACTACTTTGAAGGGCACCAAGAAGGAAGGAAAAATCTTACTTGGGTGCGCCAGAGGTCTTGACGAGAATAGCATACCATGCCATTGGCATGGCCGACAACCTATCGCCTACTCCTGATTAGAACACCTGGATATTGGCAGCACAACCCTCTCCAAGAGCTACAAGGTCAGGAAAGAGATCATATAAATCTGATAAAGAGCCAGCTGACAGCTCGCCGGAAAGGCACAGCAGCAAGAGCTTTGACGACGAGGAAAAGATAGCTCGTAGAGAAAATGAAAAGAAAAGTTGTGGCGGAACACCAAGAAGAGCCCGCACAAAAGCAAGCATGCTTTGAAAGAGAGAAACAGGCCTACCAACGCAGTAGACAAGCACAAGGGAAGGACCCAGAAAAATGGATGCCTGCTGGACTTAAAGGCCCTAGAACGAAGCATCACACACGAAAAGAGACTGAAGATCCGATAGAGAGATTGGAAAGAATGTACCAAGAAGTAGAAGCCCTCAAGCTGAAGGAGGCAGAAGAAGCGGCTAACAAAGCCAAGGAGGCGGAAGAACAAAGACAAGTTGAGGAGACGTCTAGAGCAGAAGCCCAAGAGCAAAGCTACGGATCTCCCATACCAACCTCACCGCCTACCGAACAACAGGAATACCCCATGCCAAGCCCACCACCATACCCTGCGGGCAAAGACACCAATAATGAAGCGGAGCCAGAGAAAACCAATGAATCTGAATCCAACAAAGAAACGGAATCTTCACAAGATGCGGACCAGCAAGAGAAAGAGAAAGATCAAGTAGCAGAGCCAGAAAAAGAGGCTACCACTGCACAAGAGAAAGAACCCGAGCCAGAGAAGGAAGAAAGGCCGGCACCAGAAGAGACAACAAGGTCTGAGTCAACACCCTCTACTTCTACTCAGCCAGAAACTGTCGAGGCATCAAAGCCTCAGGATGACAAAGAAGAAGACCGTCTACCTCCACACAAGAAGAACCAGCAGCTACGACGCAGCAAACAGATACACATGAGGCTGCAGGCACATCTTAGCTGGCAAGACAGAAGGAGTGACAGTCAAACAATGAGGTAATAATACAAGTCAATGAATATGCATGGCAGATGCACGAAATGACGGAGAGACTCCGTTCAGCAGCATTAAGCTGCATCACAAAGACCAAAGAACTTGAGATGGTGATTGAAGCTCTCCAAGGAGAGTTAGAAGACAGGATGACTGTCATCACCAATCTTCAAAGGTAGGTGCAAGAGATGAAGGCAGAAGCTGAACATCATCAGTTAGCCAAAGATAGGCAGCAAAAAGAAATGGAGGAGTTAGGTGATCTGCTCACCAAACTATCCGATGCCTGTAAAGCAAAAGACGAATGAACTTCTTTACGATATCTCTGTCAGCTCAAAAAATTCAGGTGCAATTAGATGTTGCCAACGCTTCTTTGCAATACTCTGAATAGTGGATAAATGATCAAGCAATCTTCTTACGGAAAATCAGATAAAATCCAATCGTGGCCTCGATCAAAAGGACTGACGAGGTATACAAGGCACTTGAAAAGAAGAACAAAGATCTTGAATTGGAATTAAAGCTGGAACAATCACACCGCAGGGACCTGGCACTGATGCGGGTTCAAAGAGAAGACAAGCTCCTAAAGGAGATAATAGAACTCAAGCAGGTTAACCAACTCCTCAGAGATGGGAAACCAGACACGCACGAAGAGGCAGGCACTTTAGAGCCTCCACAGATAGACATACCCTCGGTCTCATTTGCTGAATTTGAGATATAGTCCACAGCACAGCCGAGTGGTTATGAGGATTTTCATATCAATATCACAAATGCACACACAATGCCAATAGTCCAGATATCAAAAGTTGAAGAAGACGCTGTCGTGCTGTGACATGTACATAGTGGGAACACATGCTACAAGAGTTATCTTGTAACTTTTTAGATACATAATTATATTTCCTATAATGTACGTATGCATATGTAAGTATAAAAATAAGCTTTCTATCTCGTCTTATTATTTATCTCAAGGGTAATGTATTCTTACTTTACCATCAAAAAATACTATGGGAAAAGTGTCAATAGCTCCACCTCTTTAACTTGGGGCAAAAAGCATTGATTCTTTCTTTCTACTATCTCATTATTATCTCACACCCTATCTAGATCCTATATCTAGGGTAATTTCCAATCTATATATATTCTATGTATTTTTCTTATATTTCTTTTTAAATAGCTACTAGGAGGGAATCAAATCCTAGTGGGACACTAGGTGGCATGATTTCAAAGATACACTTATTTTAATGCATTATTGCAAGCATGGTTACAAACTTTGTCAAGGAGAAATGTCATGCTTTCATATGGCATGAGGTGTCCTTGGGAATTAAATGAAAGTCAAGGCTAAGGAGACCACATGAAGATTTTTGCTGCCATAAATGGACCCTATTTTGATGAATTTTTTACACACGGTTCCAATCCGAATTGGAGAATAATTTTAAAATGAAAATCGTAGCTAATGAGCTGAAGTTTCTGCCCATATTTTTATTTTTTTATTTGGAGCTACGGTTGAGGAGATATGATCAAAATACTGGACCCCAGTCTGCCCACATCATGCAGGGACAGCTCATTTCCAACTTTTCCAATTCCTGTTCACACTGGCTCCTCTCTTCTTGTGTAAACCCTTGTGGGTTCCCTTCACCTATAAAAGGGGACCTCTTCTTCCTTGAAAGGAACTCAAGCATTCAAGCCATTGATGAGAGGAATTCTTGAGGGAGTGAGTAGTAATGCCTAATTGTACTTAGCCCCATTAACATAAGCCCAAGCCTACACTTTCTCCTAGAGGAAAACTAGCCATTCTTGTACGCCATCCTTGGAGGATCAACTCTAATCAAAGAAGGTGTTGTACTTGGTGTATCAATCAAAGTGGAATTATCCACTCTTCTTCTCTCTCCATCAATAATGGTGCCGAAGGGTGTCAAGTAAGATGTGTTCTACATTGATGTTTTCTTGATTTCTTGTTGTTTTCATTTTCATCTCTAATCCAGCATATATATATGTATCTAATCTCATCTCTTTAACCAAACCTATCTCTCTCATTCATTCATCCTCTCTAGGTTCTCTTTGCTACAGGTACATCTCTCCCCGCAGTATCCTTATTGCCTACGGGCAAGAATAGGGCTTGGGAGGGAAACTTCTCATCTCTTCACTTCTCTCATATCTACATTTCTCACATACTATCCTAGATGAATAACCCACATGATGATCATTTCTATCGCTTTCACTCTGTACGATCTATTAGAATTAACGTATGGATTAGCCGTAAGATACACTTTCAACAACGTATAGTGTTTCTCTTCGGCCCTGAAAGGCTCAATGAAATACTTCTATCACCGGATCCCATCATACTACCTCTCATAGACTATAATTTTTCTTTTGATGTAAGCGTAGTTATCTTGCTATGAACCAAGAGGATTTGTACACACAATTAATCCCAATCACTAGACAAAATATATATATTATGGTAAGCACAAAACTACAATTCCAAAGAACAATTCGTAGCCTATTTGGTCAGCCAAGATTGAATGCCATTAACTCATCCATTAACCCTTTCATATTACCCATGATACGATATGACCATAGCCTTGATGTTTTCATCTTCGTATTGTTTTGACATTCTCTTTTGCGTTCTTTCTTTGTGTGTGTGTGAGTGCAAGAGAGAAAGGGTGAGTCTTCTTTGATTGCACTTCTTTCCAAACCCTAGTCTTCATGGCATCTATGGTTTAACTCCTTCATATAGTTTTTGTTGAGTTCTCTCACAAACTCTCACAACCATAAGCCCGGTGCTTTCCTGGCAAGACCGCAAATTTCTCGACATATTTTTGGTGAACCCGACGCGAATCTGCTAGGGTGAGAGTTTGTGGGTAACCATGGGTGATCATGTTGAGCAACAGGGTATGCATTTTGACCCAGCAACAATGCAAATGTTTCAAGCATTTGCAATGTTCATGCAACAACAACATGCTACTGAAAGAAGGGAGATTTCAGCAACGAAGGCCATACAAGCGGTCGTCAACAGAATGGATCAGTTCAATGGCAAAGATGTAACCAAGTACTTACGCGAGTATGTGAAGGAGATGGAGCTGCATCGCATGTCAGAAGGTGAGATGATTCAAAGCTTTGAGCTAGTTGTTGCTCCAGAAATTAGGGAGCATGTTAGGGCAATTAAAGATGGGCATGGGAGAAATTGGGAAGAACTCAAAGTAGCTTTAAAGGAGGAATATTTCATGGAGGACTCTGAGAGAGTGACCAAAAGGACATTCTTAGAATGGGTAGTCAAGCCAAAGCAAGGACTATCAATAACAGAGCTACTTAGGGAATTTGAGCGGCGCTATGCACAACTCACTAGGACAGAAAGGGCCACACTAGATGCAGAGAAGACAGATCTTTTCTTACAAGCTGCAGGTAAAGAGTTTCAAGAAAATTTGGAGCTTCTTCTTGAAGATAAAGATACTGAGCAAGGACTAAAGACCGACTGGAATGAGGTTGAAGGTGCTGTCTCACTGCTTGCCAAACGACAAAGAAGAAGGGACAAGATGGTAGTAAACACTAAAAGTCCTTCCACCTCAACTTCTGACAAAATGGTAAAGCCTACTTTTATCGCTCCTAAGTTTGATGAGTCCATGCTAGATGAGCTTGTGAAGGGAATGCGTGACTTGAAGGTGAAGTTTGCAAAGCTTGAAGAAAAAGGCCAACCATCAGGGCCACTTCCTAGGCAAAGACAACAGCCCAAAGAAGGGTTTGTTAATAGATGTATTTGGTGTGATAGTACAGACCATGTAAGAAGGGATTGTGATGATTTTAGTGATGCTTTGTCAAAAGATGTTGTCTTTTTTAAGGATGGTAAAATCCACTTAAGAGAGACAGGTCTACCCTTGAGAACTAACTTTGGGAAGGGGGGAATGCAAACCTTAGTTGAAGATATGGCAACCAAGCATGCCACCTCTTCAGTTGAAGCAACTACTTATGGAGTAAAAATTGAACATTTTTGTGATGAAGAGGTGAGTGAACATCATGGTCAAATTTGGCCAAATGTCATGCAATTAGCTACAAAGGGGAAGCTTACAAAAGAGATTCTACATGAAGCAGGTGATTGCATACATCTAGAAACAGGATGGAATGATCCAGTGGACTCATTGTCAGTGCATGCCTACATTACAAAATGCCAACAAAATGAGGCAATTGTAGAAGAGAAGCGCAGACGTGAGAATGATGATGAAGGACCATCAAAAAGAGCTTCTAGAAGTGGGGGAAGAAGCGACTCAATGCCTTCTCAAACACCCTCAACACAAGGAGCATCTCCACCTGAAGTACTCATGGAGGAGTCTACAACAGGAAAGAAGAAAGAGCCAACGAAAGGTAAGACAAAAGGCCCAACTTATAAACTACAATCTGATATTGAGGTTGCTACAGATTTAAAGAAAGTCTTGGAGAAAAGGATCTTGAATAGCAAGATTGAGTTTACTCTGGGAGAAGTTCTTGGCATTGCAAAGCGTGAATTCCATGAGGAGATCATTGACATCATCAAGAGAAAGAGGCAAACCCTTGCTGAAGTTTCTCGTCCACAAGTTGAAGGGGAAACCTCAAAGACACAAGGGATGCAACTGCAAAATAAGGAGAATGATGGAGCTATGGTAGGATGCTACCAATCTAGTGGGAGAGTGAAGCAAGTGTATTTCTCAAATGATGATGAAGAAGTTGAAGATATTCCTAGGAGTTACTATTCACGAAGTCATTGGGCAAGGGCTACTACAGAAACTTTGGTCAAGGTAGGTGATCTTGAAGAGCCATTTGTTGCCTTGATTGACCATGGACCATGGTTCAGAAATAAACATAATGTCAAAGAGTCTCTACAACAAGTGCAAATGGCTGATGGACACAGATCATGGCTGGATGGTAAAAGTGGCAAACAATTCATCCGGTGAATTGTATGCAGCATGTCCAGGTGTGAAGGTAACAATAGGTGATGTAAAGATTGACCAAAACTTCTTTGTACAGGATACATCTTCATATCATCTCATCCTTGGACAGCCCTACATTGTGGGAGTTTGAATGGAAACAAAGGTAATGGACGATGGTTCAGCATATGCTAGGATACGTAGCAAAGATGGTAAACGTGCTGTCCAATTTCTCACAGTTTGTGTAAACCATGAAAGAAATCGTGACAACCTCAGAGAACATCCTCTACCAAAGGTGAGCAAAGAGTTTCATGATCATAGAGAAATGATGGGTTTTGGCCAAGTACCATTGTAAAGCGGGATTGCAGTGGTACAGAAAGAAAAAGGGTCTCGCTTGATCCAAAAATAGGTGAAGCATTTTCAACGAGCTCCTTGGTAACAAAGAATGGATCAGTATGTTTTACAAAACTTGAAGATTTGAAGAGATGTGAGAAGCAATATGTGCATAATGTACAAAAAGGCATGAAAAAGAGTGGGTTGCTAGAGCCTACTGAAAATGTTTTGGGTTTGTGTGAACAAGTTTCTTTTGTAGATACTATGGGTGAGCTTGATGCTATAATGAGGTCGCATCTTGAAAATGAAGTTGTGGAAGTTTGCTCTATGGAAATGTATCAAGTAATAGAAGCCTTTAAAGAAAGCCAAACAGTAGGCCCAGAAGTCCATGTTGAAACTAAATACAAGAGTGTAGCAAAGAAGGTGAAACCAGTAGCTTCACCCTTACCACCCAACAACAGGGAAAAGATTGAACAGGCTTCTTTACAACCAAGTTTGCGGAATCCTAAAAAGATCGGGCATACCTTCACAAAGGAGTCTTTTCAAGAGTTGCAGATTGGTTGCGAGGAGTTTCTAACACAGGAGGAGACAAAGTGCTTCAAAGAAATGCTTTCAAAGCATGGTAAGGCTTTTGCATTTGAGCCACATGAGATAGGATGTGTTGATCCTTATATTGTAGCTCCTATGGTAATTTTCACAATACCTCATGTGCCTTGGAATCTGCGGCCTATTCCGGTTCCAAAGGCTCATTTGCCAAAGTTAGTAGAGCTACTGAATGAGAAAATCAAAATGGGAATCTTGGAGCCTTCTTGTGCTCCATACTCAAATAGGTGGTTCACAGTTCCAAAGAAGAATGGTTCTCTACGCTTCATCCAAGATATGCAACCAGTGAACAAGGTGACAATTAGAAATGTAGGTATAGATCCGATTGTGGATGAATTTGCAGAGGCGTTTGCAGGGAGGGCAATCTACTCAATGGGGGATCTCTACTCAGGGTATGATCAATTTCAGCTTGCAATCGAAAGCAGAGACTTGACAACCATGAGGACACCTTTGGGTTTGGTAAGGATGTGTACCTTGCCACAGGGAGCAACCAACTCGGTTGCACATATGATGAATGGGATGAATAAGGTCTTACGTGACTTTATTCCTCAAATCACAATGCCTTTCATTGATGATTTGCCTATCAAAGGATGTGAAGAAAGTGACAAAGATGAAGCTTTGGATCTCAAGGGATGTCGCAGGTTTGTGGTAAATCACATAAATGATTGTGATAAAATTTTGTCTAGGTTGGAAGAAGTGAATCTTACATTGTCAGGGAAAAAGTCTATGTTTGGTGTCAAAGAAGTTCTCATTGTGGGGCACATGTGCGGGCCATATGGTAGGAAACCTTGTCCATCAAAGGTAGATGCCATCCAAAGAATGAAAGAAACATGCACTAGCATCACTGAGGTTAGAAGGTTTCTGGGAGCATGTGTCTTCTATGTTATTTGGATTCCACATTATGCACATGTAGCTGATCCTCTTTATCAGCTGCTTAGAAAGAATCAAAAGTTTAAATGGACAGAAGCACATGTAAAATCCATGAAAAAGCTAAAGGAGTTACTCCAGTTAGCAACGACTTTGAGAAAGGTAGACTATGAGTGTCAAAGGCCAGTGATTGTGACAGTAGATACCAGCCCTACAGGGATTGGATGGGCAATAGGGCAAGATGACAAAGAAGGACACAGGTATGTGGTAAGATTTGGAGCAAAGGTACTAAGTGCTCGCCAAAGAAACTATCCACAGATAAAGAGAGAGTTATGGGGTATGGTTACAGCCTTGAAAAGTGGAAAAGAGTACCTAATTGGTGCATGTGTGGTTGTAGAAACAGATTGTCTACCACTTCTTGGGATGATTACAAGCTGCTCAACACCAGACATTGCTATGTTGCGGTGGATTACCTACATTAAGTCCTTAAATCCCGAGTTTAAGCACATTGCAGGTAAAGACAATACAGTGGCAGATATGCTATCAAGGGCAAGGTATGAAGATGAGTCACAAATGATTGATGAGGGAGATGATGTAGGCACAAAATTCTATTCTATCTCTCATGTCAAAGGTAACAATGTCTGCATGACTAATTCACTTGAATTGTTCTTGAAAGATCTTTATGAAGGTGATTGGCTTTCTATTGGAAGGTACTTGAGTACTCTAACAAAACAGAATGATTGGTCTGAACAAGAATTCAAGAGGATACGCAGGAAAGCATATGGTTACTTTTTGAGGGATGGTTACTTGTGGAAGCATCCTAAACAAAAGGGTGCTACACCACAAAGGGTTATATGTAAAAAAGAGACTCAAGTAAAGCTCATGCAAGAGTTTCATGAGAGTTTATGGGCTGGACACAGGGGTGTGTGGGCAACCTTCTCCAAGTTGAAAGAAAAATACTGGTGGAAGGGTATGTATAAAGATGTATCTCAATTTGTAGAGTCATGTGTAACTTGTCAAATGTATTCAAATGTCCGACATCGTGATGGATTGCACCCTACATACCCACTAGCCATGCATTATAAATGGGTTGTGGATCTAGTCACAATGCCTTTAGGACTCTGGCAGATGAGGTACTTGGTTCTTGCACGAGAGGACCTAACTAATCAGGTTGAAGGAAGAGCATTAAGAGCTAAAACCACAGAAGATGTGTGCAAATTCCTTCTTGATGAGGTGATTTGCCGTTATGGTTGTGTGGGAAAGATCACTGCAGACAGAGGTGAACTGGATGCCGAAGAAGCAAGGGAGTTCTTTTCTAGATTAGGGATCAAGCTTTCTCTTACTACAGCTTACAACCCTGAAGGCAATGGAAAGAGTGAAAGAGGTCACCCTCCTATCATCAAAGCTTTGGCCAAGGCTTGCGAAGGAAGAGTTGGTGAGTGGCCAAAACTGTTACCATACGCTTTATGGGCTGTTCGTACAACACATAGCTCGGTAACTGGCTACATGCCTGCGGAGCTAATGCATGGTCAAAAGCCAGTGATGCCGATTGAGGATACAATTCCCACATGGAATGTACTACCTTGGAAAGAGGGGCTTAGTAGGGAAGATCTCCTTGCATTGCGCATAAGGCAACTAGAGAGAAGACCTGGAGACATTGAGGCTGCAAAAGAACGACTCAAAAATGCAAGATTGAAAAAAAAGGACTACTTTGATAAGCGATATCGGCTCAGGAGCAAAGCAATTGACAAAGGTGACTGGGTTCTAGTGTATGATAGTAGCCTTGATAACCAACACACAGTCATGCGTAAGTTTTCAAAAAGATAGTTTGGACCATATGTTGTAAAACATGTGCATGAAAATGCTACTTACAGCTTGTCTGAACTAGATGGCACAGAAGTAAAGATTCCCATTGCAGGAAAAAGGATCAAAATGTTTAAGAGAAGAGGAGACAATGATCCAGAAAATGTTGATGAGGAAGAAGAACAAAACACAGGTGAAGATCAAAGTGAAAATGAAGCTCTGGAATCATCCAGTGAAGATGAAAGCAAGGAAGATGTACAAGAGGGTTGATCTTACAAAGAAATAATTTGGCACATACCAGAGGATGTGCAGGTTTAGAGGGGGTGGATGTCGTGCTGTGACACGTACATAGTGGGAACGCATGCTACAAGAGTTATCTTGTAATTTTTTAGATACATAATTATATTTCCTATAATGTACGTATGCATATGTAAGTATAAAAATAAGCTTTCTATCTCGTCTTATTATTTATCTCAAGGGTAACCTATTCTTACTTTACCATCAAAAAATACTATGGGAAAAGTGTCAATAGCTCCACCTCTTTAACTTGGGGCAAAAAGCATTGATTCTTTCTTTCTACCATCTCATTATTATCTCACACCCTATCTAGATCCTATATCTAGGGTAATTTCCAATCTATATATATTCTATGTATTTTTCATATTTTTCTTATATTTCTTTTTAAATAGCTACTAGGAGGGAATCAAATCCTAGTGGGACACTAGGTGGCATGATTTCAAAGATACACTTATTTTAATGCATTATTGCAAGCATGGTTACAAAACTTTGTCAAGGAGAAATGTCATGCTTTCATATGGCATGAGGTGTCCTTGGGAATTAAATGAAAGTCAAGGCTAAGGAGACCACATGAAGACTTTTGCTGCCATAAATGGACCCTATTTTGATGAATTTTTTACACAAGGTTCCAATCCGAATTGGAGAATAATTTTAAAATGAAAATCGTAGCTAATGAGCTGAAGTTTTTGCCCATATTTTTATTTTTTTATTTGGAGCTACGGTTGAGGAGATATGATCAAAATACTGGACCCCAGTCTGCCCACATCATGCAGGGACAGCTCATTTCCAACTTTTCCAATTCCTGTTCACACTGGCTCCTCTCTTCTTGTGTAAACCCTTGTGGGTTCCCTTCACCTATAAAAGGGGACCTCTTCTTCCTTGGAAGGAACTCAAGCATTCAAGCCATTGATGAGAGGAATTCTTGAGGGAGTGAGTAGTAATGCCTAATTGTACTTAGCCCCATTAACATAAGCCCAAGCCTACACTTTCTCCTAGAGGAAAACTAGCCATTCTTGTACGCCATCCTTGGAGGATCAACTCTAATCAAAGAAGGTGTTGTACTTGGCGTATCAATCAAAGTGGAATTATCCACTCTTCTTCTCTCTCCATCAATAATGGTGCCGAAGGGTGTCAAGTAAGATGTGTTCTACATTGATGTTTTCTTGATTTCTTGTTGTTTTCATTTTCATCTCTAATCCAACATATATATATGTATCTAATCTCATCTCTTTAACCAAACCTATCTCTCTCATTCATTCATCCTCTCTAGGTTCTCTTTGCTACAGGTACATCTCTCCCCGCAGTATCCTTATTGCCTACGGGCAAGAATAGGACTTGGGAGAGAAACTTCTCATCTCTTCACTTCTCTCATATCTACATTTCTCACATACTATCCTAGATGAATAACCCACATGATGATCATTTCTATCGCTTTCACTCTGTACGATCTATTAGAATTAACGTATGGATTAGCCGTAAGATACACTTTCAACAACGTATAGTGTTTCTCTTCGGCCCTGAAAGGCTCAATGAAATACTTCTATCACCGGATCCCATCATACTACCTCTCATAGACTATAATTTTTCTTTTGATGTAAGCGTAGTTATCTTGCTATGAACCAAGAGGATTTGTACACACAATTAATCCCAATCACTAGACAAAATATATATATTATGGTAAGCACAAAACTACAATTCCAAAGAACAATTCGTAGCCTATTTGGTCAGCCAAGATTGAATGCCATTAACTCATCCATTAACCCTTTCATATTACCCATGATACGATATGACCATAGCCTTGATGTTTTCATCTTCGTATTGTTTTGACATTCTCTTTTGCGTTCTTTCTTTGTGTGTGTGTGAGTGCAAGAGAGAAAGGGTGAGTCTTCTTTGATTGCACTTCTTTCCAAACCCTAGTCTTCATGGCATCTATGGTTTAACTCCTTCATATAGTTTTTGTTGAGTTCTCTCACAAACTCTCACAGCCATAAGCCCGGTGCTTTCCTGGCAAGACCGCAAATTTCTCGACAACACACTAAAAGAGAAGATCACCCAAGAGGTGGATGAACAGTGGAAAGCCGCAATGGCATTAGGAAAAATATGAACCCTCTAGGGGCCCTTTGGGATTAAGGTTAATTAGAGGTCAGCCAATAGGAAGAGGGTGGTGGACACACTCTATACCCTCAAAAAAGTAGGGGGACAAGGTATCCTTACACCTCTTAATTGCCTCTTACCTAGTGAGAAGGTAAGGGAGGTGGCTAGGGGAAGGAGGGGGGGGGGGGGGGGGGGGGACCACTTTGACCTCTTTTCCCCCACTTTTTGGCCCGGATTTAAAAATACACTAAAATTTTTAAATTTTCAAAAATTTTCAAATTTCAAGTTTTCCCTCCTTAAAAAGTCCCCAAACCTATTTCATGGTCAAAAAGGTATTTTTGACCTTCAAAAGTTAAAAACGTGTACTAAAAAATCCAAAAAAATGATTTTTTTAAAAAACAAATCAAAACATCATTTTCACCCTCCAAAGTCTTTCCAAACCTATTCTATAGCTAAAAAGTGTTTTTCTCTCTCTACAAACCCTTTTCCAAGCTATCCATTGCTGCAACAACCACATGCACCTCCTATAGTCCATCATTATCTCTCTGCTAGCTTTCTCCCAGCTCCATTGTAGCACCAAGCAAGCTCCTCCTCCATCTCTTCCCCTTGCCCACCACATAGTTTCACACCAAGCTAGCTCCTCTCCCTTCTCTCACCTCCATTACAACATGAAACAAGATTCTACTCCTTCTACTTTCATTCACTCACACTACATGGAAACCTCTACTCCCGAAGGTGCCAAAAGTATGAGCTCACATGAGTTGCATACCACAACAATAGGAGGTGTGAATATCGTGTGGGCATTGGAAGGGTTCATCTCCAACATAAAGATAGAATGGTAAGAAAACTACCCTTGTAGCTTACATTCAGAGCTTAACATCATCTCCATCATTAAGTTTATCATGCTGAAGAGAATTAACCTCTTTATGGATTTCAGTGTTTAGGCTTCACACCTCATAACAGTGGGTGGTGCTATTTTGTTGATGGCTTTGGTGCGCCATATATAGTTGTGTAGCATGTGATTTGAGTCTCACAATGTAAGTAAGTTGTGTTATCTATGGAGAGTCGTCAAAGATTTTTCTTGTAATTTATTCTTCGTATAATTGTCATTAGATAATTGGAATGATATCATTTTGTACTTTATAACTTTGTCTTCACATAATCTTTTGTTTACTTACAGATTCAACTTGTTTTAAGAGGACATGAGCAAGCAACCATGTGTAGAGATGGAAATCACTCTATTTTTGTTCCTTGAGTAACCTTTCACTACCATGTTAAAAGATTTTGATAAGAATAGTAGGTTTTTTTTAGAATCTTGAACCAATAGGGACTCTCTAGGAGCTCTCATAGAAGCCATCCATATAGTACTACTATCTTCCCTAGTGTCATAGACACACAAATACTCAAGTGTATATGAATCTCTAGATGAGGAAGACAAATACTTGTAAGAGAAGCCTAACAGCAACAACATTGTCTCCATTTGTAATTATTTTTCATGAGGATGGATTCCTCTATAAATGCAATATAAATATGTTTTTTTGTTAAATGGTGTCGCATTGTTAAACTCCACCTTGAAGAAATTCAAGCAATATTTTGATTTCAGTTTAATCATTAATGGTTATTCTTATTAAAGTGGATCATAAACTTTGTCAGAATGTCCTCATTTGGGGATGTTGAATATATATCATTAGCCATTAGGAGAAATATGAACCTTGCATGGGCCTTGTAAGGAATCCTAATTTTTAGGGATTAAGGCTAATGTTGTGTGGGGTTTAGGGGACAAGGGCATTGAAGAAGGTAGTTTTGAGTAGGCTTTTCTAGCCTTTTTTTTAGACAAATGTAGGATGTGGACCTAAAAGGTTGCTTTCTCTTTCTAGCTTTTTTTAAAGTGAAGGAAGCATAGGGGTGTGTCCACATCAGCAATTCCGTGGGTCAAAAAGAGTCAAAATTTGACTTTTTTTTAAAAAAAATATTTTTATTTTTTTTTAACTTAAAACTCCCTCCCAACATATATACATATCCAAAAATCATTTTTTGACCCATTTTTTAACCCACAAGTTTAGAAAGTCCATTTTTTCAAAAATCTTTTCCCCCAAAAAGTAATAAACATTTTGTTCTCTCATCCTCCTCCCTCCTCCCTCCTCCCTCCTCTCTCCCTCTCCCTCTCCTCTCCCTCTCTGCCCCTACCTTCCTCCTCCTCCCCAATCTCTCCCTCCCCTCCCTCCCTCCTTCTCTCCTCCCATCCTACTCGGCCTCTCTACCCTTCCCCCTCTATCTTTTCCTCATTTGCTTCCTCACGCAACAACTTCCATGGTGCTCACGGACATCACAAATGGTTTGCTTCCACCACCACGTACTCCGCACACCAAAAGCATACATATTCGCTTACCCACGGCATTTGCACCGAAGACCACTAGTGAAGGTGATCAAAGGTCATCACAGGAACGTCGCACCGCTTGTGAGACCAATGTTGACATTTGGGTGGATGGCCATTTGTACCCTTACAATCCTATAAGCCGCTTCCATCCACCGTTTAATAGCCTTTCCACATTTCTTCAATTTCTTGGGAGGGGAGAAGCAGGCTTGTTAGGCTATTGCAAGCGGCTGTGTATGGTTGCAGGTGCTTCTTTGCATATGTGGATGCACGAATGTCAAGCTCTTCACCTCAAGACGATGGCATTACAAGAGAGTGTTGCCTCTTCGGAGAGGGTAGTTAAAAGTCTTGAACAACAAATGCAAGAAAAGGAGTCCCACATCCAAAAGCTTACCAACACCATCACATACTTGAAAGAAACACCCCTTGGTGCAAGGGAACGCAAACGCCCGTATTCATCCATTGAAACTCTTGCACATTCCGGAGGAGCACGCAAACGACGAGTTACAGCCACAAGGTGATTTGGTCTTTACTTGCATGCTGCATTCTTACTTCACACTATTTTCTAACATTTATGTTTATTTGTTGCTAGAAACTTCATCCAGGAGGCATGCGGTGGAACAAGCCAAGATAATCGAGTCAACCTTCTCACTAGTTGTCTCAATACCGAGGACGTTATTTCTATCTTACAATCACCTGGAGGTAAGCACATTAAGGATGCAGTCACCAAGGACCTTATGCGTAAATTAAGAAATGTGGTTAATGATGATGACGTTCAACAAGCTTGTGATGAGGCTGGAATCAGCACCGAAGCCTATCAGGCTATTTTTCAACTCCTAAAGGATGCCCTCAAAGAACATGGCATTGTGGAAAACCTATTTCCCGTTCCTCACAAGGTCAAGCTCGCAAAGAAGGCCACAAATGAAGATGTGTTCTCCCGCATTGGGACATACCTACACATTGAGGACACAATGCCAACTTCCCTTTATGCTTCGTGCGCAACAAAGACAAGGGGAAAAGGTAAGAAACAATCCATAAGACCTTCGAATAAGGGCTTTCCTTACACAATGTGGAACAATATTTTCGTGGATCTTAGAAGGCTTCAAGAAGACATGCTTAGATTTTACGAGTTACCTGAAGAAGGTGACACACTTTACTTTTTTCTTTGGTATTATTCTTTTCATAGAAGCTGAAGTTTAAGGTCTTAGCACTATTTATTTTGTAGTGCTTGGCACAAAAGTCGCTTTTGTGCTGAAACTCGATGAGTGTCAAATAGTGAAAGGCCGAAGGTTAGAGAGGCTAAGTGTCACTCTAATGAACGAGGCCCTTCTACAAACCAAGCGAAGGGATTCAGTCCCACCCTATCTTTTAGCGTGCAATCAGAGAAAGACATTTGGTGGTTAGGTGCTATTGAGATGCCCAAAGAGACCAATGGAGTACTTTCGTGGATTTTTGAGAGAACTCCATGGATCACAGAAGTAATACACTCCTAAATTGCAGGTCAGAAGTTGGAGATTGAGGCATTTGGTAGTTATGATGTGGAGTGGCACTTAGGTGGGGATTTGAAGACCATAAAGTGTTTGCTTGGCTGCAAACAAGGGGCTTCTTCTCTCATGCCTTGTCCATTTTGCACTCGAGGGTACAAACCTAATGGACAAAAATCACATAAGAGCACTGCAAAGGCCAGTTACATGCTTCCATGGCAAGGGCATGGAGAACAAGGGTTAGATTGTCATGATGTCGGAGATGAAGGTAGAGAATGGGAAGCGTCTATTCTGAGATGTCCCATGCTCAATGCCCCAGACCGTGATCAAAAGGACCACACTTGGAATCCAATCTTTCGATTTCCTCTATCGAATGTACATTTTTGTACATTACACGCATTCATGCGTATTTTTGATAGGCTATTGAAGCTCCACATTGACTATGCTTTCACAATGAAACCGTTGGAAAAGTCCCAGGAAGCGATCGAAAGAGTGGAGGTACTCTTGAATTCCATTGGCTGTCATGGTGGAAATGTGTCTATAGTTGCTGCAAAGAACACAGGGGAGGCCCATGAAATTGCTCAACAAGTGTCAATGAGTGGACAAAAAGCTAGACACTTTTTGAAGAAAGTTTCCCAAGGAAAGCCAAGTCGATATGATGCTCAAAGCAGCTCCAACCAGCAGGCAGGTAACCTTTGGGAGCTTTGGAAGGAGTTATGCAAAGCTACTACTGACAATGATTCAAATGGCGAGCTTGCAAACAAGCGCAAGCAAGTTTGGGCCCATTTTGATAAAATGGTCAAGCTTATGAGCCTTAACAGCACAACAGAAGAACAACGGCAATCATTTCAAGAAGCTTTGGTGGATTTTACCAAGGTCTTCACCCTTTCTTGGGGTGAAAATAACATCACACATTACATGGTAAGTCATTCATGGTGTATTCATTACGAGGGATTGTTTTTATTTACTAATGTGGATCGTTTGCTCATGTGAACAGCATATCTTGTTTGCGCATGGTGCATTTTTTATGCACAAGTATGGATCGCTTGAAATTTTTAGCACTCAAGGCATGCAGAAGTCCCATTATCGAACAAGGGGAGTGTACTTCAAAAATACTCGACATGGTGGTGGAATGGTGCAATCCAATTATTTGGAGGAGATGTTCAACTGGTTTTTTTGCACAACATTTGCTCGTAAGCTCACAATGGAGCGTGCGCGACAATCCAAGATTGCTATTGAAGTGCGCAAATGGAGTCGTCAAGAGCATAGCAACAAGTGGCAAATGTCGCAAGGTCCCACCAAGCATGCTGCATGGCGACGATGCAGAGTGCGACAAGGATCAAAGTGGATACTGCGCGAGTCACTAAACGTGAACGCAGGGTCCAACTCTTAGTGACATGTTTATTTAAAAAATAATACTTCTGTTACCATATACATGTGGTAGTGATGTGTGTGAACACACTAGGACCGCCGGGGCATTTTTTCCCTCTTTAGGAGGTTTTTTCCCCCGTGCATTGTATATACGCCCATCACTCTAGGGCTATCTATCTTTCCATTGCACACTAAGTAACACACTCTCTATTGTGTGCCTTGAGCTTCCTTTGTCTTCTCCAAGCTGTGTGTGTTTCTCTGCAACCCTAATTCCAACAATTGGTATCAGAGCAGGTCACGCCCTCCCGGGCTTAGTCGCCAGCTGCTCCAGCACACGCCTGCTCACTTTCTCCGATTTCAGTGAGCTTTGGCGAGCGTTCGCAGGTCGACAAATATTTTGGGCTAGCTCATAGAGCTCGGTCTGCTCAGAATTTTGATTTGGGCTCATTTCGGCCTCCGTTTCCACTACAGGCAGTACTGCACAGGCTATTTTGTCATTTTGTGCAGATTTTCTGTCAGTGCTGTTTTCTGCATAACAGGTGCCTTATAGTCTTCTACGGTTTGTGCTATATAGCACAAGTTGTTCCCGCTCCATTTCTCCTATTTTCGGGCAGTTTTCACATCAGGTGCAGCATTTACCATGGCTGACAACAACAACACAGATGTGTTCAAGATGTTTGCTGCTCAGGACAGGTTGGATGGGGACAACTACCCTATGTGGGCTTATATGATGCAACATGTTCTTGTGTCAAAAGGTGTCTGGAACATTGTGCAGGGCATTGATGTACGTCCTGGTTCTGAAGATGTAGGCGATGTTGAGGATGTTGCAGGTCTTGCTGCAAGGATTGCAGCTGTTAGAGTTGTTTTTCCTACGGCAGAACAAGCTCGTTGGGATGTTAAGGATGCGCAGGCTCATGCATTGATTGCGTTGTCTGTGAAGCGCACCATTATTCCTCACATCCGTTCAACAAAATCTGCAAAACAGGCTTGGGATATTCTAGCAGGTCTTTATGCAAGCCGCAATGAGGCTAAAATTGCTTTGCTGCGTAAAGAGCTAGAGTCGAAGATTATGCATGAGGAAGATGATATGGACACTTTCCTTTCTAGTGTCAAGGATATCAATGAGCAACTCATTTCTGCAGGTGAAGTCATTTCGGACAGTTCCCTTGTGCAGACTGTTCTTGATGCCTTACCAGATTCCTACCAGACTTTTGCTAGTACTTGGAGACTGATGACCCAAGGAAATCCTGAAGTTGTCAAGTTTGATGCATTATGCACATTGCTGTTGCAAGAGTCACTTTCTAGAAAAAACAGGACTAGGCAGCGTTGTCGTGCTGTGACACGTACATAGTGGGAACGCATGCTACAAGAGTTATCTTGTAATTTTTTAGATACATAATTATCTTTCCTATAATGTACATATGCATATTTAAGTATAATAATAAGCCTTCTATCTCATCCTATTATTTTTCTCAAGGGTAACCTATTCTTACTTTACCATCAGAAAATACTATGGGAAAAGCATCAATAGCTCCGCCTCTTTAACTTGGGGCAAAAAGCATTGATTCTTTATTTCTACTATTTCATTATCATCTCACACCCTAGCTAGATCCTATATCTAGGGTAAACTCCAATATATATATATTCTATGTATTTTTTATACTTTTCTTATATTTCTTTTTAAATAGCTACTAGGAGAGAATCAAATCCTAGTGGGACACTAGGTGGCATGATTTCAAAGATACACTTATTTTAATGCATTATTGCAAGCATGGTTACAAAACTTTGTCAAGGAGAAATGTCATGCTTTCATATGGCATGAGGTGTCCTTGGGAATTAAATGAAAGTCAAGGCTAAGGAGACCACATGAAGACTTTTGCTGCCATAAATGGACCCTATTTTGATGAATTTTTTACACAAGGTTCCAATCCGAATTGGAAAATGATTTTAAAATGAAATTCGTAGCTAATGAGCTGAAGTTTCTGCCCATATTTTTACTTTTTTATTTGGAGCTACGGTTGAGGAGATATGATCAAAATACTGGACCCCAGTCTGCCCACATCATGCAGGGACAGCTCATTTCCAACTTTTCCAATTCCTGTTCACACTAGCTCCTCTCTTCTTGTGTAAACCCTTGTGGGTTCCCTTCACCTATAAAAGGGGACCTCTTCTTCCTTGGAAGGAACTCAAGCATTCAAGCCATTGATGAGAGGAATTCTTGAGGGAGTGAGTAGTAATGCCTAATTGTACTTAGCCCCATTAACATAAGCCCAAGCCTACACTTTCTCCTAGAGGAAAACTAGCCATTCTTGTGCGCCATCCTTGGAGGATCAACTCTAATCAAATAAGGTGTTGTACTTGGCGTATCAATCAAAGTGGAATTATCCACTCTTCTTCTCTCTCCATCAGTAATGGTGCCGAAGGGTTTGTCAAGTAAGATGTGTTCTACATTGATGTCTTCTTGATTTCTTATTGTTTTCTTTTTCATCTCTAATCCGACATATATATATATATATATATATATATATATATATATATATATATATATATATATATATATATATATATATATATATATATATGTATCTAATCTCATCTCCTTAACCAAACCTATCTCTCTCATTCTTAGTAATTCATCCTCTCTAGGTTCTCTTTGCTACAGGTACATCTCTCCCTGCAGTATCCTTATTGCTTACGGGCAAGAATAGGGCTTGGGAGGGAAACTTCTCATCTCTTCACTTCTCTCATATCTACATTTCTCACATACTATCCTAGATGAATAACCCACATGATGATAATTTCTATCGCTTTCACTCTGTACGATCTATTAGAATTAACGTATGGATTAGCCGTAAAATACACTTTCAACAACGTATAGTGTTTTTCTTTGGCCCAGAAAGGCTCAATGAAATACTTCTATCACCGGATCCCATCATACTACCTCTCATAGACTATAACTTTTCTTTTGACGTAAGCGTAGTTATCTTGCTATGAACCAAGAGTATTTGTACACACAATTAATCCCAATCACTAGACAAAATATATATATTATGGTAAGCACAAAACTACAATTCCAAAGAACAATTCGTAGCCTATTTGGGCAGCCAAGATTGAATGCCATTAACTCATCTGTTAACCCTTTCATATTACCCATGATACGATATGACCATAGCCTTGATGTTTTCATCTTTGTGTTATTTTGACATTCTCTTTTGCGTTCTTTCTTTGTGTGTGTGACTGCAAGAGAGAAAGAGTGAGTCTTCTTTGATTGCACTTCTTTCCAAGCCCTAGTCTTCATGGCATCTATGGTTTAACTCCTTCATATAGTTTTTGTTGAGTTCTCTCACAAACTCTCACAGCCATAAGCCCGGTGCTTTCCTGGCAAGACCGCAAATTTCTCGACAGCGTGCAGTTGAACAGGCTTTTATTGCTTCTCAAAGAAAGGGTGGTAACAGTAATGCAGCCACTTCTTATGGTTCTGCTGCGAGTGGCAAAAATTATGTTCCTAATGCTTCTGCTGGCAGCACTTCGTCTGGCAATTCTGGTGATAAGGGCAAAAAGAAGATGCGTTGCCATTATTGTAAAGCCAATGATCACTTGATCAAGTCATGTCCTAAGTTGAAGGCCAAAGAGGCTAAGAAGAAAGAGGGTGGTTCCATTGCAAATGCTGGTTCCACTACAAATGCATCCATTGTTGAGTCTTCTGTGAAAGGAGATTGTGATGCTGATGTTGATGCAGAATGGGCTTTTAGCGCAGAGTGCACTTACAATCCTGCTGTCCATGATGCATGCTTGTCAGTTGCTGCAGATTCACATGTGTGGTATTTCGACAGTGGTGCTACAAAGCACATTACCTCACATCGTGAATTGTTTACCTCTCTCGAGTCTGTCCCTCATGGGAATTCAGTCACTTGTGCCAACAATGCCTCTTATCCAGTTCAGGGAGTTGGAAAGATTGTGCTCACTGCTGCTAATGGCAGTTCCTTCACACTTGTTGATGCACTTTATGTACCTGAGATCAAGAAGAATCTCTTGTCTGTATCCGCACTTGCTAGACTTGGACTTGTAGTCAAATTTGTGGATGACAGATGTACAGTTCATGATCTCAGTTTTGGTGATGAAATTGTTACATCTGGGCTTTTGTGCCGTGGGCTGTATAAGCTCACTTTGTATGACAAGTGTGGACAAAATTTTGCAAATGCTGTTGCAGATTCAAGGGCTATTTCAAATGCAAAACTTTGGCATGCACGTTTTGGTCATCTGAATTTTGCCAGTTTGCTGCGTTTGCAGAAATCTGATATGGTTGCTTCTTTGCCGCCTCTTGAAGCACCTGTAAAACATGTTTGTGAAGGCTGTATTCTGGGTAAAATGCAGCGTTCTAAGTTTCCAAAGGATGGTTCAGTTAGGGCCACATGCAGGTTGCAGCTTGTGCATAGTGATGTTTGTGGGCCCATGCAAACTCCGTCCTTGGGCAATTACCTGTACTTCGTGACTTTCATTGATGATTACTCCAGGCATGCATGGGTATTTCCGCTTAAAGCGAAGTCCGAAGTTTTTATGTCCTTCAAACAATTTTTGGCTATGGCTGAAAATGTCTCAAAATGTACTATGGGCACCCTCCGTTCCGATGGAGGGGGGGAGTATATTTCTCATGAATTTAATGCATTTCTGGCTAGTCGTGGGATAAAACACCAATGTACAGTGCCTTATACACCTCAGCAAAATGGTGTTGCTGAGAGGAAAAACGGGTCACTAACGGAAATGGCACGATGTATGGTCAAAAGTCAAGCTTTGCCGCATTCTTTTTGGCTTGAGGCCATCATGTGTGCCACTTATGTACTTAACAGGTGTCCTACGAAAGCTTTGCAGTCTATTACTCCATATGAAGCATGGCATGATAGAAAACCTTCTATTGAGCACATGCGTGTTTTTGGCTGTTTGGCATATGCTTTGGTGCCACAAGTGCAGCGCAGAAAATTGGATGATAAGGCTGTCAAATGTATTTTTGTTGGTTATAGTACTGAAAGCAAAGGTTATAGGTTGTATCATCCGCAAACAAAACGTATTCTGGTTTCACCGGATGTAGTGTTTGTGGAAGACTCTGTTCAGCCCTTGCTGTCATGTACTAGAGACAGTAATGTAAGCTCACAGGACATTTATGACACTTTGTTGCCTCTTTTCAGTGGTGGAAATACGAATGTAAGTTCCAATGAGGCAAATGTACAGCCTATGGGGGTTTCTGAAAATGTTTTAGAATAGCCTATTACTGATGCAGATGTACATGATGTACTTGATGAGGAAAGGGCTGAAAATGAGCAAGCTAGAGGTATGCCAAAATGGCTGGTGCACACTTTGCGTGACAGTAAATTGGATGCACCTTTATCTAGTCGTACTCGTTCAGGCTCTCGCCATGCATCTTATGCATCAGATTGTTATGCTTTGGCTGTGTCTAGTTTACATGATGTTGAGGAGCCTCTGTCTTTTGATGAAGCACAGAATTCAGAAAATTGGATTGCTGCCATGAAATCAGAATATGATGCACTTATAGAGAATGACACATGGACTTTATGTGATTTGCCTCCTGGCAAAAAGTCCATTGGTACGAAATGGGTTTACAAGTTGAAACGCAAGCCGGATGGTGAGATCGATCGCCATAAGGCTCGACTTGTTGCAAAGGGTTATGCACAACAAAAAGGCATAGATTATGAAGAGACTTTTGCTCCCACTTGTCGTATGACTACTATGCGTTTTCTATGTGCATTGGCAACTCATTTTGGTTGGGATGTACATCAATCAGACATTGTTACTGCTTTCTTGAATGGTGACATATTTGAGGAAGTTTATGTAACGCAGCCTCGCGGTTTTGCCATAAAAGGACAAGAGGACAAAGTGTGCAAATGTAAGAAGGCTTTGTATGGGTTGAAGCAATCTCCTCGTGCTTGGTATGAGAAAGCTGACACTCATTTGGTTAAACGAGGCTTTCGTAACAGTCCAACAGAAAGCACATTGTATGTAAAGCGTGAGAATGATGTATTTCTCATTGTGGTTCTTTATGTTGATGATTTGCTGATCACTGGACCAAATGAGAGACATACTGCTGAATTTAAGGCTGATTTGAATGCTACTTTCAAGATGAAAGATTTGGGGCTGTTGCATCATTACTTGGGTATACAGTTTAAGCAGTGTGATGGTGGTATTGCCTTGTGTCAGAAAAGTTACATAGAGACATTGCTATGTAAGTTTGGACTTGAGGATTGCAAACCTATTGCCACTCCCATGGAAACAGGTTTGAAGTTGAGTCTACATGATGCTGGCGATCCTGCTGATGTCACTCTTTACCAAACTGTTGTTGGCTGCCTCATTTATGTATGCAACACGAGGCCAGATATTCAGTTTGCAGTCTCGCAGGTCAGCAGATTTATGCATAGCCCAGGGTCTAAGCATTGGCAGGCTGTCAAGAGGATTTTCAGCTACCTTAGTGGCACTTTACATCTTGGCTTGTTTTATCCCAAGGGGCGATCATTGCCGCCAGATTTACATGCTTTTTCGGACTCAGATTGGGCTGGTTGTTTTGACACGCGAGTGTCCACAAGTGGTTTTTGTTTCATGCTTGGCAGTTCATGTATATCATGGTTGAGCAAGAAGCAACCTACTATGGCCACTTCGAGTTGTGAGGCTGAGTACAGGGCAGTCTTCACAGCTACGGTTGAGTGTGTATGGCTCAGACGCCTTATGGCTGACTTGGGTGTTGGACAGGACACTGCCAACACTATCTACACTGACAGTCAGAGCTCATTGGCAGTTGCGAGGAACCCAGTTTTTCATGCTCGCACAAAGCACATTGAGGTGCATTACCATTATGTCAGGGAGAGGCTCTCAGCAGGAGAGATCAGCTTGGCTTATGTGCCAACACAGGACAACCTTGCAGATCTTTTCACAAAGGCATTGTCTCGTGAGAAGCTTGAAGCTTTCCGCAAAGCTTTGGGCTTACTCCCCTTTGTGGACTGATCCTGTCCTCAGGGCATGGCACTTCCCTTTACTCATGTGCCAGCTCTCGTTCACCGCATCACTCCAGGGGGGATTTGTTACCATATACATGTGGTAGTGATGTGTGTGAACACACTAGGACCGCCGGGGCATTTTTTCCCTCTTTAGGAGGTTTTTTCCCCCGTGCATTGTATATACGCCCATCACTCTAGGGCTATCTATCTTTCCATTGCACACTAAGTAACACACTCTCTATTGTGTGCCTTGAGCTTCCTTCGTCTTCTCCAAGCTGTGTGTGTTTCTCTGCAACCCTAATTCCAACAACTTCTTTTAAAAAAATTAGTGTGAACAGGGCCCTTTTTAAATGGGCCCTTATAAATATTGCATGCTCTCATAAATCACTCATTTCTTAAGAACAGGTGAGCTCTTACCAACGAAATGGCGCGCACCAAACAAACCGCGAAAGAGCATCCGCCTGCCAACAAAAACACCCTCCAAGGATGTGAGAAGCCGTCATGGCTTAAAGGCACAAGAAAACGGCCACGAACACCTGGCCGTTCCAGGAACTCTTCTGGTAGTGGGCATGGTGGTAGGGCACGAGAGTCATCAAGGACTGTTGAATCTCCACCTCCACAAGATATAACACCTAGAAAGAGAATGAAGCAATGTGCCCAGCGCTGGAGAGAAGCAGAGGGCCAGCAAACATCACAGTCCAATAGGGAGCAGCCGTCGCGCCCCCAATCACAAGCAGGACCATCCAGGACTCGGGTGGTCAATACAGACACCGAATCAGAGAGTGAGCCACCATGGCGGCGAGAAAACATACCGCGCACACACCGGGTGGCCGTTGGGGGGAAGACATTGCCTCAAGGCAAGGGAGCTCTCCCCACACGACAAGATCGGCAACCAAGGGAAAAGGAATAATCAGAACAGGCTGCAGAACCAGCCCCTAAGCATGTAAACAGACGCAAGTCTAAGTTTTTCAAGAAGCCGCCTGCCAGCAAATGTGCAAGTGCCCCCAAGACAACCGCAGCGGCGCCGAAAAATAGCAAGGGCATTTGCAGAAATTCGCCACTACCAGAAGACGACGGAGCTCTTGATTCGACGCGCCCCCTTTGCTCGCACTGTGAAGGAAGTGCTTCAAAGCTATGGAAATCAGTATAGAATGCAAGCAATAGCGCTAGAGGCTATTCAAGAAGCTGCAGAGGCCCACATCATTTCAGTGTTGGAAGATACCAACCTATGTGCCATTCATGCAAAGCGAGTGACAATACAGCCAAAAGATATGCAGCTTGCACGACGATTGCGACGAGACTTCGAGCATTAGCCGAAGTTACCCCTCTTTTTGTATTGCACACCCTTATCTTTGTAATGATTTGACTTTCCAATGACAATATGATCAACAGTTGTGTCTACTCTGTCTGTTATCTTTGTAATTTCAAGTTTTGTATGTAATTGTAGTCAATTTCAGTAAATTTGTGCATTTTAAGTAACCTTAGGGGTAGATAAGCCTACAAGGGGCAGAAAAAGGCCTGGCCACAAGGGCGCGCAAATGGCCCATCCAAAACTGATGGATGGGCCATTTGCGCGTCCTTGTGGCCAGGCCTTTTTCTGCCCCTTGTAGGCTTATCTACCCCCAAGGGTACTTAAAATAACCAAATTTACTAAAACCTATTGGTTTTGCATCAATATTTTATATGGATCCTTATGGACACCTTTTTTTTGGTCATTTCAAGCTTTGAATTCCTTATAGGATATCAAAACTAATAACATATTGTGAAACCAAGTGTCCAATGTAATTTGACTTTTTGGTGCAAGGGTGTAGTAGGTAGAGCTAAAGCAAGTGATAGTTTGCTGGAAACTTCATTTCATAATTGATTTGAGCTTTTCTAGTGTCCTTGAGTGTGAACATATACTGGAATTGCCATAAAAAGGTTTCATTTAAATGAATGATGCAAAACCAATCCATTGCAATAAATTTGTGCTTTTTAAGTACCCTAGGGGGTAGATTGGCCTATAAGGGGCAAAAAAATGCCTGGCCACAAGGGCGCGCAAATGGCCCATCCAAGACTGATGGATGGGCCATTTGCGCGCCCTTGTGGCCAGGCCTTTTTCTGCCCCTTGTAGGCTTATCTACCCCCAAGGGTACTTAAAATAACCAAATTTACTAAAACCTATTGGTTTTGCATCAATATTTTATATGGATCCTTATGGACACCTTTTTTTGGTCATTTCAAGCTTTGAATTCCTTATAGGATATCAAAACTAATAACATATTGTGAAACCAAGTGTCCAATGTAATTTGAGTGGTGCAAGGGTGTAGTAGGTAGAACTAAAGCAAGTGATAGTTTGCTAGAAACTTCATTTCATAATTGATTTGAGCTTTTCTAGTGTCCTTGAGTGTGAACATATATTGGAATTGCCATAAAAAGGTTGCATTTAAATGAATGATGCAAAACCAATCCATTGCAATAAATTTGTGCTTTTTAAGTACCCTAGGGGGTAGATTGGCCTATAAGGGGCAAAAAAATGCCTGGCCACAAGGGCGCGCAAATGGCCCATCCAAGACTGATGGATGGGCCATTTGCGCGCCCTTGTGGCCAGGCATTTTTTTCCCCTTATAGGCTAATCTAACCCCCTAGGGTACTTAAAAACACAATTATACTCAAATTGACTGCAATTACATACCTTGAAATAACAAAGTCAAAAAACAATTCATATCACCAATTGAAACAATTTTCAAGATTGACAAATCAGATTGAAAAGAATTTGCAATATAGAGACAATTTCAAATATTTTTTATTCCTTCTAGCATGGTGATTTTACATCATGTATCTGAGGAGTTCAGAATTTTTTTGACCATTTCCTGGCGCCTATTTTGCGCGTAAGGCAACTCCCCAGTCAAGAGGGACTGCGCTATGGCATTTGGGTCAGTTGAGCCAATGGAAGCATGTATCCCTATCTAGGCAAGCACTTTACCACGAAAGCCAGTGCCAAACGCTGTGCATACAAGGGATCTACGCACTAGGAACACTTGATGCGCAGTTTGAGCAATGGTACTCAAACACAAAAACTTGCTCAAAGCTTTTAACGACCAAGTCATAAAATGGGCTTGGGGAGTAAATTCATTATGGATAATGGCCACATCGCCAGGGGGGAGTTGTCCGAGGTAATGCGCAAGGGAAGCTTGAGGTCCAAAGCTCGTCTGCTTGCCACCCGTCCTTGCAGCAAAATCATCAACCTCCACAACATCCTGTCATAAACCGATGAAGGTTGAGAAAAAAGACAACGAAGGATAAAATAGTAACATGAAAATTAGGATACAGTTTACCTCCTGCTCCTTGTCATCCTCCTCCCTGTTGCCCTTTGCATCCAAGTCAATGGTCCCATGCACCACAGATACAAGCTTTGGATCATCATATGGGAGGTTGCATAATGGCATAGGCATCCTAGCAGCCTCAACCTTGGCTTGCATGGCTTGGAAATCTTCATCAGCCACGTGCAACTGCTCTGCTGCCAGGACCTCCGCACATACAACTGCAATAGTGTCAGCAACAGAGTCCCCATCTGGCAAGAGCTTGCTTTCTAGGGCATCTGGCGTATTGTCTAAGGGACATTTGCTGTTGTTGCATAGCACGCTCAAGCATTCATCCATGCGCCAGGCCAAATGCTTTTTCCAAATCATGCAGGAACACAAACTCCTCCTTATCCACTAACACTGAGGAGAAGCGGCTAATTTCTACCTCTGGGATAGCCTCATCCGTCAGTGGTAGTGGCACTAGAGTGTCACTAGGGCCAGCCGCAACTATGGATTTCTCAACCACTTCCTCAAGACCCCTAGGGTACTCGAGCTGGTGTGCTTTTCCTTCTGCTGCAGGGTTCATGGGGATAACCTGCTGCTCCTTGGTGTCCTTGATAAAGGACCTAACTTGAAGGTGTGGTAAGCGGCGCTCCTCCAAATCAGGTTCCTCGCTCACCAAGAAGATAAATGTTGCGAGCCAAGAAAGGTACTCCACCCCCAACTTGCGCTTCTTGAGCGCTGACACCCCAGGGGCTTGCTCGTCCAAGTAATGGCCTACATTGGTTGCAATTTCTTAGAATCGTTGCAACCGCTTGGCGAATGGGCGATCACCTTTGTGTATATAGCGCAAAAGATCGCAAGGCACCCAGATCCCTGCATGTGGGGGGATAGATACAGAATATTTTATGATGTGCTCCTCCATGAACGCAGAAATCTCCTCAAATGCATCCATGTGAAGGGCAACTGTGGCGTCAAGGTCAGGGAGACAAGTAAAAAAGGTGTGGAGGTCCAACTTTCCTTTGTATTTGGTGTCCTCGAGGAAGAGGATGAAGCGTGACAAAGGGGTGGATGTGGGTACAGATGCAGAGGCTGTGGGAGCATCCATGTTTAGCCTGGGGTGTGGAGAGAGAGTGGAGGAGCTCAGGAGTTGCAAAAGTGAAAATAGTGAATGAGTTAGGTGGCCCTCCTTTTATAATGTACCCTTTTTTTAAGACATTAAAAAAAAAGGCACTTTCACCAAAAAATGATTTCTCATCCCAATGCAAAAAATTATATTCAAAGGCATGATTTGCCGAAGCAAATCATGTTGATTACAGCGGGGATCAATATGAAAATTGCAAGAGTTACAAAGTTATAAGATCGATAGCATAGTTCCATCTATCCCCCAGTCCTCCTCGACCTTCAATTTGTCTTCCATTCTCTTCCCAATCTGCGGACATTCATTACAATAAGCATCTAATGATCGACAAACCATGATGTATTGAAAATGTGGTGGAAGGATTCTCACCTTGTGACCATGTAAACGAAATTGTGCTTGTTGAAGGGCCTCAAAACCCATAATAACCAAATGTTCTCGAACATTACTGAGAGTCCAATGCTTGTTCACTTGGACTGCCTCCAAAGCATCGTTGGGCATCTTCACTGCAATGTCAAAGCTTGCAATAGTGCCGTCTACACTCTATAAGGGAGTCCACACTCCAAGCTTGCACATCCAACGATCATAGTGAAATCGTATGTACAAGGAGGTGTGGGATTTCAAATAGCGCATTCCAATACCTGAAGCTCCAACCTTACAACGGTACCGGTCCCCGTTGTGCATGCCCTCTACAAAACCCCAGTCCTCTTCTAAAAGCCTTCCTAATTCCTCGTAATGCGCATCTTTACATACAAGCATTGTGGTAGTCTCCACAAATCCAAACTCTTTAAAAATGTGCACAAAACAATGAATAGGCAAACACCAGCTCAAGCCCACAGACCTAGAAGCTTTAGAGTATTTCAAAGAGTTTTGGACATCCATTATCATCTTTTGCTTGAAAGATGCTACCGACCACAAATCTGGGACCGGCCACTCCATACTTAATAAGGAAGTTACTTTGATGGGTTCAAGCGTTCCAAATGCTTGTGTAGAAGTAGGGACAATATAGGAGTGAGAATAGAAGAAAATCCTTCTTTGAACTAGTTTGGTTGAGCAAAGATGCGGGAACATTATTGCTCCAATATCCGCATGTATAGCATTGAATGTGCCGGAGAGACTATGTAGTGGCTGCTCCTCCACCAACGTGGATGGAAATATGACTATAAATGCATGACAAATGTTAAGTATGAATCCATAATAACATTACACTGTAATTTCACACCTAGCTTTGTATTCTCAAAACATGTACTTACAATGTGTTGGAAATCGAGGTGGTTGTTGCAAGTGCATGGTTGACATTGAGAAAACATGTTGCACAATGGCTATGGTCCCCTTGTCTTTGCGGTTCTTGAAGCCAAGGAGCTTTCCTTTCCAATGAAGATCCAAGTTTGCACGATTTCGCACACGATGAGGGCCAACAGCAGATGGTTGCATGTATACCCAAGCACCTTTGGTGAACTCTTGTGGCACCCACTCATCATCTACACCTCTAGTGTTGTGGCATGCAAGTGCTGTGACCTCATCCTTTGGTCGCCTTTGCGAAGTAGAGTTGGCCATGGTTGAGCAAAGCAAACTAGGAGGAGGAGAAGAACCTTGCTTGTTGCTACAATGTAGGTGTGATAAAGTGATATGAGAAAATGGTCAACCCTTGTGGCAATGGGAGGAGAAGGTGGACAACCCTTGCTTGGTGTGGCACTGGGAGGAGAAGGTGGATAAGCCTTGCTTGGTGTGGCAATGGAAGGTGGTAGGGGAGGAGAGAGGAGCTTCCTTGCTGCAGCAATGGAGATGGTGTAAAGAGAGAGAGTGTTGGAGTAGAGGATGAGTGTGATGGTTGCAACCAAGGAGGGGTTGGAAAAGGGGTTCTAGAGAGAGAAAATCCCTTTTTGCCTAATAACTAATTTTGGGGGAGCTCTGGATAGCAAAAAAATATTTTTTAAAAGTTTTTTAAAAATTTTGAATTTTAGGGGTTTTGGATGCACGTTTTGACTTTTTGAGATCAAAAAATGCTTTTTTGACCATAAAATAGTTTTCGGGGGGTTTTCAGAAGATGAAATTTGAGTTTTGAAATTTTTGAAAAATTTCAAATTTTTGGGATTTTTTCAAAACCGGATTAAAAAGGAGGGAAGTTGGAGGTTCCATATGGCCCACCCCCCCCCCCCCCACCCCACCTTCTCACTAGGTAAGAGCCCATTTAAAAAGTGTAAGACTACTTTGTCCCCCTACATTTTTGAGGGCATAGAGTGTGTCCACCACCCTCTTCTCATTGGCTGGCCTCTAATTAACCTTAATCCCAAAGGGCCCCTAGAGGGTTCATATATTTCCTAATGTAATGTTTCACAAGTTAAGAAAGCTAAACTCTTGCTTTCCAACATGTTATTGCTTCCATACTATGCATATGCCAAGCTTGATTAGAGAAATGATCACTTGAGATGGAGGTGTCTATGTATAGGGGTGACTTATTTTTTATTCTTGTTTCATCATACATATATTGTAAAGCCTTTGAGTTTCCAACTTTTTGAGTAGTGTTGACAAGTTTTTGGTATGAAATCTTCTTAAATATCCCTATTCATTAGCTATTGGTAGCTATTTCTTTGGTATTGCTAAAGATGATACCAATAGCTATCACCTTGTGAACTTAACTGTTAAATTCCGGATTTTATTTTTACCATGTAGCTCATTTGGATAGAGAAAGTATAAACATAAATTATAGATACATGCATTGTTAACATAGAAGATATGTACCACTCGAGCCTATGTAAACTTCCAATCAAGAAACCTTTGGTTGGATACTATAACAATAGGGGTCACATGTGGTTTCAAATACAAAAGAAATGGCTTAACCAAAACATTCCCAAGAACACTAGGTGGACACAAGGAAGTAAAAATTGGCTCCTTGTTTGGTCGATTTCTAGTGTTTAATGTTTCGTGCACAGGATTTGTGAGGCCGTTGACATGGGGAGTTCACTAAAGTATATGTAACATAGCACATGTGTTCAACAGAAGGGATTTTATATTCTTGTAAAGTTGCAGAAACATGTGTAGATAAGGCCTATAAGGGGTACTTTTAATCCATTCTAGTGAATGCACGTGATATAGGAAAATTTTACATAGTGAATGCTCCGGACCTTTGAACACAAAGAAAGGGGGGAAGGGGGAGGGGGGGAGCTCTAATTACATCTGAGTGAAAAGAAGTAGAATTTGTACTGTCATGTTGCATAAAGATTTTCTTTCACTTAATCTAAAAAGAAATTGGTATCCTGGGGTGCAGACAAGGCCATATAATGCAAAAAAAGGGGTGGCCACAAGGGCGCGTAGTGAGCCATCCAAAATTGCTGGATGGGCCATATGTGGGCCCTTGTGGCCACCCTTTTTTGCATAATTAGGCTATTACTGCACTCCAGGACCCTGGAAAAGATGAGATGAACCTAAAATTGAACTTTTCAAGCACATTATGCCTTCCTTCAACTCAACTTACTAGTTCCCTGCACCAAAAGGGCAAATCACATTGGACAGTATAAAAATCTAGTCTCATGCTGCATAAACATCTGGTTTCATCAAATATTAACATTCTTGCTATTATAAGGGGCAGACAAGGCCATATAATGCAAAAAAAAGGGTGGCCACAAGGGCGCGCAGGTGAGCCATCCAAAACTGTTGGATGGGCCATCTACGCGTCCTTTTGGCCACCCTTTCTTTTGCATAATTAGGCTATTGTTGCACTCCAGGACCTTGGAAAAGGTGAGATGAATGTAAAATTTAACTTTTCAAGCACATTATGTCTTCCTTCAACTCAACTTACTAGTTCCCTGCACCAAAAGGCCAAATCACATTGGACAATATAAAAATCTAGTCTCATGCTACATAAACATCTGGTTTCATCAGCTATTAACATTTTTGCTATCCTAAGGGTTAAACAAAGCTAGAAAATGCAAAAAAAAGGGTGGCCACAAGGGCGTGCAGATGAGCCATCCAAAACTGCTGGATGGGCCATTTGCGCGCCCTTGTGGCCACCCTTTTTTTTTGCATTTTCTAGCTTTGTTTACCCCTTAGGATGGCAAAAATGTTAATATTTGATTTAAATTTAACTCTTCATGGCCAGAACCACTTAACTTAAAACACATGGATAAACCGAAAAGCCAAATCACTATGGAGACAGTAGACACAACTCTTAATCATTTTGTCATTGCAAAGTCATCTGAAATGATGTGAGCCTCTACAACTTCTTGAATAGCCTCCAACGCTATTGCTTGCATTTTATACTGATTTCCATAGCTTTGAAGCACCTCCTTCACCGTGTGAGCATATTTTTGATGCATGGCCATGATTCAAGTGTTAAGTTTTTTTTCGGTTGTTTTCAAGTGTTGAACTTTTCGGTTGTTTTCAACAGCTTGTAGATTTCAATCGGCTCCGAATCTGTCTGGGCTTGTCTCACATGAATTTGTTCATCTCATCGCGTTCTTCGACCATCATGTGATGAGAAAAAATCATATCTTGCTCGCATTCTCCAAAACTCAACGTGCAAGTTGACAATTTATTTAAAAATGATGAAAAACATACATTTTTTACTTTTTTCTTAATCTACGAGCTCCAACGAGCATTAAAACCATGGAATTTGAAAATACTCAAAGAAACATTGTTTTTTATTGTGTTAAGGACTGTATTTTCTACATACAAAACTTTCTTAAAATCTCGCCCTAACACCTTCAAAAGTGGCTTCGAAGGAGTGCACTCGGTCAAAATTTGAAACTGAAGAAAAACAATCAGAATGAACTCCTAGACTGTGTATAAACTTTAGAATAACCAAAATTTCCTTCAAAAAAAAGTTATGCTAAAAATTTGAAAATAGCCCTCCATTGGACTCCCCACAACGATAGAAGTCAAAGGGTTCAAGGAGAGGTATGGTGTCACAAGTGCATGGTGGGAATCTCATCGAGGTTTATTCCGTCAAGATCTCTTGTACTTTATCATGTCTTCTCATTTACAATCTTACCAAAAAAAAAATGACACTTTAAATGACTACAAATCTTATTTAACTTATCAAACAATCTAAAATATGGTAGACCAAGAGTGCTCTTACACATCAACAAACAAAAAAGTCCAAACTTCTTCTCATTAACTTTGATAAACATACATTCGTGAACAACTTCCAAGGGGTAGTGCAGTCATAGTTCTTACATCCATTCCATGACATGGTATGCTCATGGGGTGACCTATCATATAAAAATATCTCTGGTGGGGGTGCCCTCATGTTAGGAAAGGGTGTGCTACTGATGAGAAGATGTTGTATTGTCCTACTAGGGATCTCTCCATGTTAGCATAGTGATTTTTGGTGTAGTGGGAGCCACATTGCTTGAGGAGAGCTTTGTGCCACTGTAAAAGCTTCATGTTATGCCAGTTCCTCGAGCCATTCTTGCATTAGGATGAGATTACCCACCTCTAATAAGGATGGATTTGAAGCACCTACCTGCAAGATGTAACAAAGAAGGCTGTTTTAGAGGAAAAGTAGTAACACTTGACATCTCTAACCTGCACCCATTGTTTCTTGTAATGCCACTGTTTTGAGATGAAGAGCTTGACATTCTTGCATCCACGAATGCAAAGAAGCACCTGCACTCATACACAATCAATTGCAATAGCCTAACAAGCCTACTTCTCCCCTCCCAAGATATTGAAGAACCATACACATTCATCTCACCAACAGTATGACGATCTTGGGATGACCTCTGCTCACCCTCACGTGCGGCCTTCAGTGCAAACACCGAAGACAAGTAATATTTACACTTTTGTTGTGCGGAGTACATGGTGGTGGAGGCATACGATTTGTGATGTCTGTGAGCACCATGGCGACTGTTGCGTGAGGAAGCAAAGAATGAAAAGAAAGAGGGGGGAGGGAGAGGGAGGAACATGGGAGGAGGGAAGGGGGCAGGGGGGGAGAGGGAGAGAGAGGGGAGGAGGAGGAGAGAAGGGGGTAGGGAGGGAGAGGAGAGGGAGAGAGGAGGAAGGAGGAGGAGAGAACAAAGGTTTTTTTTTTAGGGGGGATTTTTTTTTTTGAAAAAGTGAACTTTTAGTGTTTGTAAGTTTAAAAAAATGTCAAAAAATGATTTTTTGATGTGTATATATGTTGGGAGGGAGTTTTAAGTAAAAATAACTTTTTTGAAAAAAAGTCAAATTTTGACTCTTAGTGACCCACGTTTTTGCCCGATGTGGCCACACCCCTTTACTCCCTTCACTTTCCAAAAGCTAGAGAGACAAAGTGACCTCTTAGTCCATATCCTACATGTGTCTAGAAAAAAAGCTAGAAAAGTCTACTCAAAACTAGCTTCTTGAATTCCCTTGTCCCCTTCACCCTACACAACATTAGCCTTAATCCCTAAAAATTAGGATTCCTTACAAGGCCCATGCAAAGTCCATATTTCTCCTAATGGATGGGGAGTTGAGAGTTTTACGCTGTCAACGTTGGAGAGGGGGAATGGGGAACACACCCGACACACAAACAACTGCCTCTATATAGCTCAGGGTATTCACAGCACCCCTATCCTCTCGAAAACACCTTCAAAAACACCAACTCACACTAGCAGGACCTCGCCTGCACTTCGCCCAACGCACACACGACCTGCACAATTGCTAAGCAGCAATCACACAGATCTTGTCCGCTTTCCATACTTCCACAACTGAACACCTCTCTCTCTTTCTCTCTCATACACACAGAGGGTTCGGGGGGGTGCACACGCTCACACACACCGGAACCACACACCTTGGGGACGAGCAAAGAAGAAAGGGGGGAAGGGGAAAAAGACGACGCCAAAAATCGGCAATCATAGCTTCTCCTTCAAAACAAAAACACCTGTAAAAAATCCATATGGCCTGCTCTTGGTCGCAACAAGGCCATCACCTGCTTCATACAGAGGGGCACACACCTCCCTCCAAACTCAAGTACATCGGCACACACTTCGATGGAAAATCCATCGCGGCCTTCGCTCGCATAGTGGCTCCTCCTTGTGGAAACCCTCGCTGGCTCCCTTTACTGCAAGGCGTTTGCTCTTCTGAACTCTTTCACGGCGATTCGCCCTTCAAGCCCGCTTCGATTGCGGAGCGCACAGAAAAAAACCCTCCTGCCTTTCCTTCTCCGCAAGTCGCTCGACCTTTTGAGCTGCTTCGTGGCAATTTGCTTTCTATGCTTGCTTCCATCCTCGGGCGTACAAAGCGTTTTCGTTTTCCGCCCCTTCTCCTCTTCCTCCCAAGCAAGAAACCAAAACCTTGAGCAAAAACCCCCCAGCTCGAAAACGAGGCCTTCTCTCTCCCTTCCCCTTCCCCCCCCCCCCCCCCCCCCCACCCCCCCCAAAAAGAAAAAAAATTCCTCTTTTGTAGTGACGCCCGGCGCCACTGCCTCTTCGAGGTATTTTTTGTTTTGCTTCTCACTTTTCCTCTTTTTGCTTTTGAAGCCCATTCCACCAAAGTTAAGTTTTTTTTTTTTTTGCTTATAGCCAAGGAGGCTTTTAGACATGGCCGGCTCTCCACACTGTCGGTGCTTGTGCTCAAGTTGGCAAAATTCCCCTCTCATCAAGTCACACCCTTTCCAGCACTGACCCTCGAAGACTCTGTCGCATTTCAATCGCTTCACACTTCCGTACATCAAGTCGCAAAAGTAGACAAAAAATCCAATTTATGTCGTCGCGAGCTCGTCTACCCGCTTGAATTGGGCGTATCCTGATGCGATCGACTCCGATCGGTGAGCCACAGATTTCGGCTAACTCCCCACATCGCATGCCATTTTTCAGAATCTTGGCGAGCTCAAAAATGTCCTTGTCAGCATACCTATCAACGCGGTCCGGTGAGCATGTATACGACCCCCTGCAAATATTCCACAGGCCATAACTTGTCCGTCTGAGCTCCGAATGGCAAACCAAAAAGACCGACATGCTCCACAGCTTGAGCTTTACACGCGTATCCAATGATCCCAGTTCTGGTTGCCTGTCCGTATCTACCCTGTTTGTCGAGATCTGCAAAGCCTTCTAACTTCGGACTGGCATATCTTTCACACCGTGGCCCCCTTTGACGAGCCGTCTTGACGGGCTCCTAGAGTATCTTGAGCTCTTCATTCTAGGGCCTATCCCCACACTTTGAACACCTTGACCTGCCATCTCAATTATCCCAATTTGGAGGCCCCCCTGGCCTAAAAAACCACTTTGAGCATACATTTCCGCTGCCACTCTCCTGCCCAGGGTCTTCATACCTGTTTTAGCCCTTTTCCATGCGCCTGCTAGCACCCATAGCTCGCCATAGAGCGTGTTCCTGCACAGACCAACTTTGGCTGCACCATCATTGCCCACCCCCCTGTTGAGCATTCATGTTCAACCACAAACAGGCTTATTACACTAAAAAACTGCCACACCAAAACAAACTCTCTGCACACCACAAAACCACCTAACATATGTACAAAACCTGGCATCTTCCACCCGCTGCCTTTGTTCATGCGGGTTGCCCAACCCCTTGCTTTACCTATCATAAACCGCCTGGGTCAAACACCATGTACTGGTCTCTTCCATCCACCTGTAACACCCTTGTATAATGCCATACCAAGGCACATAGCCAATTGCATAGCCAAACTTCCATCAACATGCTTCTACCACTCCAAGCACTCCCTGGCAAAATATCCACTCACAACCAAGCACCTCCAAGAACATCAAATAGAGCACTATCGTGCGCAACCAACACTCTCGGCATATGTGCATAATCACTCGTACCAAACAGACCTGACATAGCTGACCCACCCTTCCATCCATGTAAAGCTAGATCCTCGTCTAGGAGATCCTGTACCTGCTCGACAGCCCATTGCACAACCGCTTTTATTAGCATCCCTTTCAACCACCATTCACAAAGTCCTTTAGAAAGCTCGAACACAATCTGGGAATCCGTATTGTCTGCCACCACAGAGTGCACTTGCTGCATAGGAAGCACCTCTATCTTTGGCTCCACACTTGCTTTGACACGTGCATTGCACTCAACTCCAACATCATCATCAATCGGCCCTTCAAGGTCGATAAGCACCACTTGCTTGTCGACTTCCATCACCTGCTCTTCAAGCATCTCTTCTACTGCTGCATCATGCTCCATCAAGGAAGAGAGAAACTCATTCTCTATCGCATTATCCTCATCCATAGGCAAGGTTTCTCCATCTCTTTTGGCAAAGTTTTTCACCTGTTGTACCACTATGGCACACTCCACTGCCACTTTCATCAACATGGCCAGTAACATGGCAACGCACATCAGATTCACCTGCATATCACCACCTATAGGCTTGAGATCCTTCACTTGGTCTTCATCAAGCATAACAGTATGCACTACTCCTTGCTCTTCACATGCATTCACCGCATCTCCACTCATTTGCAAGACATCAAACTCATCATGCCTTGACTGAGACGACTCAGTCTCCCAACTTGTGTCAACATCCAAAGAGCTACTTTCACTTGGCTCAACCTCGTCCTCTGTCCTGTCTCAAGCTCGAGAAGCTCCTCTAGCTTCACCGCTTCAATCTCATCTACAAACCGCACCCTTTGACCTTTACCACCACTCGATGGAGCTTGAACCGCCATACCTTGACTTGGCAGCACATCATTTGTCTGATCAGGAACAACCTGCATATCTTCCACAATTGGAGTCGCTCTAGCTGGCATCCTCTGCATAGGAACCACCCTATCTCTCTGCAACCACAGAACCCTCGGTTCCTCTCGCACATGTGTTGAGATGTCGAGCTCTACATCTTGAGCTGGCATCCACTATGGGTCTTGGCCGCTTACGACATTTACTCACTGGCGCGTTAGGTGATCGACACGAAGGATCTCTGCCAGTGATTCTACAGCTGGACTACACTTATAGTGTTGGAATTAGGGTTGCAGAGAAACACACACAGCTTGCAGAAGACGAAGGAAGCTCAAGGCACACAATAGAGAGTGTGTTACTTAGTGTGCTATGGAAAGATAGATAGCCCTAGAGTGATGGGCGTATATACAATGCACGGGGGAAAAAACCTCCTAAAGAGGGAAAAAATGCCCCGGCGGTCCTAGTGTGTTCACACACATCACTACCACATGTATATGGTAACAAATCCCCCCTGGAGTGATGCGGTGAACGAGAGCTGGCACATGAGTAAAGGGAAGTGCCATGCCCTGAGGACAGGATCAGTCCACAAAGGGGAGTAAGCCCAAAGCTTTGCGGAAAGCTTCAAGCTTCTCACGAGACAATGCCTTTGTGAAAAGATCTGCAAGGTTGTCCTGTGTTGGCACATAAGCCAAGCTGATCTCTCCTGCTGAGAGCCTCTCCCTGACATAGTGGTAATGCACCTCAATGTGCTTTGTGCGAGCATGAAAAACTGGGTTCCTCGCAACTGCCAATGCGCTCTGACTGTCAGTGTAGATAGTGTTGGCAGTGTCCTGTCCAACACCCCTGTCCAACACCCAAGTCAGCCATAAGGCGTCTGAGCCATACACACTCAACCGTAGCTGTGAAGACTGCCCTGTACTCAGCCTCACAATTCGAAGTGGCCACAGTAGGTTGCTTCTTGCTCAACCATGATATACATGAACTGCCAAGCATGAAACAAAAACCACTTGTGGACACTCGTGTGTCAAAACAACCAGCCCGATCTGAGTCCGAAAAAGCATGTAAGTCTGGCGGCAATGATCCCCCCTTGGGATAAAACAAGCCAAGATGTAAAGTGCCACTAAGGTAGCGGAAAATCCTCTTGACAGCCTGCCAATGCTTAGACCCTGGGCTATGCATAAATCTGCTGACCTACGAGACTGCAAACTGAATATCTGGCCTCGTGTTGCATACATAAATGAGGCAGCCAACAGCAGTTTGGTAAAGAGTGACATCAGCAGGATCGCCAGCATCATGTAGACTCAACTTCAAACCTGTTTCCATGGGAGTGGCAATAGGTTTGCAATCCTCAAGTCCAAACTTACATAGCAATGTCTCTATGTAACTTTTCTGACACAAGGCAATACCACCATCACACTGCTTAAACTGTATACCCAAGTAATGATGCAACAGCCCCAAATCTTTCATCTTGAAAGTAGCATTCAAATCAGCCTTAAATTCAGCAATATGTCTCTCATTTGGTCCAGTGATCAGCAAGGGAACTGTCCGAAATGACTTCACCTGCAGAAATGAGTTGCTCATTGATATCCTTGACACTAGCAAGGAAAGTGTCCATATCATCTTCCTCATGCATAATCTTCGACTCTAGCTCTTTACGCAGTAAAGCAATTTTAGCCTCATTGCGGCTTGCATAAAGACCTGCTAGAATATCCCAAGCCTGTTTTGCAGATTTTGCTGAACGGATGCGAGGAATAATGGTGCGCTTCACAGACAACGCAATCAATGCATGAGCCTGTGCATCCTTAACATCCCAACGAGCTTGTTCTGCCGTAGGCAAAACAACTCTAACAGCTGCAATCCTTGCAGCAAGACCTGCAACATCCTCAACATCGCCTACATCTTCAGAACCAGGTTGTACATCAATGCCCTGCACAATGTTCCAGACACCTTTTGACACAAGAACATGTTGCATCATATAAGCCCACATAGGGTAGTTGTCCCCATCCAACCTGTCCTCAGCAGCAAACATCTTGAACACATCTGTGTTGTTGTTGTCAGCCATGGTAAATGCTGCACCTGATGTGAAACTGCCCGAAAATAGGAGAAATGGAGCGGGAACAACTTGTGCTATATAGCACAAACCGTAGAAGACTATAAGGCACCTGTTATGCAGAAAACGGCACTGACAAAAAATCTGCACAAAATGACGAAGCCCGGGAGGACGTGACCTGCTCTGATACCAATTGTTGGAATTAGGGTTGCAGAGAAACACACACAGCTTGGAGAAGACGAAGGAAGCTCAAGGCACACAATAGAGAGTGTGTTACTTAGTGTGCTATGGAAAGATAGATAGCCCTAGAGTGATGGGCGTATATACAATGCACGGGGGAAAAAACCTCCTAAAGAGGGAAAAAATGCCCCGGCGGTCCTAGTGTGTTCACACACATCACTACCACATGTATATGGTAACATATAGTGCCAGCCTAGTACACTTCTAGCGTGTTCACACTTAATGACCGCATGTACATATGTGCTACTTTTCAGCTTTAGCACTTAGTCATTTTGTACTCTCTTTTCTGTGTGAAGAAGAAGAAGCTTTCCATCTCTGTGTGGTGTGTGCTTGTCTTGTGTAGCTCTCTTGCATCCTCATTCTTTACATGGTATCAGAGCCTGGTGCAGGCAAGAGAGACTAAGAGAGCAAGAGCATCACAATGCCTTCGTTCACAAGTTTCTGAACAGGTCTCCAAAGTGCAATACATAGAGATTTACTGTACAAGTACAGTGGTTGTATATACGCTTGATTGTGGACACTCGTTGAGTGTAGAAAGCGTTACAGGTACCACAATAGCAGGTTCAGCAGATTTGCAGATTTTTGCAGATTGCAACTATTTTGTCTTAGTGCTTCAAGATGTCTGACAGTTTCAGTCAGATTGTTACTGAGAAGCTTGAGAAAAATAACTACCCTGCATGGAAGTTCAGAATAACAAATTTCCTAAAAGGAAAAGGTTATTGGGACTATGTAGAAGGAGACAATGAAAAAGAACCAGAGATTCCCGAGGCAAATGCTACAACAGAACAAAGGAAAGCTTTGAGGGACTAGCAACAAGGCCAGAGCAAAGTGATGTATTGGCTTTCTATGAGCATCACAGATGGCATAATGGGCTATCTACAGGATGCTGAAACCCCCGCCATTGCATGGAAAAACTTAGGCAGAGTGTTCGAGGTGAACACCAAGGCCAGGAAGCTTCAACTAAAGTCGGAGCTAAATCAGGTTAAGAGGAACAACCTCTCCATCAATGATTATGCTTTGAAGATCAAGAGTATCATTGAGGCTCTTGGATCTATTAAAGTCTCAGTGGAAGACGATGACATTGTCCGTGCATGCTTGGATGGTCTAGGAGATGAGTATGTACATTTCAGGTCTTCCATGAATACAAGAGACGACATCCCCGTGTTCCAAGATTTGATTTCTATGCTTATTCTTGAGGAGAAGAACCTTGGTCTTGACACATCTTCTTCTCGTGGCAGAAATAGGTCTGAACATGCCTTCTATTCTAACTCCAACAGAGGTAGAGGTAGAGGTCGTGGTTGAGGCCCAAGGGGTTGCAGGGGCCAATTTCAAGAAGGTCAATCAAATCAAAACAATACAGGTGGCAGGGGAAACCAGTCTCAAGGCAGGGGGAGTCAAAGAGATCGTGGTGCAGGATTAAGCAGGCAGCAACATACTGCAGATAGCAGAGAATGTTGGACTTGTGGTGAAAGAGGTCACATTTCACGTGACTGTCCAAAGGGAAAAGCAAGTGGAAAGAGAGAACAGGGCAACTATGCATCTACTAGCAGAGATGCAGATGACAACAAAAACGAGCGCATGTTTGTTATGCAGCATGTAATGAATACAATGACTGCAGAGAATTCCACCCAAGATGATGTTTGGTATGTGGATTCAGGTGCCTCTAATCACATGACGTCTCGTAGAGAGTGGTTTAGAGATATGCGCAAACCAGATGTGTCAGGCTATGTGCAGACTGGAGATGACACAGCTCACCCCATTGCTCATGTAGGGGACATACCTCTAAATATGAAGATACCTCTAGACATTTGTATCACGTGCATTCTGGTTAAAGCTTTCCCAGCAAGCACATGTGTCTCTTCATCCATCTCACCCACAGGGTCATCAAACCCCCAATCAACATCATCATCCAAGCATACCTGCTCAAAAGAACCCGTATCCAAGGAATCTTCTGTGCAATCCATAGGTAACTGCATCGTTTGATGAGAAACCAATACCTCTTGCCTGCCATCTTCTTCAACACGTTCTTCCTCTTTAGCCACACCAACTCTCTCCTTCTTGGGAAACCCATGTACTTGTTGTACAATCAAATAACCTTCCACAACTACCTTGATGAGCATCATCATTAGCATGGTGCTGCATAGCACCCTCACCTGCAGGTTTTCATTTTCAAGCTCCAACACTCTTACCTAATCTTCATTCATCTCAAAATCTGCCAACCATTTGTCTACATATTCATCACAATTGAAAATCGGACCAACACTTATTGGGTCACCATGCCCAATGGGCACGAGGTATTTTTGTCGGCCCAAGACCCAAGACTTGGGCTTCTTTGGTGGTAGAAACTGCGGCAGCTATTCCAACCTGGACAAGAGGTTACAGTGTGTGTTGTGACTCACAGCATCTTTGGTCAAGAGGTGCTCTCGCTGAAGAAGCCAGATCCCCCACCCAAACCCCTTCATAAGGAAGTTGAGGGTGGCCAAGGCCTTGCTCATCATCAAGGTATAACTTAGGTGCCTTTCTGAACTTGTATATGTAAATTTCTCAACGATCCCTTTGTGACTTGATTAGAAATTTCACAACGCAGAGATCAAAGTTGTCATTCTTACGAGTTTTTCATTTCCCGAATGATTTGAATAGCAATGTCAGATGTATGAGACATGTCTTGCGGGGCGAGAGAGAGAGAGAGAGAGAGAGAGAGAGAGAGAGATCAAAGAGAGAGCTATGCTCTATTGAGGGATGATGGAATATTGAGCTATTGAGGGATGATGGAATATTGAGCTTCTAGAACCACTTCCCATGAGGATAATGATTCATTACCTAAACACCAGGATGATGATTCATCCATGACCCAAGCTGAACAAAAGAAGAAATATCAAGAGTTAAAGAACGCTCTAAATGAGATGTATACCACTGAAATGGAAACAACAGAAAAAGAAAGTAAAGATGTAATGAGTGTTCCATCCCCATTACAAGAGATATACTCTCCAAGACCAAAAGATCATAGTCAAACAACCTATAAAGGAACTAAGAAAACAGGGTGAGTCCTATGAAGGACCTAAAAATGCAAAGAAGATAGATCTAGCCGAACCAGGAGAAGAGCCTAAACCTGCCTACATTGCAAATCACTTGAATGAAGAAGAAGAAGAGATTTTTCTAGGCTTACTAGAAGAATACCGAGATATCTTTGCTTGGTCTTATAAAGATCTCAAGGGCGTTGATCCAAAAATCTGTCAACATACCATATGTATGAGAGATGATGCAAAACCAAGTAGACAAAGGCCATATACTTATAATGAAACGTTTTTCAAGAAGATCAAAGAACATATAGAAAATCTCAAGGAAGTTGAACTCATTTATGAAATTGAACACACAGATTGGGTGTCTCTGATTGTGGTGGTACCCAAGAAAAATAGGAAATTAAGAGAGTGTGTCAATCTCAAAAAAGTGAATGTAGCCACCATTAGAGACAACTATCCTCTTCCAATCACCGAGCACGAGTTGCACGAAAAGAAGCTTACAACTTTTTAGATGGCTTTTCAAGGTACAATCAACTTCTGGTTGATCCCAAAGATCAGCATAAAACTTTCTTTGCAATTGAATGGGGTATTTTGACCTATAGGGTTATTCCTCTTGGGTTAACCAATGCTCCTGCCACCTTCCAAAGATTGATGAGCCATGCTTTTAAAGAATACCTTTGGAATTTCTTGGAAGTATATATAGATGATTTATGTGTACATTCATCAATTTGGGCTGATCATTTTGAACACCTCAAAAAGGTATTAAAAAAATGTAGACTTTATAGGATTTGCTTAAATCTTGAAAACTACACATTTATGGGCAGCCAAGGAAAAATTATTGGACATATAGTGTCTACAATGGCATAGCAATGGATATGGATAAAATTCATGTTTATTGTTGAATTGTTGAGACGGACAACAGTCAAAGAGGTTCAAGCTTTCATGGGACATTGTGGATATTACAGACGATTCATTTACATGTATGCTATAATTGTAAAACCCATGTATAGGGTGATTACACTCTTTGTATGGACTGATGAATGGGAAGAATCCTTCATGAAGCTTAAGCAAGCTCTCACTTCAGCCCCAATATTGAAAGCACCAGATAGAAATAATGTATTCCATGTACATGTTGATGCTTCCAATTTCTCCATTGGATGTATATTAGCTCAACCAGAAGGAGACAGAAAAATTGATTTTTCTATTTCATATGCTAGTAGATAGTTGAATGTGGCAGAGAAGAATTATACAACCATTGAAAGGGAAGGATTAGGGATGATCTATGCCGTAAAAAAGTATCGACATTACCTATTAGCCAATAATTTGTGTTCTTTGTGGACCACCAAGCTTTGTTGTACTTGGTCAACAAGCCATGCAACACAGGAAGATTAGTGAGATGGTTCACCATTCTTTTGGAATTCGATTTTACCATAGTTGTAAAATAGGGAACCACACACCAAATAGGAGATCATTTATCGAGAATTATTTCTGGTGAATCACCAAAAGGGGTAGACGATGATCTACCAGATGCATATCTATTCTCCGTGAAAATGATACCCCGTTGGTGAGAAGATATAGTTTCATTAATGACCATAGCTCAAGTGGATTCTCAAATACCACTTCTTATTACAATCGGATTAATTGGCAATTGGCTATGTATCAATTACTAGCTAGAAGGCTATACAAAAGGAATCGAGATGGAATATTGCTTTTGTGTATTAATCTTGAGGAGAAAACCCAATACCTAAGTCAAGCACACATTACCGTAGTGGGACTTCACTTTGCAAAAGACCAAACCATGCAACGAGGATCTTGAGACTTGGAGTATTTTGGCCAACCATGAGAAGTGACGTTCACTCATTTGTAAAAAAACTATCTTCAATGCCAAAAACAAGAACCCATACCTCATGTGACATTATTTCAAGTTTCACTTGTTCCTAAGTGGAGTAACTATCTAGTTACTTACTTATCAAGCAGAACATTTCTGGAGAATATGAATAAACGCCGCCAAAGAGCAATTGAAACTGAAGCAAGAGATTATGCTCTTATTGGAAACCAATTGTATCAAAGAGAAAAGGATCAACATTTGTGTATTTGTGCAAATGAAGATGAATATATCCCCACTCGAGAACAAGCACATGCGGTATTAGCTGGAGGTCACTTTTCTAGTGAATGCACCGCTAGAGCAATTTTAATGGCAGGCATATGGTGGCCTACACTTTTTGCAAATGCCAAATAATATGTTAGAAGATGGATGCATGTCAACCAACAAAAATGCCAACCAGGGTAGATAGCATGCCTTTAAGACCAATGATGGGGGCTAGAGGTTTTTCAAAATGGGGCATAGATTATGTCGGGCCAATACAACCCCCTCCTTATAGAACTCAAGCTCAATATATCATTGTAGCTATGGACTATTTGACCAAGTGGGTAGAGGCTAAGGCAACCAAAAATAATGAAGCTAGAACCACAGCCACATTTGTATGTGAGAATGTGTTCACAAAATATGGACTTCCAATAGAAATTGTTAGTGATAGGAGAACTCATTTCCTCAATGACGTAATTGAGTATTGTCCCCAACTAGCCTCACCATTAGTGTGCCAAGAAGACCATGTAGTAGCATAAGCACTATCTCAATCTCAAACTCTCTCACTACAGATAATAGGTGGCAAGAGCAGAGGATAAGCAAAGGTTCTTGGGTTCTTATGCGGCCAAGAAGGAGAAAAAGCTCGAAAGAAACAAACATATTTCGTTCTGCATGGAAAGTAAGAGTTCTGGATTTCAAAGTCGAGGTTGGTAAGAAGACTGTGAAAGAAGTCTTTTTTCAACATGTTTTCACTCACTCTAATGTGATTTCTAATGGCGGCGATGTCTCCATGGTGCATAATCCACAGTGCAATTGTATGTTAATTATTTAGCACTCCTATATAAATGTTATCTTACATTTCAAATGTGAATCTATTTTTTTCTTCTCTTATCACAGGTATATAATTAGGTTATACAGATGTTTGTATTTATTTCTATTCTATTACATTCACAGATGTTTATCCTTTGTCATATGAAGAATGGGAGCCACTGGAGTGCATTATAGGTCTCATCTCTATGACCCTTGCTCATATTGGAGTCTTGCAGTATGCTGGCAAAACTAGCAAAAGCCTGGCAGACGAGGGTATTTTCTTCTATGACCATTTCTACCAACTCAATCAAAGGAATCAGAGAGGAGTGTTGGTGAAGGTTCCACTACCAACCAACTGGAGCTCCGTGGATTGGCTTGTTCTCGACACAACAATGAGTGAGGCATTGGGGAGCAAGCTCTATATGGATGTTCAGAGGTCTCTCCGAAACTCTGTACCCACTAAATTGGTGATACTTGCAAATTTTTGTCCTATTGGTCTCTTTATTGAGTTATTTCATACTTGCAAAGTACATGTTGCTAAAACTATGCTGCTCTGCAAATCATTTGATTCCCTCTTGTGTGATGAGCTTTTTGATCGAGCGTGGTATTGGAAAGAAACAGATGGCATATGTTGCAAGATTTCTCTTGACACTTTCATTGTCAAGTATATGCTTGCGACACAGACATTAATACTCTCCTTTTGGTACAAGCGTTATCACATTGTTGAAGGTTATTATGTGCCTATGGATCAAGAGGCAGCAAGTTTGGCAAACAATGTTGTCATAGACGTGGAAGTGGTGGACAAAGACCTAAATCTTATGACAGTAATTACAATAGGACAGCAATGCAATCTTTTGCAACTTCGACATGACATAGTGGAGGAGATTTCCGACATTGACTCCGTAACCTTTTATTTCTTGCTAGGCAAACAAAGAGTAATGCAACGAATTAGGGAGAAGCATTTTTTCTGTGGAGATCTTTCTGGCTGTATTCAAATTGTGCCCATGTAATCAGCCCTAAATGGCTTCAACGAAATGTAACTTTTTTGACTGGTTTAATCTTAATATCAAGTGTTTGATCAAGGCTCACTCTCTCTCTCTCTCTCTCTCTCTCTCTCTCTCTCTCTCTCTCTCTCTCTCTCTCTCTCTCTCTCTCTCTCTCTCTCTCTCTCTCTCTCTGAGTATTCGAAACACAGATAGGTAGACATTATCAATTTAAGGTATAATCAATGAATTACTAAGTACATTTGTAAGTACAAATTTCGATGTGCTCAATGGGCTTAAGTACATTGCTTGCAGGTATGGGACCAAAATGTCCTCTAGGTAAAAATTGTGAAGATGCCCTTCAAATGAAGGTGGGGAAATAGTAGTGCCGGATGGATTAAGTAAACCCTTATGTGGTGTGTCATCAATCAACACAGTATTGGGAGCATCATAAGGCACATTGATCTATTCAAAGGGCTTGTAGAAAAGTGGTACATTAGCTTTAGTTGGGTGGAAATGTCCCGCAATGGTATTACAATTTCTTTGACTATACACAAAATAAAAATCTGATCTCTGAATTTCAGCCAAATTGCAAACTATGGTAACAAGGGGATTCAGGTTATGGGCCTACATTGAAGACCAGATAGCAACCCTAAACCATGGAATCAAAAAAAAAAAAAATTCCTTTGTGCCTGGTCGTATTAATACTCTGACATTTCCCAAATGGAAACTACGTAAATCGGAGAACTCTGTATGTACATTGTACGGCTGTTGTAGCAGCAACAATCCATTGAGATCCAAGATGATCAGTCTCTGCAATCATTGTGTGCATACATATAAGTAGTTAGAAACAAAAAAGTGTATATTATTTAAGTACAATGGATATTAACGGAACAACCATATCTACTTGAAGCAAGAGTCCATACTGGTCATTTCTAATGTTGACATTCTGTTGTTGAGTGTCGATGTTTCCTTCTGTATTGCCAAGGGTATCCACCTCTTGTGGTTGTGCAGTACATGACTCTTGTGTTTCCATGGCCGAATGGTTAACCTGTTCTATTGTCTGTTCCTGGCCTTGATTTGCAATATTGGTCTCCTCCTCTACATGGCCTCCTCCTCTCGGCTCTGAAGAGCTCTTCACATCTGCAATTACAGGAGATTGGACTCCCTGATTTTGATCATGACCTGCATCCTATGCCACAATAATAGGCACTCCCTTATCCTCCTCTGCTTGGCCTAGAACCTCTCTTGCATTCCTCGTCTCTGAGGATAATTTTACATCCTCATTTTCAAGGTCTTGGTCTACTTCGCATTGATCAACCCCAACTTCGGATTCAGCCGCTCCAAATGCAAAGCTTACCGGTGTCTTTTCTCTATATGGGGTCAGTTTTAGGGATTTGGTTTCCAGTGGTGGAAACTGGCATGACTTCCTCTTCATTGGTCATTGTTAAAGCTATAATACGATCGTTGACAAAACTGTCTTCTGCATCTAAAACTCTTGGGGTTGAAAGAAATAGTAGATGTTGAACCATTGAAGCGTGGTACCTTTGTAAATATTCCAATGTATAATTTTCCAAAGCATTTTGCAAAATTAGATTAACTTGTGGTCAATACTTAAATTAATAATAGCACCAATTTCGTTCAAACCATAGCAAGGAAATACCTTTGACATAAAGGGATTTAGAGCAAGAAAAATCTGGAGTATGTACTCTGCATGGAGAAGACATCTTCAACCACCGGAATTTGGATCTGTTTGATTAGGAACTTTGACAACTTTAAAGGTGGACTTGTAGAGTTCATGATTTCCACAGAGCCTTCCATAGACATGAAGTAATATTTTTACACATCTATGAACAGTGAAGGTTATTTGTTATTAACAATATTCAGGTCATCAACCATACCCCAAATAAACACTAAAGGTTTTATCAACACTTACACTCTTATCTCTGAATGTGTTGCTTGTATGGAGTTGATAGTCCATACCACTTGTTTGTCTATTTATATGCATACAAGGCTCCAATGATTATTTGATTCTTATGGAACCACCAGAGTTGTTACCTAAAGCATTGGATAGTGGACAAACCATCTCTCCAATGTGCCATGAGGGGTGTTCTTTATTTGGAGTGGCACAGATAACTGTGGATCTAAAATATAAATTTCATTATGGGTTTCTTGAGGGAGCTGGCTCTTTATTAATCTACAATAAAAAACAAGGATTTAATTAGAGGCCAAGAACCAACAAAAAAAGATCTTAAAGGTAGAGAAGAGCACTTACTTTAGGCATCAATAAACAATAGAGTCGGTAATGTGTGCATTTGGATCTTTCAATATACCAATATCAATAGAGTCCAGTGCTAATTGCCTACTACCATCAACAAGGGGAATGGTTGCTAATAGTCCTTCTATCATGGAATGTAAAATATCATTGTTTCTTTCATTTAGGTCTGTGGTAACTTTCCCATAATTTCTCCTCTGGGCCTCTTCATCAGCAGCAGCAGACAGTATCCTCTTTAACTTCTCTGCTTTAGAGAGACGTCTTTCTTCTTGCTCAGCTCTGGCTCTGGTGTTCACCTCATGAGTAACTTCATGAATCTTAACCCCTTGATCCCGGCGGCCTGGTGGTATTAGCAGTATATCTTTCATTTTGGGATCAATAAACTCATTAGGGATAAGGAGCTTATCGTATCTCCAATGCACTCTCTTGAGAGTCTCGCTGTCCTTGTCCATTATTGTCACCCGGTGAGCATGAGCAGCAACAATGGTAATATCATTAAAATACTCCAATAAAAAATCTTCAGCTGCTTCTTGAAGACACAGCAGGGCAACAGCCTTCCAACTTATTGTACCAGCACATGCTTCCTCACAGATTTTCCTTACTGCTCTTTAGAAAGGAAGTTTAGGGACACAAAGCTCAATACATTTCTGAGCTTTCCTGATCTCCCTAAATAAACCCATGTTTCTTTGAATATTCTTCATTCTTGGTCCCTTCATTATCTTCATTGGTTTACCTGAAGTTTTCTTCTTACTAGTAGATCTTCCACATGCTTTCTTTGCAAGCCTGGTCCTTTCCTTGCCTTCCTTGTTGTTGCCTTGGTTCTTGCCATATCACTGGAAGAGAAAAATGCAATGGATCTCTCTCTCTCTCTCTCTCTCTCTCTCTCTCTCTCTCTCTCTCTCTCTCTCTCTCTCTCTCTCTCTCTCTCTCTCTGGGATCACGGCATGTGTGCTCAAGTTTGACATGGGCTAATAGCCTATTGCGCGTCGTGATCCACGAGTGGAAGGAGGGAAATTTAAAATTTACTTCAAGCCTTTTAGGCAACAAGCCCCAATTTTATTGATTATTAAATTGAGTCTAAAGTAGTAATCTTGAGATGTAGAATAGTCTCTCTCTCTCTCTCTCTCTCTCTCTCTCTCTCTCTCTCTCTCTCTCTCTCTCTCTCTCTCTCTCTCTCTCTCTCTCTCTCTTCCCACCCCTTTTTCTGTGTATCACGGCGTGCTGGCTCATCTTTAAGCCAGGCCAATTGCTTATCGCGCGTCGCGATCCACAAGAGGATGTAGATTTTTTTTTAATATATTTCATGACTTTTAAGCAACAAGCCTCAAAAGTTTTGTAGGACACTTTCTCTCTCTCTCTCTCTCTCTCTCTCTCTCTCTCTCTCTCTCTCTCTCTCTCTCTCTCTCTCTCTCTCTCTCTCTCTCTCTGTATGGATCACGGCGTGCAGACACAAAAACAAGCAAAGAGAACAGTCTATCGCATGCCATGATCCATTTTGTGACATCCCTCTCTCTCTCTCTCTCTCTCTCTCTCTCTCTCTCTCTCTCTCTCTCTCTCTCTCTCTCTCTCTCTCTCTCTCTCTCTCTCTCTCTCCATGTATCTTGCTCTTTCAAACCAAGCAAGGCTTCAAAAATATTATCTCTCACACTCTCTCTCTCTTGATCTTTCTCTATCTTTCTCTTCCAAACCTAACAGACAATCAAAAACTCTATCTCTCTCTCTCCCTCTCTCTCTCTCTTTCTCTTTTTATCTCTCTTCATCTTTAAAAACCACTATGGAAATACCTCTCTTAGTGGAATTCAAATGGAAGAAAACGTGTGTAGGAGCCTTGCAGAGGATGTCTCGGTTGTAGGTGTCTCTCTGTCTCTCTATATCTCTCGCAGAGGTCAACGTTTTTGTTACTTGTCTCCCTCTCCTTCTCGCAGAGGTCGTCTATCTCGGCTTCTCTCTCTCTCTCTCTCTCTCTCTCTCTCTCTCTCTCTCTCTCTCTCTCTCTCTCTCTCTCTCTCATCATGAAATCAAGTGTGCATTTGTTACTATAAATGTACACGTACTTTTGGGTTGTTAAAAATCACTTATTTGGTCGTACCGGCTATTAAATGCATGTCCTTGTAACATGTGTTCAATATATGCGGCTCGCATCGTCAAAAACGCCAACGGTAATATCTATTATTGCATGAAAAGGGAAGAGGAGAGAGAGAATAACTTGATAGAGAGAGAGGGGAGAGAGAGAGTGAGAGAGAGAGATTAACTCGTGTGGTCAAGCTAATTACAGACCTCGAGAGAGAGAGAAGGAGAGAGAGAGTGAGAGTGAGAGAGAGAGAGAGAGATATTAACTCGTGTGGTCAAGCTAATTACACACCTTGAGAGAGACAGAGATAGAGGCTTGAGAGACAGAGAGAGAAAGTGAGGGAGTGAGAAAGAGATACCTAAGAAGGCCTCTGCCTCCTTCAAGGTGCAAGAATCAGAAGCTTCAAGACTCAAAACTACATTCCCAGTCCTAAACCTCTACTCCAACAACAATGTCTAGTCCTGGCAAAGGTAAAGTCAATCTCTTCAGTTTCATTATGTCCTTAGTTTAGTTTTGTTTTGGGATTGTGCTTCAAAATGTAAAAGATCATTTCACCATTCAAATACCATCATTGGATCACGGTGCCCCAGTAACGTTATGGCGATTCGTTTACATACTCCACGCGCCGTGATCCTCTTCTAATATTTACAAAGGATTTTTTGTATAATAATATTGTAGGTATTTCAATGCATGAAAGCCTGCTAAGTGGATCACGGCGCGCCAGCAGAGTTTTTAACGTTAGTTTATATACTCCACGCGCCGTGATCCTCTTTTGATTTTGTACAAACTTTTTTTTTTTTAAATAAAATTGCTTTGATGTATTGGCAGCTATTCTATTTTATAATAGCCCATTAAGTGGATCACGACGCGCCTATAGCTGTGTGGATTTTTGTTTATATATTTTGTGCTCCGTGATCCACTTGTATGGCTTTTACTCCTCACAAATATAACCTAGTTTTGCATTTAATCCATAGTAGTCATCTTATTTTATTGTCTATATGATTAGTTGGTAATAATTGTGAGATACCTAGCTATAGTTTTTTCAAAACTTATATGATCATTTGGTGCTCTTCTTTTTATATATGTTTGTTAAAACTTATATTTGTGAGTATGAAATAAATGGCAGGTTTAAGATCACATAGGAGGAAGAGGAAAAAAATAGATCCCGAGCGCATTGTTGGCCAAGGAAACCTTCCAAGAAGACTGTCGGAACTATTAAAAACATCAATGAAGAGGAATGTAGACTTCACAAAACCCATTGATATATCTGCTGCAGAGCCTGCCATTAGTTTGGAGGAGCCTGATACTGACCCATCTGTAGAAATGGAGTCCTCTTCTACTCCAAAATTTATTGTACCCAACTCACTTAAGAGAGAAGTAGATTTTTCAGCGCCTACTTCGCAGAGTGCCCAATGTGTTGCAACAATCCAAAAGAAAAAAGAGACAATTATTTATGAAGACCCTACAGTGATTGATGAAAGGCTTTTAGATTTTAGAGTTTCGTCTAGGGATGGTGATAAGTTTGATTTGGTCTCTTGAATTTTTAATGCTCCATTTAATCTTGATGTGTTTATAGTTGAACAGAGTGAACACTTGAAGCTGGAACGAGAGAAGTTTGATCTTCACACTCAAGAGGGCAGGGTTAATGTTGGTGAAATGGTGGTAGTCCATTTAAAATACTGTGATCCTAAAAGACAGTCTTACAAGAATTATAATCAGTTGCCTCTTATGTATAGGCCTTATTGGTGCAGCTTACATGCATAGGAGTGCAAGCTGATTCAAGAATCCTTTGGATTTCTAATATTTTTTAATGGATTATTTACAAGTCTTATGAAATATCCTAAGGAGGCCATGGAGGAACAAGATTTACCAGCTAATGAAAAAGAGGAAAAGAATGAGGAATATATGAAGTGATAGAGATAGAGGAGTCCATTGATCTTGAAGAAGAAGCAAAAGAGGTGAAACGAAGCAATCTTCTCTCAGTGAAAACCTTAGATATCAAGCTACCTCTAGATGTGTCAGGCTTCAATGAGCGGTAAGCCACCTTAATGCTACTAGGAGTGCCAGAGTTTAAATTTGGAGATGGGTCATACATTTGTCTTCATGATATACAAAGTATTTTTTGTTTGCGGGAGGACTTTGCACTGGCCACTATCTCCAAGTATCAGGAGGAGAGGAATGGATTTTTTTCAGATGACAGTAGTGATGACGAGGCAATGGAGATTTCCAGTAACCCACTGGACTGCCTTAAACTCTGCTTTAAAAAGGCAGAAAAGTATAAAGAAAGCCTTCCTAATGAAGCCACATTTCAAACTATTCGGAATAATCTTAAGCCATCAACTAGTAAATAGGATATGGAGGATTGGTTTAAGCAACTAGCACAGGAGTCAACCGGATCAGTCAACCTATGGAAGGATGAGCTTTTTTTGCAAGATGAGAGTTTCATGGTATAAAATTCTGCCCCCCCTCCCACCCTCCATCTCTCTCTCTCTCTCTCTCTCTCTCTCTCTCTCTCTCTCTCTCTCTCTCTCTCTCTCTCTCTCTCTCTCTCTCTCTCTCGCTCTCTCTCTCTCACACACACACACATACACATACACAAACACTTCTTTTGTTTACAGTCATGGATTGTTAAAAAGGATGACTTTCTTCATCGTCGAAGAAGACATTTTCGTGGTAGGGATGTAGCTCTAGGACAATATCTTCCTAGCTAGTTTATGCGAGGCACCCATCCTAATCTTCCACAACGGAATGTCACAAGAGGGGAATACTGCAACCTATGCTTTCAAGACATTATCTCGCTTCTTAGGTGGTCCAATGCTGCCACAAAAGGCTGACAAAGTTATCCTTGTTGACAAGGTTTTTGGGAGAGAATGTTTCGGTTACTCGCTAGGATATACTGGGGGCCGTGTAGCATATTACTACACATACACAACAATGGCATTATCTTTAGGGAAAGAAAACCCTACTGAACTCTTAGAGTATGGCAAACATTTAATGATCTGATACAAGGGTGAGGTTCCAAATGATATTTGCAAATCATCAAAATGTTGTCATAGTTGAGGTATATATTGAATTTAATTCTATAGGCATCCGATCATCGAAAATCTAACTCTCTTGTTCCACCGATGATTGGCATATTGCATTGTCTCTCTCCACCTGATTTGACTTTCAAGAGCACTTGAGTTGTTGAATGCGTTTGCTCGCTTTCTTTTCTGAAGTTGCAAATGTCTGTTTGCCTGTACGGTTGCTGAAGAGGCCAATACTTGCTTTTGTTGCATATGATGAATGATTCTGCGATAAAACCACTGAAATAACTCCTTCGGACTGTTTGCCTTATTTCGAAAGCCTCCATGTTGTATGTGTCTGAAGTAGGCATTGCTAGCCATGTAATGAGACTTCTCCAGGCCCTGGGTGTTCCATATACCTGGATTCCCATACTTTTGGATGAAGTATGGCAAATGATTAAAAATAATGTGCTGCAAAAGAAGAAATTTATTTAGAAATTCAAACACAAACTTAGTACTAAGACTATATGAGGTGCTTTAAATTTACCATGTAATGAGTGATTTGAGTGTCAGTCCATGCTGTCTTGAAGGATTTTTCAGTAGCTGAAGGTTGTGTTTAAACTTGCTGAGATTATCCTGCAACCAATCATCATTCTCACACATTTGAAATAATATGTCAATGGAATGCTACACATCACCCTTTGCATTGCGATTTTTTGGTTCTTGGTCTTTCACTGCTAAATGAAGTTTTTTCCAGTGCATATACTCAACTTTGCTAATGTAGGTAGAGTGACCTTGCTTTGTTAGCTTCACATCTTTCATACCTTGAGGTTTAGATAGAAAACGGTGTGCCTTGACCCCACCTATGGATGGTTTGCAGGGTACATCTTTCTCATTGGTTGACCTTTTTTCGTCCCGCTGTATTTTCACATTGCCCCCATGTAAACCAATATCTAACAAAACTAGTTCCAAAGCCTCTAGAGCAACTTGTCATTCAGATGACATTTTGATTTTCCAAGAAAACCCAATGTACAGATATACCAACTTCTCTACAATTCGACAGAGAGCATGCATTGTACAAATATGGACATTAACAAGTGGTATATTCAGAACTGATCAAAAATTAGAGTCTTGATTGTGACGAGTAGGAGCTTTTCGCCACAACTTTGGGTCCATCACTTTTGCAGGCTCCATGCAATACAAGCATGGAGACTTTTCCATGGCACCCATTCCACAATTATACATACACTTCAATGTTTTGAGGTCACCTGCAAGATGCCATTGAACTTGAAAGTCTCATCTCCCATCTATAGCCAATACCTCTCCTCGATTCATTTGCCTATCAATGATATCTGGAATAGGGGTTTGATGGAACACCCAAAATAAAATTTCATGGTCTTCTTTCTTTACCTGCAAGATCAATCCTTATGAGATACAAAAATTAAATCTAAAATTTAGATACAATAGAGGGCTTGCTAGAGCTGCAAAATTGGAGATAACTGGATTACCTGAAATGCACCAAGCCACCATATGTTTGTTTCTGATTGAACAATGAAGTATGAAGGATCATCAGTGGGACATTTGGAAAGGGCCCTATTCATTAATGTGATTGTAACTCGCTCTAACTTCTTCTCTTTAAATATCTCACACTCATCTAGCTTCAAAACAAAATGTAGAACGCCACCTGTCTCTTCGAATGTGATATTGTAGAACTCTACCATTCTAGTTTGCAACAAAGTGAGTTCCATGAAGATATTGTACTCATCATAAGTGATAGTAGTTCCCTGTGAGCTATAAATACCTTGAATATGAAATGGACATCCAATGAAGTGATCTGTTTGTTCATTATTAAGCTGTAACTAGCGTAGCACGAATATTTTTTACCACATTATTACGTCTTGTTATATTCTGTTTGGAATTTTGGATGTCCTATTCCTGCGGGATGTCTTATTTCTATTTTTGCAAACCTTTAGAGCCTTGTTATGCTTTTGCTTTTGTTTTCATGGAATCTAACTCTAGAAAATTGATTTATTTTTTTAGAGGTGAAACTTTTTTTTATTCTTCTTGTCTTTCCTTCCAAACACTTGCAGCTATTGGTAAAAGCTTAGATTTTATTCCCTTCTTCATAAACATGGAAGAGATAGATTGTTGAATAGCTGAGTAACCTCTTTTACTAACGCCAAGGGAGTTCAATGTACCCTGTATATGCTTGACAGGCACTGCATTCTTTGAAATAAATCTGTCAACGACATCTCATTGCAAAACCTTAAACTTTTTGTCATGCATGATATCCTTTGCAAGAACACTAGTTATCAATGGCTTTAACTGCTTTCCTACATTGGGGCTTCGGGTCTATGTTTTCTTTGTCTGGATAGATGGAATCTCTACAAAGAAAGCATAACTAACATAAACAAACACTTAATTTAATTTAAATTAATTAGACAGTTTACAATGATCACCTCAATGCTTGGATTCTTTTCTTAAGGCCGCTAGAACCTACCTTCAACGTTTCAAGATTCCGTAGTTTCTTCTTTTGCACACGAGTGCCTAACATTGTCTCTTTGTTTTGTAATCACCGTACCTTTGTTCACAAGACCTGTAATTCTTGTGTGCGTTGCATTACAATCTTTTGGTCCTCATGATGCAAGTTTGAAAATCTTTGAATCTCATTTGCTTGGTGCTTCACAATGTCTTTATAAGTTTCTGATTTGTTGCACTACAAGAGGTTGTGTGCTCTTGTGACGCTGTTAGCGACGGAAATACATTGGGTTTTTATAACCCTCGGCGTCGCTAAGAGCGTCGCTACGAGAGCGTCGCTATAAGCGTCGCTATATGCGTCGCTATGAGCGTCGCTATATAGCGACGCATATATCGACGCTTATAGCGACGCCTATAGCGACGTTTACCCAGAAGACTATAGCGACGCTCATAGCGACGCTACAGAGCCATAAATAGCGACGCTTATAGCGACGCCCGAGAGAATATTTTTTTGGTGGCAGGGCATTCACCCATCAACCATATTGTACTTGATTCACTTTTTAAAAAAAGTGCAAAGGTAGATAATAGACCCAAAATAGTCACCCACAAGACGCATTGTTTGCAAAATTGACAATTGTACACATCATAGGCAAAATGAATTGATTGGCAAATGTAATAATGACAATTGTACAACATCATAGGCATAAAGAATTGATTGGCAAAAGGAACTGCGGTGACAAATGTAATAATATACATGGTTCAAAAAGACGTATAAAATCCGTCTCATGATACATAAGCTATGAGAAACCCTAAACTAATGCTATCTAGCTACGGCTAAACTGACGTCGTCTAGTCAGACGTCTCATCGCGTCCAAGCGGCGTATCTGTCGGATTCTGCAAAAAAAGACAATAAGACAGCTTTCAGTAAGTATAAACATATAACGACATTTATAAAACAATACAAAAAATAAAAAAGAGTAAACCCTAATACTAACCATGCCGCCGCGAGAACTGAGAATGTCCATCAGGGCGTTTAAGCCCTTCCTGCCTGCGTACTCGCGCTCGTAAGGTGTGGGATCACGTCCTGTCATCGACCACTGTCAAAACATACAAAGATCTCATTATGTTAGAACTAAAAAACTCATAAACCCTAAACTATCGAACATGCATAAAGAGCAATGTGAAAAGACTTACAAAATCGGCCTCAAATGATGCCCATCCACCGCTCCCCAAGTGGTGCGAGCTCCCTGCCTCTACTCGCGCTCTGGCTGCATCCTTTTGTTGCTTCCACTTGTCGGGATTCTCGCGCGCTGCTTTCTTCGCATTCTTCCAATCTTCTTTGGCCAGCCAATCTGGCCTATTCCACCCATTCTTGATTGCTTTTTGCACTTCGGAACGCTTGTGTTTGCAGTATTCGCGCATTCGAATCTTCATCAGGTCTTCATTGAAGCGCTGATCCCGTGTTGGAACGGGAAACTCATCATGAAGTATGCTGATGACTCTGTTTTTTAAATCACTTGGTACTTCACTCCATTTGTTTAGTATATAGTGTCTAAACAGCTGAGAGCAAAGACCACGCATGCGCGAGATCACCTTCTTGCCGTCATCATCCATGATGATGCCGCCGCTGATGTCGACGGAGTAAGGCAAGCCCTCTGGCCGGTGACGCGTGAACCTGGGTGTCCCGGCAGGGGTCTCTAGCGGCGTGTCGATGGGGGTACGGACGTCAGGTGTCTCCACCGGCGTCTGGGCCCCGAAGCGAGGAGTGTCGAGTGGGGTGGCTCCTGGCGGAGTAGGTAGAGGTGTGTAGCTTCTAGGAACAGTCAGCCGTGCAAAACCTGGCGTAGATGGCGATGCTGTGGCTGGTGTGGGGGCGGGCAAAGAAGGGGAGGGTAAAGAGCCTTGTCGAACACGAGGCGGTGTGGAGGCATCGGTGGCGGAATCCCCACAACAACCGCCACCGCCACCACTAGAGCGCCGATGTCTAGACGAGTGTGAAGCTCGTCTCGTCGACGCCGAAGCTTCGGAGCGCGCCGAATGCTCCGAAAGAGAGGGAGATGCGGATGGTGTAGGAACGCGCGATGATGCGCCAGAGCGATGACGCTCCACGTACCACTGTCTCTGCTGCGGTGACAAAGAAGAAAGAAACTCCTCATCATCCATACCTGCATTAAACACACGAATATTTAAACTTAATATTGAATGAATAGAGTAGACAATGACGCAAAGACCATTAAATACAATGACGTAATGACGCATATAAATACAATGACGCAATGAATCGAGTGATAGAAGAGGCAAGTCGAAAACTCAGAATTTTCAATCAAAAGATGTGAGCGCGAGTAGAAAAGAGCGTTATACACCATGGAAGGTACTTAGAGAGCCAGAGCTTTTACAACACGGATCAAAATTGTTCAAATACAATATTTGTGGCTTTAAGAGATCTCTCTCTCATCCTCGCATAACTCAGCATAACTTCCTATATCTATATAGAGCTCTCCGTTTAAACACATATCCTCTGTTTCATTTTGTAGCTCCTCTGCATGCACCCCATATAGGGTAGTAGCATCTTGATGCTCGTCTGGCACCACCGCAGCGGCTTCTGATTGAGCATCTTCTCTGATCTCCTCCATTGATGTCGTTGTGATTGGCACATGGTAGCCTTCATACGTCCTTGCACTACGAGGGGCTACCTCTATGACGTACCACCAGTTTGATGTAGACTTTGTAGGATGAAATACTACCTGCCAGAGCCACATAACTTACATGAGAGCTTTCAAGCACATAACTTGTAAAAGGGGGATGTTAACTATTTACATACTTACTTGTTCACAATGCTCGGGTAGTACGAAAGTGTCTCTTAGGTCAGTCCATTTCTTAGTAGAATCCACCTCAAGAAAACCAGACTCTCCTCTACGCACAGTAGCGTTGCGACCCTCCATGATTATCTTGAACCATTGCACGTCGAACAAGTCGACAAAAAATCCTCTGTAATCGATCCTCAAAATCTCTTGCAGTGTGCCGAAGTAAGTGAGTTCCGCCACCACAGGATCTGCATCAGAGGAACGTCGTCGACTAGACTGTTCAAATTTTGCCATGATTCCACAATCTTGAGTAAAACGCTTTTTGTCGATTCGTTCCACCCTAAAATGTCGACCTTTACACCATGCTGCTGTGTATGACTTATACTACAACGAACAAAGATTATGAGTGGCCGTTCAAACGTTTATAAATAAAGTCACTTGCTAGTCGTACATTGCAAACTTACCTTGGTCGCGCAACCCCGAGAGTACTCCCACTCTTCTTCAGTCACTTCGTCACCGCATTGTTGTGCGCTTTTCAATTGGTTGTGCAACCATCTTAAGCTCATGAAGGTTGGTAGGCTCTCCAGAACCGCTGGATAGTGCATCGGTGGTCGTCTTCCCCGTCTCCACTCGATTCGTGCCCTTTGTCGCTCTTGCTTTGCATCCTCATATTGTGAAATCCACTTTTGCATCACTGGATTGTGAAGCATGCAAAATCGGTTGATTTTAGCCTCTAGATCTTCCGTCATCTTCTTCTCAACACCGAGATTGCACATGACAATCCCAGATATGCGCTCATCATCTATGGTTCGCCATAGCGTGTCCCGGGATTTATCAAATCCGTCTAGCCACTCTCCAATGTACACTAGGGACTCTGATACCAACCAACCTTCTGCCATGCTACCCTCCGGACGTGCCTTTTGACGCACATATCCCTTAAGCGTTTTCATGAAACGCTCTAAGAAGAACATCCATCTGGAATGAACTGTGCCAGCTATTTCCACCTCATCAACTATGTGAACAAGAAGATGCACCTGAATGGTTAGCATTGTAGTAGGAAAATGTTTCTCAAACATGCACACAAGCTCCGCAGCATTTAGTTTGGCGAATGGTATGGAGTCTACGTTGATCTCCTTTTGTGAGATCCATTGCACCAGCTTTGCAAGTTTGTAGATTGTGTTACGGATGTCGAGAGACAAACATCCCTCAATGGCAACCGGTAAAATAAACTGTAAAGTATGTGCAGCAATGATATTAAAGTCCACATTTTATGCAATGATATTAAAGTCCACTATGAACGTACCTGACACATTTTATGCCAATCGTGTGACTTCAAACCGGTAAGCTTTCCTTCTTTAGTGAAACACGTTCGGAGCGAGTGCATTACGCCAGTGGGGGTCCGCAAAGATCGAATGGCCTCTTTTACTTTGCGTTCTTGGGCTCCTGTGAAAATCCATGGTGCTTTAGGGAGTTTTATCGATCCATCAGACGCTGTTTGCGGCCAATATTGCTCCATACGATCCACATTTCTAAGGTCAACTCTGGCTCCCAAAGTATCTTTCTTGCCGGTCAAATGGTCCCATAGTAGATTACCCACATTCTTGAATATGTGCATTGGATCGAGCAAGTGATTGATCATGAGTCGGGGCCAGTATGGTAACTCGTACCATAGAGATAGTCTCTTCATCCCTGGAGGCAATCCGTCATCGCACATCTCCTTCTGCTCTAACCATGCTTGTGCAGACATCCTTGGTGGCTCTCTTCCCAAAAAGCCGTCGCGTAACACATGATTCTCTGGAAGATACGCTTGATGACCTTCGTAGATTTGCTTCTTCAGTGAGGGTGCCCTACGTGCATTCAGTCTAGGTCCACATGTGACACATGCTCTATATCCGCTTGTTTGAAGCCCTGCATGTATACACATGATAATAGATCAACTATGGGAAAAAACAATATTTACAGTGTCTGAGTGAGGAGTGTCAATAGATCACCTGAGCATTCTGTTAGCCCGGGATAGTCATGCATGGTCCACATTAGAATGCCTCTGATCAAAGCATTCCGTCGTCCTGTGTGTCGGCTCATATCCACCACCTCTATGCCAATCCACAATTGTTGTAGCTCTTCCAATAGTGGACGAAGATACACATCCATATTCCCCACTTTATATCGCCCTGGCACAATCAAGCTTAGCCATAGGTGCCCCTTCTTCGTAGTCAACCACGGGGGAATGTTGTAGTTGACGATGACAACGGGCCATACACTGTAAGATGTTGATCTTTGACCAAATGGATTTACGCCATCCATAGCCAGGCCTAAGCGCAAATTTCGAGCTTCCCTGGCAAAATCCGACCATGTTCCATCTATATGTTTCCAGGCTGCGCAATCTGTAGGAATTCGTAGCACACCATCCGAAGATTTATTCTCCTCATGCCATGATGCTAGGGCGGCCATGGACTTACATTCGAAGAAATGCTTGATGCGAGGAAGCAAAGGAAAATGTCGCAAAACCTTTTGTGGAATTTTTGTCCCGTGGAGATCTACTCGATATCTTTCGGAATCACATTTCGGACACTTCTCCATGTCTGTGTATTCCCCTCTGAAAAGAATGCAGTCATTAGGACAAGCGTGGATAGAATTGTAATCCATTCCCAAGTTTCGCAAAATCTTTCTTGCTTCATCTCGGGAATCTGGCATCACATTGTCAGCTGGTAGTATGTGCTCTTTCAGCAATCTACACAACATAAAAATATGATACAGTCGTGTAAAAATCTATCAGATCATTATACATTTAGAGTTCTATTAAAGTAAACTAACTGTAATAGATCACCTGAAAAGCGTTGTGACGCTAGTGTCACTCCATCCAAACTTTGCCTGCATGTTGAGAAGAACCAGGAGTGCTTTCAATCTGGACATACGTGCTCCATTATACAATGACGTATCGGCTTCACTTTTCATATCATCATAGATAAGCCTTTCTGAATCCATGATCGTCTCGATCATTTCATCAATCTCGGGCTCAAACATTGCCTCGTTGGGAATGTGCTCTGCATGATCATCCCCCGAGCTGTCAGAGGCTACATCTTGTGGCCTCACATATGCTGCTTGACCAAAGCGCCTGCGAACACGTCTATTGGGTTGCAAGATTGCTGCTTGTTGGCCAGCGTCAGAGTCCGACGAGTTATAATTGGCAACAACTCGATCTATAATAGATGGATCGAACTCGCCAAATTCGCGAACGTGCTGCAAAGAAACACGTCTTGTCCGTCGCACAGCATGCTTGCATTGATTACAAGGACATAAGACCCTCGTTGAGAGATAGGTGTTTCGGTTGGACGGTCCCACATCCTCGTCGCTACTCATAATGAGGATAAAAAACTTATAACCTGGACAACAAATTTAATATTCTATTGGCATTCTTCGTCTCTCATCTCTCTCTCTCTCTCTCTCTCTCTCTCTCTCTCTCTCTCTCTCTCTCTCTCTCTCTCTACCTCACATTCTCTAGTCATGTCCAATCCCCGCACACCTCGGTCTAGAGGTGCACGGAGATCAGAACCACCGGGTTATAATCTCGTCTTTATTGGTCAATACCTATATTTGTGGGTACAAGAAATCTACACACCCACGTCTACATGATACTGCATGTAGTGGACAAAATCCCTTTGCCTCTTCTCTAGCTGTAGCACTTCACTTCATCTTAACATCTTTTCACAGTAGATCTTTTCACTGTTCGTCTAACTCTAAACCCTAAACCGTAAGTAATTCTTGCGTGGACTCGATCTAACGTAAATAAGCGTAAATCTAAATAAACGTAAATCTAACTAAAAATAAAGCTAAATCTAATTTAACGTAAGTCTAATGACTAGAGGTTGTCTAGATGGTCATTGTGTCGGGGATGTAGTGACTCTTGCCGCCCTGAAGATCCACCTTCTTCCCTATCTTCTGAAGACATTTCACCAGTACTTTTGGATCGACGGAGCCCACCATGAGTGAAGGCAGCAATACCCTATATTCCATTGAGGGCTTTCTTCACCCGCTTCATGCAGGCATCGCAGTCTATGGAGACCTAAATCTAATCTCATATAACGTAAATCTAAATCTAGCTTAAATAAACGTAAATCTAGTTAAAAATAAATCTAAATCTAATTTAATGTAAGTCTACATATAACCTAATCTTTAACGTCCTTTAAGATAGTTTCCTACGACGTTATAACTCTCTTCTTCTTGTGTGTGTGCGCGTGTGTGGATGTATGTGCCAATAAAAAGAGATAAATGGTATAACCTTTATATCACCCATGCCAAGTATGATAGATTGATTATGCCATTTCCCTCTTGAATAATAGGTCTTCAGTTCAACTCCTCGTCGGCTAGATCTTTAGGTCTTTTAATTTTAATTAGTTTCCTACGACGTTAAATTAGTTTCTCTCTCTTTCTCTCTCAATGTGTGTGCGTTTTTTTGGATCGTATGCATGTTTTCTCTCTCTTTTCCTCTCTCAATGTGTGCGTTTTTTCACTACAAGAGGCTCTTCATATTAGCGACGCTCACACAGCGACGCTCAAAAAAAAATTTCCCGGCGTCGCTATAAGCGTCGCTATGAGCATCGCAAATTTCTTTGTAAATTTGCGATGCTCATAGCGACGCTTATAGCGACGCTCATAGCGACGCCGGCTGGGGTAAAAAAATAACCGAGCGCGCCCAAAAACTCAGATCTCAGATCTGAGTTTTTCGGCGCCCTCAAGCAAGGAGCAGGTAACGCTCTCCCTCACTCTCTCTCTCTCTCTCTCTCTCTCTCTCTCTCTCTCTTTTTCTTCTCCACACACACACACACACACACACACACACACGAGGAGAGAAAGGAGAGCCAGGTATGCTCCTTTCCTCTCCTCATTCTCATGTTCCCTTCCCCTCTTTCTCTCTCCCTCTCTCACACACACACATACACACACACACATAGTGTTTTTGAGAGAGAGAGAGAGAGAGAGTACAAACAAAAACAAAAACGCACACTCACATACATAAACAAAGAATGCACACACACATTGAGAGAGAAAAAGAGAGAGAGAGCATGCATAAACAAAAAACGCACGCATTGAGAGAGGAAAAGAGAGAGAGAGCATGCATAAACAAAAAACGCACGCATTGAGAGAGGAAAAGAGAGAGAGAACATGCATAAACAAAAAACGCACACATTGAGAGAGGAAAAGAGAGAGAAAACATGCATACGATCCAAAAAAACGCACACACATTGAGAGAGAAAGAGAGAGAAACTAATTTAACGTCGTAGGAAACTAATTAAAATTAAAAGACCTAAAGATCTAGCCGACGAGAAGTTGAACTGAAGACCTATTATTCAAGAGGGAAATGGCATAATCAATCTATCATACTTGGCATGGGTGATAGAAAGGTTATACCATTTATCTCTTTTTATTGGCACATACATCCACACACGCGCACACACACAAGAAGAAGAGAGTTATAAACGTCGTAGGAAACTATCTTAAAAGACGTTAAAGATTAGGTTATATGTAGACTTACATTAAATTAGATTTAGGTTTATTTTTAACTAGATTTACATTTATTTAAGCTAGATTTAGATTTACGTTATATGAGATTAGATTTAGGTCTCCATAGACTGCGATGCCTGCATGAAGCGGGTGAAGAAAGCCCTCAATGGAATATAGGGTATTGCTGCCTTCACTCATGGTGGGCTCCGTCGATCCAAAAGTACTGGTGAAATGTCTTCAGAAGATAGGGAAGAAGGTGGATCTTCAGGGCGGCAAGAGTCACTACATCCCCGACACAATGACCATCTAGACAACCTCTAGTCATTAGACTTACGTTAAATTAGATTTAGCTTTATTTTTAGTTAGATTTACGTTTATTTAGATTTACGCTTATTTACGTTAGATCGAGTCCACGCAAGAATTACTTACGGTTTAGGGTTTAGAGTTAGACGAACAGTGAAAAGATCTACTGTGAAAAGATGTTAAGATGAAGTGAAGTGCTACAGCTAGAGAAGAGGCAAAGGGATTTTGTCCACTACATGCAGTATCATGTAGACGTGGGTGTGTAGATTTCTTGTACCCACAAATATAGGTATTGACCAATAAAGACGAGATTATAACCCGGTGGTTCTGATCTCCGTGCACCTCTAGACCGAGGTGTGCGGGGATTGGACATGACTAGAGAATGTGAGGTAAAGAGAGAGAGAGAGAGAGAGAGAGAGAGAGAGAGAGAGAGAGAGAGAGAGAGAGAGATAAGACGAAGAATGCCAATAGAATATTAAATTTGTTGTCCAGGTTATAAGTTTTTTATCCTCATTATGAGTAGCGACGAGGATGTGGGACCGTCCAACCGAAACACCTATCTCTCAACGAGGGTCTTATGTCCTTGTAATCAATGCAAGCATGCTGTGCGACGGACAAGACGTGTTTCTTTGCAGCACGTTCGCGAATTTGGCGAGTTCGATCCATCTATTATAGATCGAGTTGTTGCCAATTATAACTCGTCGGACTCTGACGCTGGCCAACAAGCAGCAATCTTGCAACCCAATAGACGTGTTCGCAGGCGCTTTGGTCAAGCAGCATATGTGAGGCCACAAGATGTAGCCTCTGACAGCTCGGGGGATGATCATGCAGAGCACATTCCCAACGAGGCAATGTTTGAGCCCGAGATTGATGAAATGATCGAGACGATCATGGATTCAGAAAGGCTTATCTATGATGATATGAAAAGTGAAGCCGATACGTCATTGTATAATGGAGCACGTATGTCTAGATTGAAAGCACTCCTGGTTCTTCTCAACATGCAGGCAAAGTTTGGATGGAGTGACACTAGCGTCACAACGCTTTTCAGGTGATCTATTACAGTTAGTTTACTTTAATAGAACTCTAAATGTATAATGATCTGATAGATTTTTACACGACTGTATCATATTTTTATGTTGTGTAGATTGCTGAAAGAGCACATACTACCAGCTGACAATGTGATGCCAGATTCCCGAGATGAAGCAAGAAAGATTTTGCGAAACTTGGGAATGGATTACAATTCTATCCACGCTTGTCCTAATGACTGCATTCTTTTCAGAGGGGAATACACAGACATGGAGAAGTGTCCGAAATGTGATTCCGAAAGATATCGAGTAGATCTCCACGGGACAAAAATTCCACAAAAGGTTTTGCGACATTTTCCTTTGCTTCTCGCATCAAGCATTTCTTCGAATGTAAGTCCATGGCCGCCCTAGCATCATGGCATGAGGAGAATAAATCTTCGGATGGTGTGCTACGGATTCCTGCAGATTGCGCAGCCTGGAAACATATAGATGGAACATGGTCGGATTTTGCCAGGGAAGCTCGAAATTTGCGCTTAGGCCTGGCTATGGATGGCGTAAATCCATTTGGTCAAAGATCAACATCTTACAGTGTATGGCCCGTTGTCATCGTCAACTACAACATTCCCCGTGGTTGACTACGAAGAAGGGGCACCTATGGCTAAGCTTGATTGTGCCAGGGCGATATAAAGTGGGAATATGGATGTGTATCTTCGTCCACTATTGGAAGAGCTACAACAATTGTGGATTGGCATAGAGGTGGTGGATATGAGCCGACACACAGGACGACGGAATGCTTTGATCAGAGGCATTCTAATGTGGACCATGCATGACTATCCCGGGCTAACAGAATGCTCAGGTGATCTATTGACACTCCTCACTCAGACACTGTAAATATTGTTTTTTTCCCATAGTTGATCTATTATCATGTGTATACATGCAGGGCTTCAAACAAGCGGATATAGAGCATGTGTCACATGTGGACCTAGACTGAATGCACGTAGGGCACCCTCACTGAAGAAGCAAATCTACGAAGGTTCATCAAGCGTATCTTCCAGAGAATCATGTGTTACGCGACGGCTTTTTGGGAAGAGAGCCACCAAGGATGTCTGCACAAGCATGGTTAGAGCAGAAGGAGATGTGCGATGACGGATTGCCTCCAGGGATGAAGAGACTATCTCTATGGTACGAGTTACCATACTGGCCCCGACTCATGATCAATCACTTGCTCGATCCAATGCACATATTCAAGAATGTGGGTAATCTACTATGGGACCATTTGACCGGCAAGAAAGATACTTTGGGAGCCAGAGTTGACCTTAGAAATGTGGATCGTATGGAGCAATATTGGCCGCAAACAGCGTCTGATGGATCGATAAAACTCCCTAAAGCACCATGGATTTTCACAGGAGCCCAAGAACGCAAAGTAAAAGAGGCCATTCGATCTTTGCGGACCCCCACTGGCGTAATGCACTCGCTCCGAACGTGTTTCACTAAAGAAGGAAAGCTTACCGGTTTGAAGTCACACGATTGGCATAAAATGTGTCAGGTACGTTCATAGTGGACTTTAATATCATTGCATAAAATGTGGACTTTAATATCATTGCTGCACATACTTTACAGTTTATTTTACCGGTTGCCATTGAGGGATGTTTGTCTCTCGACATCCGTAACACAATCTACAAACTTGCAAAGCTGGTGCAATGGATCTCACAAAAGGAGATCAACGTAGACTCCATACCATTCGCCAAACTAAATGCTGCGAAGCTTGTGTGCATGTTTGAGAAACATTTTCCTACTACAATGCTAACCATTCAGGTGCATCTTCTTGTTCACATAGTTGATGAGGTGGAAATAGCTGGCACAGTTCATTCCAGATGGATGTTCTTCTTAGAGCGTTTCATGAAAACGCTTAAGGGATATGTGCGTCAAAAGGCACGTCCGGAGGTAGCATGGCAGAAGGTTGGTTGGTATCAGAGTCCCTAGTGTACATTGGAGAGTGGCTAGACGGATTTGATAAATCCCGGACACGCTATGGCGAACCATAGATGATGAGCGCATATCTGGGATTGTCATGTGCAATCTCGGTGTTGAGAAGAAGATGACGGAAGATCTAGAGGCTAAAATCAACCGATTTTGCATGCTTCACAATCCAGTGATGCAAAAGTGGATTTCACAATATGAGGATGCAAAGCAAGAGCGACAAAGGGCACGAATCGAGTGGAGACGGGGAAGACGACAAGATGAACTAATCCAGCGGTTCTGAATACAATTAATTCATGAGCTTAAGAGGTTGCACAACCAATTGAAAAGCGCACAACAATGCGTGACGAAGTGACTGAAGAAGAGTGGGAGTACTCTCGGTTTGCGCGACCAATAAGTTTGCAATGTACGACTAGCAAGTGACTTTATTTATAAACGTTTGAACGGCCACTCATAATCTTTGTTCGTTGTAGTATAAGTCATACACAGCAGCATGGTGTAAAGGTCGACATTTTAGGGTGGAACGAATCGACAAAAAGCGTTTTACTCAGATTGTGGAATCATGGCAAAATTTGAACAGTCTAGTCGACGACGTTCCTCTGATGCAGATCTGTGGTGGCGGAACTCACTTACTTCGGCACACTGCAAGAGATTTTGAGGATCGATTACAGAGGATTTTTTGTCGACTTGTTCGACGTGCAATGGTTCAAGATAATCATGGAGGGTCGCAACGCTACTGTGCGTAGAGGAGAGTCAGGTTTTCTTTGAGGTGATTCTACTAAGAAATGGACTGACCTAAGAGACACTTTCGTACTACCCGAGCATTGTGAACAAGTAAGTATGTAAATAGTTAACATCCCCCTTTTACAAGTTATGTGCTTGAAAGCTCTCATGTAAGTTATGGCTCCTGGCAGGTAGTATTTCATCCTACAAAGTCTACATCAAACTGGTGGTACGTCATAGAGGTAGCCCCTCGTAGTGCAAGGACGTATGAAGGCTACCATGTGCCAATCACAACGACATCAATGGAGGAGATCAGAGAAGATGCTCAATCAGAAGCCGCTGCGGTGGTGCCAGACGAGCATCAAGATGCTACTACTCTATATGGGGTGCATGCAGAGGAGCTACAAAATGAAACAGAGGATATGTGTTTAAACGGAGAGCTCTATATAGATATAGGAAGTTATGCTGAGTTATGCGAGGATGAGAGAGAGATCTCTTAAAGCCACAAATATTGTATTTGAACAATTTTGATCCGTGTTGTAAAAGCTCTGGCTCTCTAAGTACCTTCCATGGTGTATAACGCTCTTTTCTACTCGCGCTCACATCTTTTGATTGAAAATTCTGAGTTTTCGACTTGCCTCTTCTTCACTCGATTCATTGCGTCATTGTATTTATATGCGTCATTACGTCATTGTATTTAATGGTCTTTGCGTCATTGTCTACTCTATTCATTCAATATTAAGTTTAAATATTCGTGTGTTTAATGCAGGTATGGATGATGAGGAGTTTCTTTCTTCTTTGTCACCGCAGCAGAGACAGTGGTACGTGGAGCGTCATCGCTCTGGCGCATCATCGCGCGTTCCTACACCATCCGCATCTCCCTCTCTTTCGGAGCATTCGGCGCGCTCCGAAGCTTCGGCGTCGACGAGACGAGCTTCACACTCGTCTAGACATCGGCGCTCTAGTGGTGGCGGTGGCGGTTTTGTGGGGATTCCGCCACCGATGCCTCCACACCGCCTCGTGTTCGACGAGGCTCTTTACCCTCCCCTTCTTTGCCCGCCCCCCACACCAGCCACAGCATCACCATCTACGCCAGGTTTTGCACGGCTGACTGTTCCTAGAAGCTACACACCTCTACCTACTCCGCCAGGAGCCACCCCACTCGACACTCCTCGCTTCGGGGCCCAGACGCCGGTGGAGACACCTGACGTCCGTACCCCCATCGACACGCCGCTAGAGACCCCTGCCGGGACACCCAGGTTCACGCGTCACCGGCCAGAGGGCTTGCCTTTACTCCGTCGACATCAGCGGCGGCATCATCATGGATGATGACGGCAAGAAGGTGATCTCGCGCATGCGTGGTCTTTGCTCTCAGCTGTTTAGACACTATATACTAAACAAATGGAGTGAAGTACCAAGTGATTTAAAAAACAGAGTCATCAGCATACTTCATGATGAGTTTCCCGTTCCAACACGGGATCAGCGCTTCAATGAAGACCTGATGAAGATTCGAATGCGCGAATACTGCAAACACAAGCGTTCCGAAGTGCAAAAAGCAATCAAGAATGGGTGGAATAGGCCAGATTGGCTGGCCAAAGAAGATTGGAAGAATGCGAAGAACAGCGCGCGAGAATCCCGACAAGTGGAAGCAACAAAAGGATGCAACCAGAGCGCGAGTAGAGGCAGGGAGCTCGCACCACTTGGGGAGCGGTGGATGGGCATCATTTGAGGCCGATTTTGTAAGTCTTTTCACATTGCTCTTTATGCATGTTCGATAGTTTAGGGTTTATGAGTTTTTTAGTTCTAACATAATGAGATCTTTGTATGTTTTGACAGTGGTCGATGACAGACGTGATCCCACACCGTACGAGCACGAGTACGCAGGCAGGAAGGGCTTAAACGCCCTGATGGACATTCTCAGTTCTCGCGGCGGCATGGTTAGTATTAGGGTTTACTCTTTTTTATTTTTTGTATTGTTTTATAAATGTCGTTATATGTTTATACTTACTGAAAGCTGTCTTATTGTCTTTTTTTGCAGAATCCGACAGATACGCCGCTTGGACGCGATGAGACGTCTGACTAGACGACGTCAGTTTAGCCGTAGCTAGATAGCATTAGTTTAGGGTTTCTCATAGCTTATGTATCATGAGACGGATTTTATACGTCTTTTTGAACCATGTATATTATTACATTTGTCACCGCAGTTCCTTTTGCCAATCAATTCTTTATGCCTATGATGTTGTACAATTGTCATTATTACATTTGTCAATCAATTCATTTTGCCTATGATGTGTACAATTGTCAATTTTGCAAACAATGCGTCTTGTGGGTGACTATTTTGGGTCTATTATCTACCTTTGCACTTTTTTAAAAAGTGAATCAAGTACAATATGGTTGATGGGTGGCAGGGCATCGAATGCCCTGCCACCAAAAAAATATTCTCTCGGGCGTCGCTATAAACGTCGCTATTTATGGCTCTGTAGCGTCGCTATGAGCGTCGCTATAGTCTTCTGTGTAAACGTCGCTATAAGCGTCGCTATAGGCGTCGCTATATGCGTCGCTATATAGCGACGCTCATAGCGACGCATATAGCGACGCCTATAGCGACGCCTATAGCGACGCTTATAGCGACGCTCTCGTAGCGACGCTCGTAGCGACGGTTTTAGCGACGCCGGGGGTTATAAAAACCCAATGTATTTCCGTCGCTAACAGCGTCACAAGAGCACACAACCTCTTGTAGTGTTTGTTTATGCATGTTCTCTCTCTCTTTTCCTCTCTCAATGCGTGCGTTTTTTGTTTATGCATGCTCTCTCTCTCTCTTTCTCTCTCAATGTGTGTGTGCATTCTTTGTTTATGTATGTGAGTGTGCGTTTTTGTTTTTGTTTGTACTCTCTCTCTCTCTCTCTCTCTCTCTCTCTCTCTCTCTCAAAAACACTATGTGTGTGTGTGTATGTGTGTGTGTGAGAGAGGGAGGGAGAAAGAGGGGAAGGGAACATGAGAATGAGGAGAGGGAAGGAGCATACCTGGCTCTCCTTCCTCTCCTCGTGTGTGTGTGTGTGGTGTGTGTGTGTGTGTGTGTGTGTGTGGAGAAAAAGAAAAAAGAGAGAGAGAGAGAGAGAGAGAGAGAGAGAGAGTGAGGGAGGCGTTACCTGCTCCTTGCTTGAGGGCGCCGAAAAACTCAGATCTGAGATCTGAGTTTTTGGGCGCGCTCGGTTATTTTTTTTACCCCAGCCGGCGTCGCTATGAGCGTCGCTATAAGCGTCGCTATGAGCGTCGCAAATTTCTTTGTAAATTTGCGACGCTCATAGCGACGCTTATAGCGACGCTCATAGCGACGCCGGGAAATTTTTTTTTGAGCGTCGCTGTGTGAGCGTCGCTAATATGAAGAGCCTCTTGTAGTGTTGTTTAGAGGCTAGAGCTTTACAGTAGCCAAGCAATCCATTCTCTCCATTACCTGCAAAGGTCAATAAGTTAGTGGGATTTGGGAAAGAATTTTTCATGGGATTCAATGGATAGAGTGAGCCTTTTGTCCAAATATCTAAGTGTTTTGCTCCCTCTGCTCTGAATCTCTCTGTCATGGTTAGTGTCACTTTGATGTTAGTTTTGCCTCGCTTACACAATGGCGTATATTGGGGATCCAGGTCAATGTGTAGATGATAGAAGGGTCTTTTAAGGAGGACATTTGTGGGGGTGGAAGAATAAGCCATGTGTGCAACAAGGCAAGAAAGGGAGGATTTCTTTAAGGTCAGCGCATAAAGAGTGACAGAGTAAGGAGAGAGAAGGTTTGGAAGGATATCTCCTATTTCCTTTAGTCATACATTCCATGTACAGGAAACTCCCTTCAATTCTAGGACGTTCATTAAATGCAACTAAAATGATGTATTCTTCAATCATCACGGCCATTATGACACTGTGGCAAGAATCTACTTGTAAGTACACTTTTCGAATGGTTATTCCAAGTTTACATTTGCTTTTACCACACCTATTTTCTACAGAGAGAAAGTCAAAATTCTATTTTTCTTAGAAGTTGGCCCTCCAAATGACCTCTGAAATTTCCTATTGATGAAAGGAAACTATCAAAAGGGTATTATTCTCTCTAATGGTGTATTAGTGGGTGGCTTTTCATTCATGGAAAATTCTTTTAGCAAGAAAATCCAAGCTTTTGAAGCCTCAATCAGCTTCACATTGGGCTTCACGTCTTTAGAGTCAACCTCTCCTCTCTAATCATATGCTTTTTATCCTTCACCATACCCTCTTAAGTTTTGGAGAACAAGAATACTTAGTGATTAACATATGTTTCCAAAATATCTACATTTGGTTCTATGGTGTGTGGAGGTCTCATATTGTGATTCTTTTGGTCTTCTTCATAGATCTGAAACCTTGCAAATTTCTACATGTGTTTCTTGTGTTGATCCTTGCCTAAATCTATTCTCTTCCAATGTGTTGGAAACAATAAGGACTTAATTTGGTCTATTGTCTACTTACGTGGAGAACTTCTTACAGCACCTTTTTACAACAGTTGGAGGTATATATCAAGCTCTCCTAGCTCTTGATGATCAGAGAAAATACATCACATTTGCACAGGAGGAAGAGCAACCTATCTTTTACGTCACGTTTATAGTGGTGGAAGCAATGGTGGACAACAAAACGTGAGGACATGCTCAACTCTGTTACACTTTTTTTAAAAAAATTATGTTGGGTTTAACCCATTTGTTGACCTTTGAATCCAAATCATCCTCCTCCTGCTACTTTTTGACCATGACCTCATTAAATGCCAACGCACCAGCTTGGTCGGCCATCACACGCATGTCCCACTATCACATCCACCTTAGTTTAATAGGTTTTAGTAGAATGAAAAGCTATCATTATTTTAGATAATTTGAGTTGTTTATTTAAATACTATAGTGTAGAGTCCAAAGTCTCCAAACATAGCATGAGGCATATGCCAGCTCAGTATTCATAGCCTACTGATTGAGCCATTCTATTGTAGTGATTGTGACAAATCTTCTGAACAAAAAAGTCAACACTAGAGTAACCTCTGCTTCTGTTTAAATTATGTCTATATCCTACATCTTTTGTATTTGTGTTAACGTTTGTTTTGTGTGTCACAGAAATCGCATATGCTTGCAATAGTGGATGTTTTGAGTACACAACCACATCTCCACCTCGACGACACTACAAGGTTCATTATCTACTTTTTGGAGACACAACAGTGCCAATTCTCCACCATACTTTTTTATGTCACTTTTGCATTATATGCACTATATATTGAGAATTTTCATCTTGTGCCATATTGCAAGATGAAATGTTTTAACTATTCACACTGCTTTCCTATAGCTTCACATAAGCATCGCTCTATACCTTGCAAATCAAAAAGCACCCATACACGATTGTCATGTCAATCATGCACTTCATTTCTTATTGCAATATATATATGATTTTCACTTGGCAAGCCTAATGGTGTTTTGTGCTTTCTTTCATGCAAAATTGGCCACTTGACATCATATAGACCGTATGATGATTGCAATTCATTATCTAATAATTGATTAATGATTCGTATTTTCATTGTTGGAAGTGTCATGTCCATCCAGTCGTTCATGCTTAGAATTTCCTCGATGACATGTCTCTCGAATCGTTTCAAGCATTGCGTTCCCGATGACCTTATATATACATATACAACTATTCACCAAGCAAGACTAGGGCGATGATAAATTTTGAGCATTGCTATAAATGTGGTAGCAACAACCGTTGCCATTAAAAAGTCAAAGATTTGAGTGCGTTTGCTAGTGCCACATAGGGCACTAGCGTGCGAGATTTACTTGCACTTAATTTTAAACGATGTCACATTAAACTTTCAAAAGGTATGGGAAGGGTTGCGCACCGTTTGAGGCTCTAAAATGATATTACATTAAACTTTCAAAAGGCATCCCTTGATCGACAGAAGAGGCCGCGGAAGGAAAAGGGTTGCACCGTTTGAGAGAGAGAGAGAGAGAGAGAGAGAGAGCGAGGGAGGCAGAGAGCAGTATTCAACATGGCGCCACGCAGCCCGAGTCCAGACCACGCAGAAATATTCCATGACTTTGAAATTTGCTTAGCCGTTCTTGACGCTGAAATAGATGAGCTCGAAGGTTTTGATCCTATCGATGTCTACGAGGAAGTCACTGGTAAACCAACTCCCGGCCGTCGCGTCCGCCAAGCCTTCAAAATTCTCACCCAGATGTACCGCCCTCCACAGGACCATCCCGGCAACGTCGGCAACCCTGAAGACAGCGCTGCACCGGCTAATGTCAGACCCAGCTCCCCGCCTCGTCGACGTCGCAGGTCTCGGTCTCCCATGAAGCGTAACCCTAGCCCCACTAGTCGACGTCGCAGGTCTCGGTCTCCCATGAAGCGTAGCCCTAGCCCCACTAGTCGACGTCGCAGGTCTCGGTCTCCCATGCGCAGCCCTTATAACCCGGCCAGACGAAGCAGGTCTCGCTCGCCCAAGCGCAGCTCTAGCCTATCCAGACGAAGCAGATCTTTCTCTCCCAAACGCAGCCCTAGTAGGGGTAGTGGACGAAACAGCCATGGCCGGGCCAGTAGAAGCATGTCTCGCTCTTCCAGCGTCAGCCATAGCCGGGCCAGTAGAAGCAGGTCTCGCTTTTCCAGCGTCAGTCATAGCCGGGCGGAAAGAAGCAGAGCGGCCTCTCCGACGAGCGCGAGGCCTCGAAGCCCGTCCCCTCAGGGTGATATGCTCCCAAGGAGGCTCCAAGGCAAATGGAGTCCCATATGGAGTCCCACGATAAGTAGGTCCTCGTCCCCTAATAGTAAGAAGGACTAAGGCCCCTTTTTTTTATAAACAAATAGTCATAAGTCTAACATAAAAACAGAGGAATAATGCACTTAAATAGGCAGAAGTGGTCACTATTGCAGACCCCAAACCAAAATATGACCTAAGGAGTGCACATAGCGTAGATAGAAAAAAGAGAAATTATACTCCAAGAACCATCCTCAAAAATTTAAACATTAAATATAGTACCACTCAAAATGCTAGGGCAACTCAATTAATCAAAAGGTTGTGTATACCATCAACATTTCTCATTACTATAGACTTTATTTTAACATGGAATATAGAAATTCACCCCGTAATTGAGTTTTTATGGTTCAATGAATACAAAGTTTGTTGCAATTATTTTCTTTCGAGCAAAGTCCAATATAACATGGTTGAGTATTCCTTAAAGTGGCTATCTCTAAAGAAGCACGTGCTTTAACTTGAAAGAAAAGAAATGAAAGTATAAATTCTCAGTAATGGCAGTAATGGCTACACAGTAATGGTATTCGGCTTGTCGCCCACCTCCACGAGTTCCTGCTTACCCTGACTGAATAGAACCCTCACTAAGATTGTAATTTTTCACACTAAAGATTTTGTGTCTATTGACTGAACTATACCCCAAGTGGTAGTCCTTTGTAATTTCGCTTCTTCTTTAATATAAATCTGGTCTCACCCTTTATGGTTTTTTTTTTCAAATGCTAAGCTCAGCAACTTGTCTAGTAGTCAACTTTTATGATGTTTTCGTGAGTGTGTTGTGGTTGCACATGTGTGTGTGCACGCGTGCGCACACGTATCCACTTGTGGAAACCTTTACATGTAAACTTGGTTGAATTGTTTTTGGCATCTTTGTCTCTCATTATTTTGAGCTTTATGAATGATTGAGAATTATTTGTGTTCTCCTGTTATCTAAACTTGTAAATGCAAAAATGAAATGGAAACTATTTGTATTCCAAAACAATAAATAAAGTGTTGACTTAATGGATACTAGATTTGGTTCTTTAATGGTTTTTGGTATAGGCACCATCTGTCAACTTTGTCATGACCATGAAAGGAAAACTGATAAAGATCTCCTTTTGTATGATTCACCTTTTTTTGAAATTGACGGTTTGAATTTTCACATATTCTAAATCATAAGTGCCCACAATATAATGATAAATTTAAAATAATCTTTTCTAACATTGGCACCTAGATAACACCATAATGCCATGATATTGTAAGAATTTGGTTATCGTGATTTTAATTTTAATTATATATACATTCATATCTTACTCAAGATAAGAGCCCTTAGATGTGCGAGCTAGTTCACTAAGAGTAACGATTCTTCCATCATCCTGTCCTTGATGACTTAATTAGGAACTCTAGATTTAAAGTAGATAGACCCTTCAAACATAGTATGGTCACTGACCAAATGAACGAGAAGATCCAACCAAGAGATGACAACCCTACAAATGCTCTTATGAGGATCCTAGCTTTGAAGTAGTTTTCACATTGCATAGAGTTGATGGGTGTGGGGTAAAGCTATTGTCATGTTTTACGGATGTATAGTTGTTGTACATAGTAATATTTTACTCCATTTCCACATTGTCCGTTAAGTAGAAGGTTGCTAGGGTGACAACTAAGTGGCTGGTCGACGAACAATCACTAATTCATCTACTAGCTCTATTCTTCCTTATCTTTAGAATTATAAGGAGTTAGTGAGACATTGCTCACTATAGAACTCAACCAAGCAAGCATCTCCCTCTTCTCATCTCTTTCCTCACCATACAAGCACATGTATGCTCAATGCTCATTCACATCTAATAGTCTTAGGATCACCACATCTCATACCTTTTCCATCTTCTATATCTTTCTTTAAACACTAGACTTGTAATGAGCCACAAAACTGGCTGAAGCCATAAAAATGGCTCCCATCAGGATTTTAGTAAATGAAACATAACTTTTCTACATGACATCAAAATTTCAAGAAACTTCTTAATTATTAGTTCAAGATATGAAAAAAAAACCTAAATACACAATTTACATGAAAATCTCAAAAATAAAAAATTTACTTTTTTTAAAATTAGCAAATTTTACGTAAAACTGTACTTCACTACTTAACTTTGAGAAGTAAAAAAGGTCGGGAGTCTTTTATATGGGTTAAAAAAGCTTGGTACATCTATCACAAACTTATTGAGAGATTTTTCAAAGAAGTTCGGACATGCTTAGCAATGATTTGATTTACTTTCAAAAGAAAATCTTAAAATATTGTCCATCCGCATCAAATAATTGTAGAGAATGGCAATGGAAAGACACCTTAAGACCTTCATTTAGCTCTGTACTATTTTTTATGAGCTCATATTGACTGTTGGTCGTAATTCCCTAAAACCATTTTCTATTTAGATAACTAACATAGTGTTGGAAAATATTTTACAAAAGTCTCTAAAAGCCACAAAAGTGGCTAATTTTTTACAGGACTAGTGTTAAGATCATACAAGTAGTATGCATTTCTCTAGTGAGTAGTTGTAGTACATTTCATGCTGTGTATTCAAAGATTGAGAGCTTCTATGAAAGATCCCCCTCCACCCAGGGTTCTATGCAAGCATTATACAATTTTCACTTTTCCATAAATATAGAAATTTCAATATACATCAGAGTGCGAAAGAAATAACATAGGGGAGGCCGAGTTCTCACTGCGCTTGAGTTTTAAGCTATGAGCTACACTACATTCAGAGGTTCCTAGTGATCAGTGCTATCCCTAAATGTGTAAAAATGAAAGTATATTCAAATAAATGACCAAGTGGAGGGTGAGTATATGTGTACGTACTCATTTTCTTGTTTTTTTATGGTTTTCTGAGCCTTGATCTTAAGACTTGTCTCGTCCATCAATCATTCTCAAACTCCTAATCTAATCCTACAATCCTAAAATCTACTTAGCAAGTACAACCTACTTCCAAGCCACCTCTACACAGCAAAAGACGACAATATTAAGCTATGCGGTTTTTAAAAAGAAAGTTTTGACTCTAGGTGATCCTAGAGGAAGTTAAAGGATAACTTCACAAGACGCTCGTGTTTTTCCCTAGTTTAGGTCTCTTCGATCCACGAGAATGGTGCCAAATGTGGGACGGACCGTGTCTAACCTCACTCCTATCTTATTGCAGACATAGCGAGAACCACGAATATAATTGTCAATCCATGGGACGAAGCTGACTCGACTAGTGCATAGAGGCTACAAGAGGTTGTCAATATCTTGGAAAACAACAAACAACTCGCATCTAACTCAGGCTACACTCAAATGAAAGAAATCACCAAAAGCTAATCGCTCATCGGCAAACAAATCACATTGTTACAGCATCAAATGATATCCAAACATTACGGAACTTCTAGGACAAGTTTATAAAACCTAAGCACACATGCTTATGGTCTCAAATCTCACTTTAGGTCAAGTGCAAAATTCGTGATTATTAACAGCACTGAGGTTTTTACCTCTAGTCGTTTTCAACGTAGAATGCATCTAAATGCTTAGCAATGATGCTCCAATATCCTGCCTATACTTAGTTTTTTATTTTATAGCTTAAAATCCTACTTATGATGAAATTAGGTGTGGGTCGGCGATGCCAAAAGCTAAAAAAATATCGTGAAATGCTTACATCAATGCGTAGAGCTCTTACCTGTGGTTGCAACACAATAGATGCGGCTACAATGTGAGAAACGGGGAGGGAGTATGAAGCGCGAGAAGGAGAGAGTGAACGCCGTTAGCTCACGGTGTGTTTCTATTATCCAAAACTTATTAAAAACTTACAAAAATTGTCTTTTATACCTTAGCCAAGGTTTTTGGTGGTCAAAACTAATAATCTGGGAGCTCTAACTAAAGACAGGTTGATACAATCTGGAAGCTTGTAGCCTCGGCTCATCAATTACAAAGTTTATTTGGAAAATAGGAGTTACAATATTCCCAATTCATCAAAATAATAAATGTTTTATAATGAAATCTCTGAAAAATGCATGTCCATCTTGGCCCTTGGCCCTGGCCCTTGGCCCTGCTGCCCTTGGCCCTGCCCAGTCCTACCTTTGGCATGACAAAGTGATGCTTCTCTAGCTCTCTCACCTCTTCTTGTATATGTGAAGTCAGACTCTTTACACCAAAAAATTTTGAGAATTTTTCAATTGTTGCCCACATGTTTGGTTGTATTTGAAGAAGCTCAACTAGCGTAATGGTGCAAGTCACAGGTGTAGACAATATTTCTATCAATCCTTTTAAATCCATTATCTTTTTTGAGGAGAGTCTTTGTAATGGGACTGCTTTTACATTAGACTTTGCTTCATACTCTCCCATGTAAGAGGGTAAGGTTCTCAGAGATCGGGGTTGGTTTTCCAAAGATATTACAGATCCTCTATCCCCCTAGTATGAGCCAATATCCAGATCTATTTGAGATCCTACCTCAATTTCCTCAATAGGAGGAACAAAAACATCCCTCCCTTTACTAGTCTGGTTAACTCTCTAACTTAGCTCATTTGCTTTGTTTGTTTCTTGTATTTGCTTCCAAAGTTCATCTACGCTATCGTCTTCTCTGTATATCTCAAGTATGATAGGATGGAAACCATTAGATGCGTGATCTATGGTATTCATCACTACTCTTGGTTTTTTTATTAACTTTGAGGGTTCTAATTCAGTTGTGGGAATCTTAGTTATCCTTTCAGGCTTGTGTCTTGGTGGGACCACTGGTGTTGGAGCAGGAACCTCTATCCAACCCTTTGGTTCTCTTGCTGGTGTCTCTAACAAAGCTTGGGTTGTTTGGATCATCTTGTGACACGTCTCCAACCTTTGCTTTTCCAACTCAGCGTATGGGCATGTCATCCATCTTTGTTCCTGAGTCTGGTTATTCTTAAGTAGTGCCTAGTAAGCTTTCATAAGTGCATCTAGAGGTTCATTCACTTTTCAACTAGTATGGATCCTCCTGAACTTGCACTTTTGGGTTTTCCAACTATATCTGGCACTGGCACTACCTCAGGGGTCTCCTTCTCCTTGTTGAATTCTCCTTCTATTTTTCTCAGTTTTTCCTTGGTTTGTTTCATCTTGTCTGCTAAGGAAGTTTGTTCTTGCTTGTTAAGCCGAGGGAATTTTGGATGTTCTACATTAGTGGAATTCGGAATATCAACTTTTGTAGTTTTGGGATTCCAAGGGATGTTCATGGGAAAGGGCGTTGCCCATTAGTATTCTCTAACTATGTAACTGTCGATAAGTATCTTTCTCAGAATATGAAGGTGGAAGTTATGGCGAAATTAGTCTGTTTCTATGTTCTGTTCCAGTTCATTTTTTATTCCTGTGTTTGTTTGTTATGAATGTCTTTGCCTACAACACTTGGCGATCACAGTGTATGTGTGATGTAGAATGGACGGACACTACAAGAGGCTATTCATATTAGCGACGCTCACACAGCGACGCTCAAAAAAAAAAAATCCCGGCATCGCTATGAGCGTCGCAAATTTACAAGTAAATTTGCGACGCTCATAGCGACGCCGCTGGGCTAAAAACAATAACAGAGAGCGCCCAAAAACTCAGATCTCAGATTTGAGTTTTTCGGCGTCCTCAAGCAAGGAGCAGGTAACGCTCTCCCTCTCTCTCTCTCTCTCTCTCTCTCTCTCTCTCTCTCTCTCTCTCTCTCTCTCTCTTCTCCACACACACACACACACACACACACACACACGAGGAGAGGAAGGAGAGCCAGGTATGCTCCTTCCCTCTCCTCACTCTCATGTTCCCTTCCCCTCTTTCTCTCTCCCTCTCTCTCTCTCTCTCTCTCTCTCTCTCTCTCTCTCACACACACACATAGTGTTTTTGAGAGAGAGAGAGAGAGAGAGAGAGAGAGAGAGAGAGAGAGAGAGAGAAAGAGTACAAACATAAACAAAAACGTACACACACATACATAAACAAAGAATGCACACACACATTGAGAGAGGAAAAGAGAGAGAGAGAGCATGCATAAACAAAAAACGCACACATTGAAAGAGGAAAAGAGAGAGAGAACATGCATAAACAAAAAACGCACACATTGAGAGAGGAAAAGAGAGAGAAAACATGCATAAACAAAAAAATGCACACACATTGAGAGAGAAAGAGAGAAAAACTAATTTAACGTCGTAGGAAACTAATTAAAATTAAAAGACCTACAGATCTAGCCGACGAGGAGTTGAACTCAAGACCTATTATTCAAGAGGGAAATGGCATAACCAATCTATCATACTTGGCATGGGTGATAGAAAGTCTATACCATTTATCTCTTTTTATTGGCACACACATCCACACACGCGCACACACACAAGAAGAAGAGAGTTATAACGTCGTAGGAAACTATCCTAAAAGACGTTAAAGATTAGGTTAGATGTAGACTTACGTTAAATTAGATTTAGGTTTATTTAAGTTAAATTAGATTAGATTTAGGTTTATTTTTAGTTAGATTTACGTTTATTTACGCTAGATTTAGATTTACGTTATATTAGATTAGATTTAGGTCTCCATAGACTGCGATGTCTGTATGAAGCGGGTGAAGAAAGCCCTCAATGGAATATAGGGTATTGTTGCCTTCACTCATGGTGGGCTCCGTCGATCCAAAAGTACTGGTGAAATGCCTTCAGAAGATTGGGAAGAAGGTGGATCTTCAGGGCGGCAAGAGTCACTACATCCCCGACAATGACCATCTAGACAACCTCTAGTCATTCAACAGCAACTTCAAAGTTAGTAACAAGAGCAAGAACGGTCCAAACGGCCAATTGCTGTCGTCAGATGTGGATGGAGATGAGGCAGCGTCACCGCCGGAAGTTAACTCTCACATCTTTAGTGATGAGAATGCCAACTCTTGCCGAGTTATGTGAAAAATTATGTGTTAAATTAGTTTTAAGGTTCTTATAATCCCTGTTAGTTTAGTTCTTTGTTTTTAATATAACATAATTTACGTTAGATTTAGATTTATGTTATATTAGATTAGACTTAGGTTTATTTAGGTTTACCCACACACACACACACAAGAAGAAGAGAGTTTTAACGTCGTAGGAAACTATCCCAAAAGACGTTAAAGATTAGGTTAGATGTAGACTTACGTTAAATTACATTTAGGTTTATTTTTAGTTAGATTTACGTTTATTTAGATTTACGCTTATTTACGTTAGATCGAGTCCACGCAAGAATTACTTACGGTTTAGGGTTTAGAGTTAGACGAACAGTGAAAAGATCTACTGTGAAAAGATGTTAAGATGCTGTGAAGTGCTACACCTAGAGAAGAGGCAAAGGGGTTTTGTCCACTACATGCAGTATCATGTAGACGTGGGTCTGTAGATTTCTTGTACCCACAAATATAGGTATTGACCAATAAAGACGAGATTATAACCCGGTGGTTCTGATCTCCGTGCACCTCTAGACCGAGGTGTGCGGGGATTGGACATGACTAGAGAATATGAGGTAGAGAGAGAGAGAGAGAGAGAGAGAGATAAGATGAAGAATGCCAATAGAATATTAAATTTGTTGTCCAGGTTATAAGATTTTTATCCTCATTATGAGTAGTGACGAGGATGTGGGACCATCCAACCGAAACACCTATCTCTCAAAGAGGGTCTTATGTCCTTGTAATCAATGCAAGCATGCTGTGCGACGGACAAGACGTGTTTCTTTGCAGCACGTTCGCGAATTTGGCGAGTTCGATCCATCTATTATAGATCGAGTTGTTGCCAATTATAACTCGTCAGACTCTGACGCTGGCCAACAAGCAGCAATCTTGCAACCCAATAGACGTGTTCGCAGGCGCTTTGGTCAAGCAGCATATGTGAGGCCACAAGATGTAGCCTCTGACAGCTCGGGGGATGATCATGCAGAGCACATTCCCAACCAGGCAATGTTTGAGCCCGAGATTGATGAAATGATCGAGACGATCATGGATTCAGAAAGGCTTATCTATGATGATATGAAAAGTGAAGCCGATATGCCATTGTATAATGGAGCACGTATGTCTAGATTGAAAGCACTCCTGGTTCTTCTCAACATGCAGGCAAAGTTTGGATGGAGTGACACTAGCGTCACAGCGCTTTTTAGGTGATCTATTACAATTAGTTTACTTTAATAAAACTCTAAATGTATAATGATCTGATAGATTTTTACACGACTGTATCGTATTTTTATGTTGTGTAGATTGCTTAAAGAGCACATACTACCAGCTGACAATGTGATGCCAAATTCCCGAGATGAAGCAAGAAAGATTTTGCGAAACTTGGGGATGGATTACAATTCTATCCACGCTTGTCCTAATGACTGCATTTTTTTCAGAGGGGAATACATAGACATGGAGAAGTGCGACGGACTATCTCTATAGTACGAGCAGAAGGAGCTTAAGGGATATGTGCGTCAAAAGGCACGTCCGGAGGGTAGCATGGCAGAAGGTTGGTTGGTATCAGAGTCCCTAGTGTACATTGGAGAGTGGCTAGACGGATTTGATAAAGCCCGGGACACGCTATGGCGAACCATAGATGATGAGCGCATATCTGGGATTGTCATGTGCAATCTCGGTGTTGAGAAGAAGATGACGGAAGATCTAGAGGCTAAAATCAACCGATTTTTCATGCTTCACAATCCAGTGATGCAAAAGTGGATTTCACAATATGAGGATGCAAAGCAAGAGCGACAAAGGGCACGAATCGAGTGGAGACGGGGAAGACGACCACCGATGCACTATCCGACGGTTCTGGAGAGCCTACCAACATTCATGAGCTTAAGATGGTTACACAACCAATTGAAAAGCGCACAACAATGCGGTGACGAAGTGACTGAGGAAGAGTGGGAGTACTCTCGGGGTTGCGCGACCAAGGTAAGTTTGCAATGTACGACTAGCTAGTGACTTTATTTCTAAACGTTTGAACGGCCACTCATAATCTTTGTTCGTTGTAGTATAAGTCATACACAGCAGCATGGTGTAAAGGTCGACATTTAGGGTGGAACGGATCGACAAAAAGCGTTTTACTCAAGATTGTGGAATCATGGAAAAATTTGAACAGTCTAGTCGACGACGTTTCTCTGATACAGATCCTGTGGTGGCGGAACTCACTTACTTCGGCACGCTTCAAGAGATTTTGAGGATCGATTACAGAGGATTTTTTGTCGACTTGTTCGACGTGCAATGGTTCAAGATAATCATGGAGGGTCGCAACGCTACTGTGCGTAGAGGAGAGTCTGGTTTTCTTGAGGTGGATTCTACTAAGAAATGGACTGACCTAAGAGACACTTTCGTACTACCCGAGCATTGTGAACAAGTAAGTATGTAAATAGTTAACATCCCCCTTTTACAAGTTATGTGCTTGAAAGCTCTCATGTAAGTTATGTGGCTCTGGCAGGTAATATTTCATCCTACAAAGTCTACATCAAACTGGTAGTACGTCATAGAGGTAGCCCCTCGTAGTGCAAGGACGTATGAAGGCTACCATGTGCCAATCACAACGGAATCAATGGAGGAGATCAGAGAAGATGCTCAATCAGAAGCCGCTGCGGTGGTGCCAGACGAGCATCAAGATGCTACTACTCTATATGGGGTGCATACAGAGGAGCTACAAAATGAAACAGAGGATATGTGTTTAAACAGAGAGCTCTATATAGATATAGGAAGTTATGCTGAGTTATGCGAGGATGAGAGAGAGATCTCTTAAAGCCACAAATATTGTATTTGAACAATTTTGCTCCGTGTTGTAAAAGCTCTGGCTCTCTAAGTACCTTCCATGGTGTATAACGCTCTTTTCTACTCGCGCTCACATCTTTTGATTGAAAATTCTGAGTTTTCGACTTGCCTCTTCTATCACTCAATTCATTGCGTCATTGTATTTATATGCGTCATTACGTCATTGTATTTAATGGTCTTTGCGTCATTGTCTACTCTATTCATTCAATATGAAGTTTAAATATTCGTGTGTTTAATGCAGGTATGGATGATGAGGAGTTTCTTTCTTCTTTGTCACCGTAGCAGAGACAGTGGTACGTGGAGCGTCATCGCTCTGGCGCATCATCGCGCGTTCCTACTCCATCCACATCTCCCTCTCTTTCGGAGCATTCGGCGCGCTCCGAAGCTTCGGCGTCGACGAGACGATCTTCACACTCGTCTAGACACCGGCGCTCTAGTGGTGGCGGTGGCGGTTATTGTGGGGATTCCGCCGCCGATGCCTGCACACCGCCTCGTGTTCGACAAGGCTCTTTACCCTCCCCTTCTTTGCCCGCCCCCACCCCAGCCACAACATCACCATCTACGCCAGGTTTTGCGCGGCTGACTGTTCCTAGCAGCTACACACCTCTACCTACTCCGCCAGGAGCCACCCCACTCGACACTCCTCGCTTCGGGGCGTAGACGCCGGTGGAGACACCTGACATCCGTACCCCAATCGACACGCCACTAGAGACCCCTGTCGGGACACCTAGGTTCACGCGTCACCGGCCAGAGGGCTTGCCTTACTCCGTCTACTTCAGCGGCGGCATCATCATGGATGATGACGGCAAGAAGGTGATCTCGCGCATGCGTGGTCTTTGCTCTCAGCTGTTTAGACACTACATACTAAACAAATGGAGTGAAGTACCAAGTGATTTAAAAGACAGAGTCATCAGCATACTTCATGATGAGTTTCCTGTTCCAACACGGGATCAGCGCTTCAATGAAGACCTGATGAAGATTCGAATGCGCGAATACTGCAAAAACAAGCGTTCCGAAGTGCAAAAAGCAATCAAGCATGGGTGGAACAGGCCAGATTGGCTGGCCAAAGAAGATTGGAAGAATGCGAAGAAAGCAACGCGCGGGAATCCCGACAAGTGGAAGCAACAAAAGGATGCAGCCAGAGCGCGAGTAGAGGCAAGGAGCTCGCACCACTTGGGGAGCGGTGGATGGGCATCATTTGAGGCCGATTTTGTAAGTGTTTTCGCATTGCTCTTTATGTTCGATAGTTTAGGGTTTATGAGTTTTTTAATTCTAACATAACAAAATCTTTGTATGTTTTGACAGTGGTCGATGACAGGACGTGATCCCACACCGTACGAGCGTGAGTACGCAGGCAGGAAGGGCTTAAACCCCCTGATGGACATTCTCAGTTCTCGCGGCGGCATGGTTAGTATTAGGGTTTACTCTTTTCTATTTTTTGTATTGTTTTATAAATGTCGTTATATGTTTATACTTACTGAAAGCTGTCTTATTGTCTTTTTTTGCAGAATCCGACAGATACGCCGCTTGGACGCGATGAGACGTCTGACTAGACGACGTCAGTTTAGCCGTAGCTAGATAGCATTAGTTTAGGGTTTCTCATAGCTTATGTATCATGAGACGGATTTTATACGTCTTTTTGAACCATGTATATTATTACATTTGTCACCGCAGTTCATTTTGCCAATCAATTCTTTATGCCTATGATGTTGTACAATTGTCATTATTACATTTGCCAATCAATTCATTTTGCCTATGATGTGTACAATTGTCAATTTTACGCTTGTCAATTTTGCAAACAATGCGTCTTGTGGGTGACTATTTTGGGTCTATTATCTACCCTTGCACTTTTTTTAAAAAGTGAATCAAGTACAATATGGTTGATGGGTGGCAGGGCATTCAATGCCCTGTCACCAAAAAAAAATTCTATCGGGCGTCGCTATAACCGTCGCTATTTATGGCTCTGGAGCGTCGCTATAGACTTCTGTGTAAACGTCGCTATAACCGTCGCTATGAGCGTCTCTATATAGTGACGCTTATAGCGACGCTCTCGTAGCGACGCTATTAGCGACGCCAGGGGTTATAAAAACCCAGTGTATTTCCGTCGCTAACAGCTTCACAAGAGCACACAACCTCTTGTAGTGGGATTCAAATTTCTCTTGTGGGAGCGAGTGCTAAAGAGACGGAAGGGAAGATGTTCAAAATAGGGCAAGTCTGTATGGGCAGTTATTTGCGCTCTAGAAGAAGACAGTTACATTGACGTTGATGGAGTTGGGCTGATTTTCTGAAAGTCATCAAAATTCATATGTTTCCCTAGAAGAAGCAAAAGAGGACACATATCCCGATTGGACAAGAAGATTTGGATGTACCAGAGGATTATCTGAGAGACATACAGAAGGAAGAAGTGGAAGATGAACCAGATTTATTATCACAGATGAGTATTCTCTAACCATGTAACTGTCGATGACTATCTTTCTCAGAATATGAAGGTCGAAGTTATGGCGGAATTAGTCTGTTTCTATGTTCTGTTCCAGTTCCATTCTGATTCCTGTGTTTTTCTGTTCTGAATGTCTTTGCCTACAACATTGCTCCTTCCTAGCCGTCATGCAAACTTTCTTAGCTTTCGAAGTGTTGCGTTGACTTTTCCATTCAAAACTAGGCGTATCTATTCTAGGTTCCTCAATTATTGGTTCTTCTATTTCTTTTTTAGCTTGCACTTGCGATAACCTGTATAGGTATCACTGTTTCATTTTCAGAACCACTACTTGACGCGATTGCCTCTAATATGTTCAACATTGTTTTCACCACTTTATTTGGACTTTTTGAGTAATCATTAATCAAATGATTGATGCCACAATCTAGACAGTATACATTCACTCTAATGACCTTTGTATGAGGATAGTCTTTCATAAGGTGGTCACCACCACACTTGTAGCATGGTCCTCATGGTTGTCGAGGTGCTCTTGGAGCCGCTCATTGTTGATAGGCAGGCCTTTGTCCTATTAAGCCACCAATGGCTATGAACAATAAATTTCTCTCATCTAATTGTATCTGACTTCTCCTGAAGTATGAGTTGTTGTTGGTCGTCCAACATTCTCAATCATGCCCCAAGGTTCTGGTGCTTTTGGCTCTTTGGGTGGATAGTATGTTGAACTAGCCATATATCCACTCGCCTCTTCGTAATATGCGGACATAGGCACTAAGGCTTGTTCCTTCGGTTCTTCTACATTGGGTGCATACCTAATGCCTACTCGTCTTGCTCCTGGGAAAGGTGGTTGTTACCCCAAAATAGGTTATGGTTGTTTAACCCCTACTGGTCCTGGAACATGTCCTGATGTATACCTAGGCATTGATGGTACTTGAGGAGGTCCTTCTTGGACTGGTGGGACATACTATTGCTCTCTCACATATCCCTTGTTGTAGTAACATTGTTTCTTCACATGGTTTGTCCATTTTTGTTTGATGGCACACTACTTTGGTTGCTTAGCTTGTGGCTTAGCAAATGGGCTTATCCTTTTAAGCACTTCTTCAATAAGTTGCTCCTGACTTACAACTGCCTCGCTCTTTTGTGCTGATTTTGTGGACTTTGAACCACTATGCTGTGATGATAAATCAGCATCTAAGTCTTTATAGTCACCTTCCTTGTAGACAACACAGTTGTCTACTAGATATAGGGCTTCTTTGGTCAACTCGTTTAGAGTTGAGCTCTTTTTCATATGCAGACCCTTCTCAAGGTCCGAATTCCACACTCCTTGAGACTGTGTTGGTACCTCTTCCACACAAAAAAAGTTGACGTATCTCTTCAATCTTAAGGCAGCTTTTTGTACGGATTCTCCTTCTTTTTGCTTGAACTTATGGATTTGTGAGACAGTATTATGAGCATTCCCTCTTTGAGAGAATTCCTCTATAAACTCGTCAAATACCTTCTCCACTGACTTGAAATCTCTATGTTCAACAGAATCAAACGAGGTGGCAGCATCCTCCACCCAAATCCTACAAACTGCATGGGAAATTTTAGGGCTTTGTCTCAACTCTAATGATTCCCACAAGTGCTGCCACGTGATCCCTTGGATCCTTGTTTTTGAAATATTTTTTGTTAATCCATTTTTGGACTTGAGATGGTATGATTCTACCGTGATCCATCAATCTAAGCATAGGATCCCCCATTCCTCCTCTATTAGCTCTTTTTGGCCTAGGATATGGTACGTGTTCCTCACCTAGGGGTGCTCCTAATCCATAATCCTTGAATGGTCTAGCAACTGGTCGTTCCTCTACTCAGACCGTTTCTTCTCGCTCTTGTTCTTGTTCTCAATGTCGTTCTTCAGTCTTGGTCGGTTTGATGTTCTTGTTCTGCTCTCATCTTGGTATTGCTGATGGAGTGATGGTTTTAGTGGTGCTTCTAGCCCTGACATGGCTTCATATCCACCCCCTTTTGTGTTCAGATCTGGTGTTGCAAACTGCTCAAGCTATCCTTGAAATGGTAGTGGTGAGGTTTGTAAGTTCTCAGGGTTGGGAAATGGCTGTCTATTTGATTGGGAGTGGTGTCGTAATCATCTGAGAAGGGATTTATATTTGCTAGGGGTTTTTATGGGCATATGCTTTTCTTCAAAAGCCTATGCCAACAATTCTGGCGTTATCACTCTCTCTACATCTTCTGGGTAAATTGCTCGTATTCTCATCCATACTTATCAACAAAAACCATATGGGCTCCAGTTGCAGAATCATATAAAAACAAGTACAAGAGTTTGTCTTTGCTTAATTCATTCACATGGGGTTCCATGCAATGGTAGTAAGAGATAACTCTCCCATCCCTGTGCTTGTAAATCCCAATATCGTGAATTGTAGCCACTCTCACTACTCTCTTGTCATGAATGTAGAAGGCTCCATGATGATTGAGTTTAGGATGCAATTCTTGGGTCTCCATAACCATCTTCCCTTTTGTTACATTGTCTCCATATCGATTGTAATTTTTCGGGTCTTTGACAATGAGTTAGTGGTTTTCCTCCTCATTATGTAGAACCTACCACCATCATCATTTACTATGAAAACTGCCAATTCTCTAACTAGTCGTTCTTCAATACAGATGCATTGACATCCTTAAACGTTTGCATACACTAGGGCTCCATGGGCGTTTGTTCCCTTTAGGAAGATTATCGTATATTTTGGTATGTTTAAGTTTTTCTGGGAGGTGTTACCCCCCATAGTCCCTTTTTGTTGGAAACCTCCAAGTTGTTTGGTTAGCCATCCAATGATATGATTCGTTGAAAGAGGTATCAGTATCACTGCCTTCTTCTATGATTGGTGCTAACGAATCTATCTTGGCTTGGTTTACACTCTCTTTTGTTGACACTAATCTAGCATGATCTCATCCCACTCTCCGATTTTTTTTTAAGACACCTACCGGATCTCAAATTCATCAAATCTTCCAAACAAACAACTATCAACCTAAACCCCTTACCTTGGAAGTCTGTTTGCAGCTGCTCTTTGCTTTGATTTTCTTTCAAATCGCTTCCCTCGAACTTGTAAAGTATTTTTTACTCCAAAATGATCTCCACTTGCATATTCCTTGGTTCCAGCTATTTAGACAAAACTTTCGACTTTGCAATTCTTTGTCAAAATAGTGATTCCTACTTTAGTACTCTACAATGTTGATCGGTATAACTACAGGGTTAATCCCAAACAAACAATTGTATATAAGGAATTGATTCCCTATGTGAGCTCTATGCACTGATTTTAAAAGACAGATGGCATCCTAGGGTCACAAGGAATTCTCGTGTGGGCTGGTTGAAACCTCTGTATGGCTCCTATCTACCTAGAGACTTCATTCGCATATGATGTCTCTATGCTCAGAATTGGCCCTAACTTTAGGTTTAGACTCTCCTTGATATTCTCTATTCACACAGGTCTATCACCCCTAATTCCGTTCTTAGTTGTTGTCAGCTTATCTGGGAGGTTTTCTAAGTCAAAGATGATCCAAATTAGATGAAACTTGGTCTCTAGGCTTGTTTTGTGGTACCAAACACTCTTGTAAGCTTTGATGTCAGCCCTTGTCTCAAAAAATGGCCCTCAAACATCATACGCGTATGATGTCTTCTATGTCAAGATGAGGTGAAACTTTCTCCAAAGGTCCTCCATCACCAAGCAACATCAGATTTCAAAACTCAATTTCAACTCTTTTTGTGCTAGATATGATCAATTCATGCATTCACTTTTCCTTTATCCATCACTTGGCCTTTGCAAGCCCAAAAGTGCTTCTAATTCAATGGAAATTTGTCTATCTTCTTCTTATATGCTCTAGAACACAAGGGTGTACTCAAATGTGTATTTTTTTCAAAACTCAATTTCAGTAGTTTTGTGCTAGATATGATCAATTCATGCATTCACTTTGCCTTGATCTCTCACTTGGCCTTTGCATGTCCAAAAGTGCTCCTAATCAAATGAAGTTTTGCCTATTTTCTTCTTAAATTCTCTAGAACACAAGGGTGTACTCAGATGTGTCTTTTGACCCCAAATATGGCCTCTAACTCTTCGTAGGTGTATGATGTCTAGCTCGTCAGAATGAAGTTCTCTTTCTACCCCAGGTGCCCTAGATGTGTACAGCATGCACATGTGCTCACAATAAATTTTAGAAGCCAAACTTGCACAGAATCATCACTTTTTACCTTTTCCTTCTCTAAAATTGTAAAATCTCTTTGAAATTCAAAAATAATTGCTCCAATGAGGTGAAAATTTGCCAATAAGCTCAAAGCAACGTAAAACCCTCCTATGTGGTTAGTTGATCAATTGCACCTTTAGATTTGTCCTTGAGACATCATACGCGTATAATGTTAAGTCAGTGTCTTTTCCACTCTGAACTCTTTTCCACTCTGAACTGGTCCAAAATGCTCTCTAGAGTTTCATTACTTGATTTTATGCCTTATCAAGAGTTTTCATATCCCATGAAGCTTAAACAAAGCAATTTTCTAAATTTCACTCTAATGTTTCTCGCATTTTGTGTTTCAAGCACCAAATGTTGGTCAAACCTCAAGTCTCAAAGTGTACTTGGGTAAAACCTCAGGGGGTGCACTATGCAATCATGTTAATGTATAACGTGAGTTCGAAAGGAGGGGTTTTAAAATACAAAAATTTTAGCCAATTTAACAGAGATACATTATATTTAATTTTGGAAAATTTTTGTGAAATATGAGGTCATTTTACTCATTTAGACATGTTAAAAGAGGGGTTTTTTTAATACCCCATGAACGCACGTTATATAAGGGGTACTGAATGGTGAACCCCATGAGGGTAAAACACCCCTTTTGAACACTCTAGTGCAGCCACTTTTGTCAAACTTGGCCTTCTGATAGCCCTCAGGACATCGTACACGTATAATGTCTGGAGTTGAAGAATATGTAAATTTACTCAGCAAATCTCTTGCATATGCTTTCTTATATACTCAGCATCACTCTGTCATGCACAAATATCCTCAAAATCTTGTTTGTTGCATTTTTTTCCCTAAAAATCAAACTTCTTCGAGATTTTAAACGCAAACAAGCACACAAGCAAATAAATATGTGATGAATAGCTATAGATCATAATCAGCTCCTCCTTTCTAAAACTACTCCTACACATCATGCGGGGTGTTTCATTTATGATTAGAAAAATGTTTCACTACCTCACATGGACTAGCTAACACTAGCTATAGATCATAATCGGCACCTCCTTTCTAAAACTACTCCTACACATTATATGGGGTGTTGCATTTATTATTAGAAAAATGTTTTACTACCTCACATGGACTAGCTAATACTTTTATCACCTCACAAATCACTCACACACCATCAACACTAAAATACGACTAATAGTACCTACAATAAATAATCTAGGCGAGTCACATGCTCCCTAGAACCTTCTAAGATCTCAAGATTCCAACTTCCAGATCCTACCTAAAATAAGATAAAAAGATTCTGACAAACCAGAGGACTTCTACCTCGTAGGACTAGTCTAAGGTCACCTACTTAGGTCTCTCATCCCAAAGAACAGTGCCAATGTTTTCAGATATGCCGCGAGCAAACGCTAGCATAGAGAGAACTATACCAACATACCAAATGTCGTCCAAGAACGTAGCGTGACCCGTAGGCACGTAGAAACAAGCAGATGGTTTTCAAACACCTATTGAGCACCTACTTGACCTTATAATGGCAATCACTACTCAAGGAAATCAAATCCAAACATCTTATTACCAAGAGGTCACTACCTTATGGACTCTGACCCTATATCCCACCTATAATCACTTGGTGCAGTGAACGCATGTGAAGACACACAGTCTATTATGGTCATTGATTCTCAACATGCATGATCCTAATGTGTAGCTCTTCTTGCCATGATTCTACTGATATGAAGAAATCTCAAAATAGACACACGGTTTGCAAGATAACTCACTCAAAAGCTCATGGGAGCTTGCCTCACGGCAGAACCAAAAACTTGCAAATTTGGCATTGGTGCCTAGCCCTCACCGTAGCTAACTCGCTGATGGTGTTTCCTCCACAATGGCTACTCCATAGTCGGTGCAAAGAATAGAAGGCCTCTCTCTCTCTCTCTCTCTCTCTCTCTCTCTCTCTCTCTCTCTCTCTCTCTCTCTCTCTCTCTCTCTCTCTCTCTCTCTCTCTCTCTCTCTCTCTCTCTCTCTCTCAGAGTCACGACACACAGTAGATGCAAAAGATTGATTAATTAAAAGTCTCCCTTAGGGTTACAAAACTTTGGCTTTTATACCTCACTCTTGAGAGGTACATTCTCATCAAAAATAATATCTCATCTAATACAAAAGGTTCTGCTTGTCCATCAAAATTTAATATTACAAAAATGGGTGTTTCTTCAGTCAACAAGTATCCATCTATGGTAGGTAAGAATCTCCCCTTCAACTTTGTTACCTCTATCATTTGAGAAAATGTTGAGTAAAAGCTGAAGCAAAATCTATAATCCCTAAAATCACTTGTGAGAAAATACAAACTGATGTAACCTAATCTCATCTCCTAGAGAAACAAATATTTCCCATATGGGTGATGACAAATGTGATCATTTGATGCTTGCTACTAAAAACACCTCTCAGACAAGCGACCCTAACCCTAACAAAGATGATGGGAAAAGTAATATTGGATAGGATGGTGTTGTTATCAGTGAAATTTGGTCTGGCACAAACATCCCAATAACAGAGTTGAGATGGGGATTTGTCATGGAGCTATATTGTCAATAGAAGCTCTAAACTATGGATGGCACACAATTGGAAATAAAAATATATTTTCTTATCACATTGGTGCAACGAAAGTGTATTGTCCATAGCAGAGGGCACAAGAAGGTATGGAAGATTTATCAGGTGCAAGGCAAGGGACTGAAGAAAATGTGGAGATCTTGGGCAGGCAAGAGGTAGTAGTGGTGTATGTCTGATGAGGTTTTCTAGGTGAGAAGGGCTCCAGAATGGGCCGAATGGAATGGCAGGTGAAAGATGTTCACAAGGGTCAATTTTTTGCTAAATGTGTAGGGATTGAAGTGTTGAATGAGTTGGTCTAGGCGTCTCATCAAACGGAGCTATGGTTAGCAAGATATGGATGTGTAAAGTTGTGGTGCATTGCAGAACCTAGACGGATAGTGCAAGTGATGACACATGATCAAAGCAGGTTTCAACAGATAGATGTGAAGAGCTTGAAATATCGAGTGTGTCAGTCTTTTCAGATCATCAATTGGAGCCATATTGAGGGAGATATGATCAGTTGAAATTTTACGAAGGGTCGAGCTTGGTTGCATTGGAAAATGTGCCATCATACATTTTTTGGGCCTTGACCAAGTTGTAAAGAGAACTGGACAACGTATGTAGCTAGCAGGAAGCAAAACTTGTCAAATGGAGTTGCGAAGGCCAAGATATTACAGGATGGAGTTGGTGCCAGTTGACGTGCTGGATAACTTTTTTTAGTTTTGGTCAAAAAGTGCAAGGTGTGAGCTTTCTCCTACAGGCACTTGAGTATGAGTCAACGAGGGAAAATGTGGAACTATCCCACATGTAGTGGTGCAATGCTGTAGAGCTACTTAAAGCTCGTCTCATGAATTATAAACATTTGATTCCATGTTTGCATTACATCTCTCTTGTTTATGGGGAGCTTGTGATGGGTTAGCAACTACTCAAGATCGTGTTTATGAGTCCAAGTTAATCTATCATGGAGCCTAATTTTCTTGATTGATAATCTAGAATAAACACACTCATTGTGTGCATGATTTCTTTCTTTCATCCACCCTAGCTAGCACGATCCCATTTTCATCAAGTGGTATCAGAGCTTTAGGTTATGCTAGCTAGGTTTTTCATTATGCATTAGTGTGTTACTGATTACAATCTCCATTAGAGGGATTAATATTTCATAATTATCGTTACGATCCATCGGCATTCTCCATAACTAGTTGCATCTCTCACTAATTAAGCCCTAATCTACCTATGTGTGGGCATGTCCTTGGCACACCCAAGAGGCGACTACCCTCCATGGCTAGGTAGGCTTGATTAGGGAGAGGATTAGTATCCAATTATGTGTTTGCATTTTGGTTGTTTTGTGTCAATTTTTTTAGTGACTTGCACGTTCAATTAGTCATTCCCTTCTTGCATTCATCAAAAAATAATCATCTCATCCCAAAGCTCTCCTCGGAATCTCTCCATAGAGCCCTCGATTGCCCCATTCCGACATTAGAAGCTCCTCAAGATCACCATTTTTCCACCAAAATTAGGGGGTGTGTGTGTGTGTGTGTGTGTGTGTGTGTGTGTGTGTGTGTGTGTGTGTGCGTGTGTGTGTGTGTGTGTAGCTGTGCCAAATCCAAGCTCATATTACTATTATTAGGGATTTTTCACAAGCAAGCCCACATGGGCTCCTTGCTTAGGAAGCTAGAAATAAAGCCTTTGACTTGAGTTCATGTGCTCAAATCCCATGAGCCTAACTTAGGCACCATATCTCTTGTTTATGGTGAGCTTGTGATGGGTTAGCAACTACTAAAGATTGTGTTTATGAGTCCAAGTTAATCTATCTTGGAACCTAATACGCTTGAGTGATAATCTAGCGTACACACACTCATTGTGTGCATGATGTTTGTCTTTCATCCAGCCTAGCTAGCACTATTCCATTTCCATCAGAAAGGTTGGAGTGCTTGGCAAAGCCAAAAGCGGAGAGATTTGCAAGACTTTAAGTCGTGGTTTTACAAGATGGGGATTGGATCCCAGAGCATCAAGTGAGAGGTGTTCAAAGTAGGGAAAAAAAGTTTACAATGTTTATGAGACTTTGGAGATTTTTGGAGGGGCCACTCAAGGTGGGCATGCTACATGTCATTGTGACTTAACCAAATGCACGGATGACAACCACAAGCGTGGGGTACTTGTACAAGACCGTGAAGGCCATTAGGGTGTGCATGAGAGAGAGGGAGGCCTCTCCCATGGTGAGCTATGGAAGATCTCGTGAGGGTGCTGCTAGGAGTAGCCGATGGTGGATTATGTTGAAGGAGGTGGCGAAGGTGGTTTCACATGCAGCGGGGGTCGTCCACAGGCTGTTGGGGTTATGCGAGCAGTGATGATGTGGTGGGCCTGATTGGGGTGCAATTCCCACTGCCATGAGTCCCAAGTTGTTTTCAAGACAAAGTGGGGGAGCACCGACGGCGCCCTCGAAGCTCCCATAAGGGTTGCTCACACGATGTCTTGGAGGGCAGAGTGCCAACACATGCAGGAAGTTGTTCACATGCAGTTAGGGAAGGGAATTGTCTGAGGTTTTGTGCCATGTAGGATATACCAAAAATGAGGTGTGACACTTGTGTGTAATTCAAGAACATGCCAAATGGGACTCAAGTTGGACGGCACAAGCAGAGGACCCAAATTGTTTTTCTTTTGGGAAGTTTAGTGACTCCTATAAGAGAGAGTTCATACAATTTGTAAGGGCTTTTGCCATTGGGGCCATGGGGGCCATGGTTTTCTTACAGATTGGAGGCTATTGATCCGAATTTTGCTTATGCAAAGCCAGGATGCCTGCCAAAGTTTGTGTTGAGCTCGCCGAGGAGTGTGCTGGCTTGGAGCTGTTGTACATGGTCATTTTGAGCATACTGAAGCCATCATTTTGTGTCGATTCCCCCTTCTCTTCTCTGCTTGTGTGTGTGTGTGTGTGTGTGTGTGTGTGTGTGTGTGTGTGTGTGTGTGTGTGTGTGTGTGTGTGTGTGTGTGTTTATGGGCTTCTTGTGTGTGTGTGTGTGTGTGTGTGTGTTTATGGGCATGCGTTGGCAAGTGCCCCCCCCCCCCCCCCCGAGGTCGAGTTGTGAAAAGAGGAAAAGAGAGAGTTTGTGTGTGTGTGTGTGTGTGTGTGTGTGTGTGTGTGTGTGTGTGTGTGTGTGTGTGTGTGTGTGTGTGTGTGTGTGTGTGTGTGTGTGTGTGTGTGTGTGTGTGTGTGTGTGTGTGTGTGTGTGTGTGTGTGTGTGTGTGTGTGTGTGTGGAAGGCAGTGAATTGAAGAGTGTTTGGCCTTGCTTAGAGTTGCAGCAAGTGTGTGCGTATGATTGTGTGAAAACCGAGGTTTGCCTAAAAAATGGTGTTGTGTTTGAAGGTGTTATCTAGTGGATTGGGGTGTTGTCATCCTGGGCTATAGAGAGGCGTTTGTTTGTGTTTTGGGTGTGTTCCCGTTTCCCTCTTTCCATCTTTTAGTGCCCCCACTGAGGGGCACACCGATTTCCCATGCTGATATGTTCGTGATTAAACATGTGGCAAAGTTTGGCTTTGATTTGCAATGGTGATGAAGATGTGGACAAATGGTTGGCATATTTTCAGCTTTTTATGTTCTCATTGTGGATGGCGAGTGATGAAGAAAATTTGCAGATGGTTAACTGCTGATGCACAGACATGCAAAGATATGGTTCAGTGGTTTGAAGAGTGTGGATCGAGTCTTTTGTCAGGAGCTGCAGAGTCAATTTCTGAAGCGGTTTTGAAAGGTGATTACTCCGATGGAGACTGGAGCAAATCCAACGACACTATGCTAAGATGTAAGTGAAGAGTTTTCAAATTTTTTGGAGCAATTTCAAGTGTGTTGGAAGTAGGTAGATACTACTACGGGAGTTAAAGGCAACCGCTACTTAAAGTTGTCAAAGTTTCTTGAGTGCTTGTATCCAAAGATCGGAGAAAAGGTGGAGTTTGGTGCGGACAGCTATGAAGATATGGTCTATCTTGTCAAAGTGAAGAGCAAAAAAGTGAAGTGGAAATTGGAGTTAGAATTGTTGAAGCATGTTGATTACATGTCGGCTACGAAGGCACCGTGTGTTATGCATCAGTCAAAGATGGTTCCAAATGTTCAGCATGTTGTGGTAAGGCCTGTAATTGATTTTGTTCCTTTGAAGTTTCCAATTTATGATGTGCATGTGCTGGTAAATATGAGCTTGTCAAAGAGGATAAGAATTCCATTGAAGAGGGCATGTGTGCGAGGGAAATAGCAAGTGTTTCCAAGAGCATCTTGAAGAGGTAAAAGATATTTTCTTGAAGCAAGTACATGAAGAGGTAGCAGTGTAACCAGGTTGCAAATGCAAAGTGCCTAGAAGTGGACGAAGAAATTGTGCAAAACCAAGAGGGTGGTTAAGCTTCTGTAAAGCAGCAAGAGGATGAGGATGTTGATACGGAGTTGATGTATGGTGTTGATGATTATGAAGATACAAGCTTGAGTTTCTAGGAGACGATTGAGAAGGATAAAGCGGATGAGTCCACATCCTACAGTGAGGAGACAAAGTCTGATAATCTGGTGTTGGTAAGGGTAAATATGCCTTGTTTTCTATCTGTTAGTGTGACGGTAGCCAATGTGAAAGAGGATCAGATTGAAGTGTTGAAGCTTGTGTAGGAAGATATGGAATCAAAGGTGACATGCAGCACCATGTATATGACGATGTTGATGAAGGTTGCGGTGAAAAGTGCTATAGCAGTGAGATTGGTTCGAAGCTGTGTGAAGAAGGGTGAGGCTGAGTTTATGGATAGCAAGGCCGAGATGCTGACCAGAGGGAGGAGCAGTTGTTGTTGTCTACAAAGTGCATTGGTGATGTGGTGGATACAAGTTCTTTGGACCAGATATGCTTTGAGGATCAGGCTGATTGGGGGTTTGATGAGCCAGTGGTTGTTATGGATGAAAAGACATAGGTGCTTGTTGATAGGTCTTTGACCAAGCTACAAGTGATGCGAGGGTTAGCCCCTCCAAAAGAGGAGATTATGATGGATGATCAAGGTTATGCTATGGTTATTCAACAAAAGGCATATGTGCAGAAGTGTTTGTATCAACCGCAAATTTTTTTGGAGGAGGTCTCTTGCATGGAGAGCCTCACTTTATATGGTTTGGAGGGAGGTTAGGTATGTGAGATGATGTGTTCGTTGAGCAGGGTGGTGAGCACGATGGTGCTCCATTTGAAGCTTCTTGGATGCAAGTGGATGCTTCGATTGGTGAAAGTAAGACATGGGCGGCTTATGAGCATGATTGGCTATGTGCTGGGGTAAAGCACGATGGGATGCAATTATATGTGGATGGACAGAATCACTGCCAAATCTTTGATCCAGGTAGAAACTATGAGGTGATGCAGGGGGTGGGGCAACCCCCTTGAGGTTTGGCACTAGGCTGGAATAAGATTGTAAATATGTTTTGGATTTCTCACAATGTTTGCAGTTTGTAGAAGAATAAAACAGTTTTGTGATTGAACATAAATGTTCAACAAGGGGGTTGAGTAAAGTGTGTTGACCATAGCAAAGGGCACAAGTAGGTATGGATGATCTAGCAAGTGCAAGGAAAGGGATAGAAACAAACGTGGAGATCTTGGGCAGACATGAGGCAGCAATGGTGTATGTCTGATGAGGTTTTCTGGGCGAGAAGGGCTCCAAAATGGGCCAAATGGGATGGTAGGTGAAAGATGTTCACAAGGCTTTTCTTTTTCTTGGATATGTAGATCTTGAAGTGTTGAGTGAGTTGGTCCAAATGGCTCATCAAGCAGAGCTATGGTTAGCAAGTATGGATGCTTAAAGTTGGAGTGCATTGCAGATCCTAGACGGATAGGGCAGGTGACGACGACTGGCCAAAGCGGGTTTTAACAAATGTGAAGAGCTTGAAATATGGAGTGTGTCGGTCTTTTTGGATCATCAATCTGAGCCTAGACAAGGGAGCTATGATTAGTTGAAATTTTGCTAGGGGTCGATCCTGAGCCGATTTGGTCGCATTGGGAAATGTGCCATCATGCATTTTTTGGCCTCAACCTGGTTCTAAAGGGTAGTGGATAGCATATAGAGCTAACGAGAAGCAACAGCTCGTCAAACGGAGTTGCAGAGGTCAAGATATTGCAATGCCGGATATTTTTTCTCAGTTTGGTCGGAAAGGTTGGAGTGCTTAACATAGTCAAAAAGCGGCAAGATCTACAAGAGTTGAAGTCGGCAATGTGAGCTCTGACTGTGGGTTTACAAGATGGGGATCGGAGATCACAGAGCATCAAGTGGGAGGTATTCAAAGCAAGACAAAAAAAAGTCTTTTTTTGAAATTTTTATGAGGCTTTGGAGGTTTTTGAAGGGGCCACTCAACATGGGCATGCCACGTGTCACTAAGACATAACCCACATGTGCGGACAACAGCCAGAGGTGTGGGGTAGTTATACAAGACCGTGAAGACCATTAGGGTGTGCATAAGAAAGAGGAGGACTCTCCCATGCTGAGCTATAGCAAATCCCATGAGGGCACTGCACTGGTGCTGTTGGGCATAGTCGACGGAGGATTTTGATGAAGGTGGTGGCGAAGGTGGTGGCGCAAGCGGTGGGGGTCGATCAACGGCCGTTGGGGTTGCACATGCAGTGATGATGTGGGGGGTGTTACGAAATAAGACGTAGCTAAATAGATATTTGAGTAGATTACTTAATGGAGAGAGATAGATTTCACACACAAGAGATTATAGAGTAGAGAGAGAGAGAGAGAGAGTACACACGATATACGTGGTTCACCCAATGTGGGCTATGTCCACGGAAAAGCAGCCACTCAATGGCTTTAGTACTTCAAAACAAGAAGTAGTTTACAAAGGGATTATACCCTTAATGGAGCTCCCGCCTTGCTTCACTCTCACCACCTCACACTCACCTTGTTGTATCAACTTCACACTATGAAATGTGTGTAGAAATGGCCTCCTTTTATAGGCCAAAAGGGCTGCCCTCTCTTATGAGAGACAGCCATGTGTAGCCGCCCTTGTGCGAATAAGTCCAAATCGGACCCTCCAATCCGCCCATGTGTGGCCGCCCTTGAGAAGACAAGTCCGCTTTTGAATTCGGCCACCGACCAACCGACCGGTTGTTTTTCGACCACTTTCCGGCATGTATGTAGCCGCATGTAGCCGCATGCTTCGTGCTCAAGCGGTAGGCCTGCATGTAGCCGCATGCTTCGTGCTCGTTCCATGATTGTCCTGTTCATCCTTTCCGAAATCCCATTTTGTTGAGGTGTCCTTGGGGTTGTCCTTTGCCTCCGAATTCCATTGCTAGCACAAAAGCTTTCAAAAGCTTGGCTGCAATATTCGCCTCCATTGTCAGATCTGAGGCATTTAACCTTGGTACCTGTTTCATTTTCCACAAAGGCTTTCCACCTTTGAAATATGGAAAATACATCCGATTTATTCTTCATGACATAAACCCATGTTTTTCTACTCGCATCGTCTATGAATGTTACATAGTACAATGAGCCACCAAGTGATGGTGTACTTGCAGGACCCCAAACATCAGAATGAACCAACTCAAGTTTTTTATTTTTTCTTTCATTTCCTGATTTTTGAAATTTTACCCTCTTTTGTTTACCATAAACACAATCTTCACAGAACTCTAAGTCCACTTCTTTCAAACCTGGTAGAAGCTTCTTTGTTTGAAGGATTTGCATTCCTTTGGCACCCATATGCCCAAGTCGATAGTGCCACACCGCACTGTCAACTTCTGTAGTTGCTGCACAAGCTGAAGGTTGCGTGCTAACAGTACACAAGTAAAGTGTATCGACTTTTTCTCCCTTGGCAACCACCAAAGACCCCTTTGAGATCTTCCACCGTTTGTTTCTGAATGCAATGTTGTGACCTTCATCGTCCAATTGTCCTGTAGAGATCAAATTTTTGCGAAGAGAAGGAACATGCCTAACATTTTAAGCTTCCATTCATTTCCGTTAGCAGTTTTGACAGAAACTGTACCTTTGCCGACAATCTCACAAGCTTCATCATCTCCCAAGTATACATACCCAAAATTACCTTTGGTGTAGTCTTGGAAATGTCACTTGTGTGGTGTCGCATGGAATGAAGCCCCGGAATCTACTATCCAGGAATTAGACACATTGTCTAATGAGAGAATTAGAGCATCGTGCTCTACTTTACCTGCCACATTGGCCTCCGATGTTGGCTTGTTGTTTTGAGACTCTGTCTCCTTCTTCTTCTTGGACCAGCAATCCTTCTTGACGTGGCCCTTCTTGCCGCAATTCCAACATTCAAGAACTGACTTTGTGCGTGACTTGCTCCGCCTTGAGCGATCACGAACCTTTTGGTTTTTGAACCTCTCCTTAGCCTTCCTCTTGTTTCCACTGATAGTGTAGCACTTGATGATTCTCCTATGCTTTTCCTTCGCATTTCCTCGCTTAGGAGAACACCCACAACATCATCAAACTTAAGAGTATTTGTGCAAGAGATAGAATTACTTACAGCCATCACAAGGCTGTCCCAACTATCCGGTAGAGATGATAGTATAAGGAGAGCTCGCACTTAGTCATCAAAATTGATTTTCATTGATCGAAGTTGACTTATGTTTGTGTTAAAGTCATTTAGGTGTTCTGCAACTGAACCATTCTCTGCCATCTTTAGATTGACCAAGCGCTTCATAAGAAATACCTTATTGGATGCCGATGGTTTCTCGTAAAAGTCGTCAAGTGACTTCATCAAGTCCTCCGTGGTCTTCATCTCCGAAACATTGAAGGCCACTGCTACCGCCAAGCTTAACCGGATTTTTCCCAGTTCCTTTCGATCAAGGACAATCCATTCTTCATCTACCATTGTTGCGGGCTTCTTCGCAAGACCGCTTAGTGGCAAATAGAGGTCCTTCTGGTAGAGATAGTCTTCAATCTACATCTTCCAATGTTGGTAGTTTTTGCCGTTGAACTTCTCAATCTTGAGCTTCCCTTCCTCCGCCATAACTCCCACTCAATTCAAGGAATCCTTTCCTTGAGATAATTTAGCTACGAGCAACCTTGCTCTGATACCAGTTGTTAGGAAATAAGACGTAGCTAAATAGATATTTGAGTAGATTACTTAATGGAGAGAGATAGATTTCACACACAAGAGATTATAGAGTAGAGAGAGAGAGAGAGAGAGAGTACACACGATATACGTGGTTCACCCAATGTGGGCTACGTCCACGGAAAAGCAGCCACTCAATGGCTTTAGTACTTCAAAACAAGAAGTAGTTTACAAAGGGATTATACCCTTAATGGAGCTCCCGCCTTGCTTCACTCTCACCACCTCACACTCACCTTGTTGCATCAACTTCACACTATGAAATGTGTGTAGAAATGGCCTCCTTTTATAGGCCAAAAGGGCTGCCCTCTCTTATGAGAGACAGCCATGTGTAGCCGCCCTTGTGCGAATAAGTCCAAATCGGACCCTCCAATCCGCCCATGTGTGGCCGCCCTTGAGAAGACAAGTCCGCTTTTGAATTTGGCCACCGACCAACCGACCGGTTGTTTTCCTACCACTTTCCGGCCGCCATCCGCCGGCCGCCATCCGGCCATAATATTCTGGCGAAAAGGAAAATTCCGGTGAAAAAAAAGTCTTGGGGGCCTCCGCCCCCGAGGCCTCTAAAGTTGCCCCTGATTCTTGTCCGTGAAAATTTTGGTTTCCGGTGAGTGATTTTCCCTTCACGCACGATGGCTTCTCCTCATAATGGGGGCCTTACAAATGTGCGCTTTTACCACAGAAAATTACAGGTGTAAATCAGGCTCCATACTTAACAATCTTCCACTTGGAGACTGATCTCCAAACCAAACCTATGACTGCTTTCCATTCTGGCTTCTTATCCTTGAATGCCGATTGAAGATGAGCAAAAGCTCAACTTCTCCTTATTGACCACCTTTGTAAACATGTCTGCAGGATTTTCACTTGTATGCACCTTTCCTAGCTTTAGTTGTCCCTCTTCCAAAAGAGTTCGTATGAAGTGATATCTCACCTCAATGTGCTTTGTCCTTGAATGAAAGGCTGAGTTCTTCGCAAGATGGATAGCGCTTTGGCTATCATTGTACAAGACACAATTGTCTTGTTTGAATCCAAGCTCTTCTAAGAATCTATGAAGCCACAGAATTTCTTTGCTTGCCTGCGTCATTGCTACATATTCTGCTTCCGTGGTAGAAAGTGAAACCACTTTCTGCAGCTTTGAAGCCCAGATTACTGTTGTGCCTCCAACCGTGAACACATAGCCAATAGTGCTCCTTCGAGTATCTTTGTCACCTGCCATATCTACATCAGCATACCCTTCTAGAAAAATATCAGTTCCTCCAAAATACAAAGCATTTGTTGTTGTCCCTTTTAGATACCTAAGTATCCACTTCACAGCTTGCCAATGCTCTTTACCTGGGTTGTCCATGAACCTACTCACAACTCCCACTGCATGTGCAATGTCTAGCCTTGTCCAGACCATAGCATACATTAGAGAACCTACCGCTGCAGCATATGGAACTTTAGACATATAGGCTATCTCCTCTTGTGTCTTTGGACACATATCCTCCGTTAGTTTAAAATGACCAGCCAAAGGTGTAGAAACTGGTTTTGCATTTTTCATTGCAAACCTTTCTAGTACCTTCTTGATGTAATCTTCTTGAGATAGCTTTATTGTCTTCTTCGTCCTGTCCCTTGATATTTTCATACCAAGTATCCTCTTTGCAGCACCTAAATCTTTCATTGAAAAATATTTGGACAGCTCCTCTTTTAGGTCTTTGATGTCCTACATGTTAGCACTTGCAATCAACATGTCATCAACATACAACATTAGGATGATGAATTTCCCATCTCCCAAATTCTCCGTGTAGACGTAGTGATCCGAGTTGCATCTTGTGAATCCATGATCCAACATCCATCGATCAAACTTCAAGTACCATTGTCTTGATGCTTGCTTTAAACCATACAAGCTCTTCTTTAATCTGAAAACCATTTTCTCCTTACCTTTTACTTCATACCCCTTTGGTTGAAGCATGTAGATTTCCTCCTCTAAGTAACCGTGAGGGAATGCCGTATTTACATCCATTTGCTCGAGATTTATATCATGAGCAGCCACAAGGCTTAAGACAAGCCTAATTGAGTTCATTTTTACAACAGGAGAAAATATTTCATTGAAGTCAATACCTTTCTTTTGAGAAAAACCTTTTACCACAAGCCTAAACTTGTACCTTTTCTTCCCACCTTCTTCTTCCTTCAGCTTGTATACCCATTTGTTTTGAAGTGCCCGCTTACCTTTAGGAAACTCAACCAACTCCCATGTTTGGTTGCGATGTAGTGAGTCCATCTCCACTTGCATGCTCTTCGTCCATTATTCTTTGGATTCATGTTGCATAGCTTCTTCGTATGATTACGGCTCTCCAGAATCTGAGATCAAGAGATGGTTGAATGAAGGAACAAACCTTTCTGGAGGTCTACTTGCTCTTGTAGATCTTCGGGGAATAGGTTGAGGCTCCTCATTTGGTTGACGTTGTTGCACATTGTCACCGTTTGCAGTTCTTCACTCTTCACCGTCCTCAAGCTCCATGTACTCATCACCTGTTTCTTTTGTTTGTTTTCTTTCCAAGTAATGTTTGTACATATTTTGTTTGTTAAAAATTACATCCCTACTCCTTAAGATTTTACCATCTTCAGGATTCCATAGGCGATACCCAAAGTCTCCTTCTCCATAGCCAAGGAAGAAACACTTTTTGGACTTTGCATCTATCTTTGATCTTAGGCTTCTATCTATGTGCATGAAAGCCTCACACCCAAACACTTTGAGAAATGCATAATTCACCGGTTTACCTGTCCATGCCTCTTCTGGAACTCCCCCATCCAATGCCGTTGAGGGTGACCGATTGATTAAGTACACAGACGTACTTACAGCTTCCGCCCAAAGCTCAAGCAGTAGGCCTGCATGTAGCCGCATGCTTCGTGCTCGTTCCATGATTGTCCTGTTCATCCTTTCCGAAATCCCATTTTGTTGAGGTGTCCTTGGGGTTGTCCTTTGCCTCCAAATTCCATTGCTAGCACAAAAGCTTTCAAAAGCTTGGCTGCCTCCATTGTCATTGAGGCATTTAACCTTTACCTGTTTCATTTTCCACAAAGGCTTTCCACCTTTGAAATATGGAAAATACATCCGATTTATTCTTCATGAAATAAACCCATGTTTTTCTACTCGCATCGTCTATGAATGTTACATAGTACAATGAGCCACCAAGTGATGGTGTACTTGCAGGACCCCAAACATCAGAATGAACCAACTCATGTTTTTTATTTTTTCTTTCATTTCCTGATTTTTGAAATTTTATCCTCTTTTGTTTACCATAAACACAATCTTCACAGAACTCTAAGTCCACTTCTTTCAAACCTAGTAGAAGCTTCTTTGTTTGAAGGATTTGCATTCCTTTGGCACCCATATGCCCAAGTCGATAGTGCCACACCGCACTGTCAACTTCTGTAGTTGCTGCACAAGCTGAAGGTTGCGTGCTAACAGTACACAAGTAAAGTGTATCGACTTTTTCTCCCTTGGCAACCACCAAAGATCCCTTTGAGATCTTCCACCGTTTGTTTCTGAATGCAATGTTGTGACCTTCATCGTCCAATTGTCCTGTAGAGATCAAATTTTTGCGAAGAGAAGGAACATGCCTAACATCTTTAAGCTTCCATTCATTTCCGTTAGCAGTTTTGACAGAAACTGTACCTTGGCCGACAATCTCACAAGCTTCATCATCTCCCAAGTATACATACCCAAAATTACCTTTGGTGTAGTCTTGGAAATGTCGCTTGTGTGGTGTCGCATGGAATGAAGCCCCGGAATCTACTATCCAGGAATTAGACACATTGTCTAATGAGAGAATTAGAGCATCGTGCTCTACTTTACCTGCCACATTGGCCTCCGATGTTGGCTTGTTGTCTTGAGACTCTGTCTCCTTCTTCTTCTTGGACCAGCAATCCTTCTTGACGTGGCCCTTCTTGCCGCAGTTCCAACATTCAAGAACTGACTTTGTGCGTGACTTGCTCCGCCTTGAGCGATCACGACCCTTTTGGTTTTTGAACCTCTCCTTAGGCCTTCCTCTTGTTTCCACTGATAGTGCAGCACTTGATGATTCTCTTATGCTTCTCCTTCGCATTTCCTCGCTTAGGGGAACACCCACAACATCATCAAACTTAAGAGTATTTGTGCAAGAGATAGAATTACTTACAGCCATCACAAGGCTGTCCCAACTATCCGGTAGAGATGATAGTATAAGGAGAGCTCGCACTTAGTAATCAAAATTGATTTTCATTGATCAAGGTTGACTTATGTTTGTGTTAAAGTCATTTAGGTGTTCTGCAACTGAACCATTCTCTGCCATCTTTAGATTGACCAAGCGCTTCATAAGAAATACCTTATTGGATGGCGATGGTTTCTCGTAGAAGTCGTCAAGTGACTTCATCAAGTCCTCCCTGGTCTTCATCTCCGAAACATTGAAGGCCACTGCTACCGCCAAGCTTAACCGGATTTTTCCCAGTGCCTTTTGATCAAGGACAATCAATGCTTCATCTGCCATTGTTGCGGGCTTCTTCGCAAGACCGCTTAGTGGCAAATAGAGGTCCTTCTGGTAGAGATAGTCTTCAATCTACATCTTCCAATGTTGGTAGTTTTTGCCGTTGAACTTCTCAATCTTGAGCTTCCCTTCCTCCGCCATAACTCCCACTCAATTCAAGGAATCCTTTCCTTGAGATAATTTAGCTACGAGCAAACCTTGGTCTGATACCAGTTGTTAGGAAATAAGACGTAGCTAAATAGATATTTGAGTAGATTACTTAATGGAGAGAGATAGATTTCACACACAAGAGATTATAGAGTAGAGAGAGAGAGAGAGAGAGTACACACGATATACGTGGTTCACCCAATGTGGGCTACGTCCACGGAAAAGCAGCCACTCAATGGCTTTAGTACTTCAAAACAAGAAGTAGTTTACAAAGGGATTATACCCTTAATGGAGCTCCCGCCTTGCTTCACTCTCACCACCTCACACACACCTTGTTTCATCAACTTCACACTATGAAATGTGTGTAGAAATGGCCTCCTTTTATAGGCCAAAAGGGTTGCCCTCTCTTATGAGAGACAGCCATGTGTAGCCGCCCTTGTGCGAATAAGTCCAAATCGGACCCTTCAATCCGCCCATGTGTGGCCGCCCTTGAGAAGACAAGTCCGCTTTTGAATTCGGCCACCGACCAACCGACCGGTTGTTTTTCGACCACTTTCCGGCCGCCATCCGGCCATAATATTCCGGTGAAAAGGAAAATTCTGGCGAAAAAAAAGTCTCGGGGGCCTCCGCCCCCGAGGCCTCTAAAGTTGCCCCTGATTCTTGTCCGTGAAAATTTTGGTTTCCGGTGAGTGATTTTCCCTTCACGCACGATGGTTCTCCTCATAATGGGGGCCTTACAAATGTGCGCTTTTACCACAGAAAATTCCAAGGGTAAATCAGGCTCCATACTTAACAATCTCCCACTTGGAGACTGATCTTCAAACCAAACCTATGACTGCTTTCCATTCTGGCTTCTTATCCTTGAATGCCGATTGAAGATGAGCAAAAGCTCAACTTCCCCTTGCTGACCACCTTTGTAAACATGTCTGCAGGATTTTCACTTGTATGCACCTTTCCTAGCTTTAGTTGTCCCTCTTCCAAAAGAGTGCGTATGAAGTGATATCTCACCTCAATGTGCTTTGTCCTTGAATGAAAGGCTGAGTTCTTCGCAAGATGGATAGCGCTTTGGCTATCATTGTACAAGACACAATTGTCTTGTTTGAATCCAAGCTCTTCTAAGAATCTGTGAAGCCACAGAATTTCTTTGCTTGCCTGCGTCATTGCTACATACTTTGCTTCCGTGGTAGAAAGTGAAACCACTTTCTGCAGCTTTGAAGCCTAGCTTACTTCTGTGCCTCTAACCATGAACACATAGCCAGTAGTGCTCCTTCGAGTATCTTTGTCACCTGCCATATCTACATCAGCATACCCTTCTAGAAAAATATCAGTTCCTCCAAAATACAAAGCATTTGTTATTGTCCCTTTTAGATACCTAAGTATCCACTTCATAGCTTGCCAATGCTCTTTACCTGGGTTGTCCATGAACCTACTCACAACTCCCATTGAATGTGCAATGTCTGGCCTTGTCCAGACCATAGCATACATTAGAGAACCTACCGCTGCAGCATATGGAACTTTAGACATATAGGCTATCTCCTCTTGTGTCTTTGGACACATATCCTCCGTTAGTTTAAAATGACCAGCCAAAGGTGTAGAAACTGGTTTTGCATTTTTCATTGCAAACCTTTCTAGTACCTTCTTGATGTAATCTTCTTGAGATAGCTTTATTGTCTTCTTCGTCCTGTCCCTTGATATTTTCATACCAAGTATCCTCTTTGCAGCACCTAAATCTTTCATTGAAAAATATTTGGACAGCTCCTCTTTTAGGTCTTTGATGTCCTACATGTTAGCACTTGCAATCAACATGTCATCAACATACAACATTAGGATGATGAATTTCCCATCTCCCAAATTCTCCGTGTAGACGTAGTGATCCGAGTTGCATCTTGTGAATCCATGATCCAACATCCATCGATCAAACTTCAAGTACCATTGTCTTGATGCTTGCTTTAAACCATACAAGCTCTTCTTTAATCTGCAAACCATTTTCTCCTTACCTTTTACTTCATATCCCTTTGGTTGAAGCATGTAGATTTCCTCCTCTAAGTCACCGTGAGGGAATGCCGTATTTACATCCATTTGCTCGAGATTTATATCATGAGCAGCCACAAGGCTTAAGACAAGCCTAATTGAGTTCATTTTTACAACAGGAGAAAATATTTCATTGAAGTCAACACCTTTCTTTTGAGAAAAACCTTTTACCACAAGCTTAGACTTGTACCTTTTCTTCCCACCTTCTTCTTCCTTCAGCTTGTACACCCATTTGTTTTGAAGTGCCCGCTTACCTTTAGGCAACTCAACCAACTCCCATGTTTGGTTGCGATGTAGTGAGTCCATCTCCACTTGCATGCTCTTCGTCCATTGTTCTCTGGATTCATGTTGCATAGCTTCTTCGTATGATTCCGGCTCTCCAGAATCTGAGATCAAGAGATGGTTGAAGGAAGGAACAAACCTTTCTGGAGGTCTACTTGCTCTTGTAGATCTTCGGGGAATAGGTTGAGGCTCCTCATTTAGTTGACGTTGTTGCACATTGTCACCGTTTGCAGTCCTCGAGTCTTCACCGTCCTCAAGCTCCATGTACTCATCACCTATTTCTTTTGTTTGTTTTCTTTCCAAGTAATGTTTGTACATATTTTATTCGTTAAAAATTACATCCCTACTCCTTAAGATTTTACCATCTTCAGGATTCCATAGGCGATACCCAAAGTCTCCTTCTCCATAGCCAAGGAAGAAACACTTTTTGGACTTTGCATCTAGCTTTGATCTTAGGCTTCTATCTATGTGCATGAAAGCCTCACACCCAAACACTTTGAGAAATGCATAATTCACCGGTTTACCTGTCCATGCCTCTTCTGGAACTCCCCCATCCAATGCCGTTGAGAGTGACCGATTGATTAAGTACACAGACGTACTTACAGCTTCCGCCCAAAGCTCAAGCGGTAGGCCTGCATGTAGCCGCATGCTTCGTGCTCGTTCCATGATTGTCCTGTTCATCCTTTCCGAAATCCCATTTTGTTGAGGTGTCCTTGGGGTTGTCCTTTGCCTCCAAATTCCATTGCTAGCACAAAAGCTTTCAAAAGCTTGGCTGCAATATTCGCCTCCATTGTCGGATCTGAGGCATTTAACCTTGGTACCTGTTTCATTTTCCACAAAGGCTTTCCACCTTTGAAATATGGAAAATACATCCGATTTATTCTTCATGACATAAACCCATGTTTTTCTACTCGCATCGTCTATGAATGTTACATAGTACAATGAGCCACCAAGTGATGGTGTACTTGCAGGACCCCAAACATCAGAATGAACCAACTCAAGTTTTTTATTTTTTCTTTTATTTCCTGATTTTTGAAATTTTACCCTCTTTTGTTTACCATAAACACAATCTTCACAGAACTCTAAGTCCACTTCTTTCAAACCTGGTAGAAGCTTCTTTGTTTGAAGGATTTGCATTCCTTTGGCACCCATATGCCCAAGTCAATAGTGCCACACCGCACTGTCAACTTCTGTAGTTGCTGCACAAGCTGAAGGTTGCGTGCTAACAGTACACAAGTAAAGTATATCGACTTTTTCTTCCTTGGCAACCACCAAAGATCCCTTTGAGATCTTCCACCGTTTGTTTCCGAATGCAATGTTGTGACCTTCATCGTCCAATTGTCCTATAGAGATCAAATTTTTGCGAAGAGAAGGAACATGCCTAACATTTTAAGCTTCCATTCATTTCCGTTAGCAGTTTTGACAGAAACTGTACCTTTGCCGACAATCTCACAAGCTTCATCATCTCCCAAGTATACATACCCAAAATTACCTTTGGTGTAGTCTTGGAAATGTCGCTTGTGTGGTGTCGCATGGAATGAAGCCCCGGAATCTACTATCCAGGAATTAGACACATTGTCTAATGAGAGAATTAGAGCATCGTGCTCTACTTTACCTACCACATTGGCCTCCGATGTTGGCTTGTTGTCTTGAGACTCTGTCTCCTTCTTCTTCGTGGACCAGCAATCCTTCTTGACGTGGCCCTTCTTGCCGCAGTTCCAACATTCAAGAACTGACTTTGTGCGTGACTTGCTCCGCCTTGAGCGATCACGACCCTTTTGATTTTTGAACCTCTCCTTAGGCCTTCCTCTTGTTTCCACTGATAGTGCAGCACTTGATGATTCTCTTATGCTTCTCCTTCGCATTTCCTCGCTTAGGGGAACACCCACAACATCATCAAACTTAAGAGTATTTGTGCAAGAGATAGAATTACTTACAGCCATCACAAGGCTGTCCCAACTATCCGGTAGAGATGATAGTATAAGGAGAGCTCGCACTTAGTCATCAAAATTGATTTTCATTGATCGAAGTTGACTTATGTTTGTGTGAAAGTCATTTAGGTGTTCTGCAACTGAACCATTCTCTGCCATCTTTAGATTGAACAAGCGCTTCATAAGAAATACCTTATTGGATGCCAGTGGTTTCTCGTAGAAGTTGTCAAGTGACTTCATCAAGTCCTCCGTGGTCTTCATCTCCGAAACATTGAAGGCCACTGCTGCCGCCAAGCTTAACCGGATTGTTCCTAGTGCCTTTCGATCATGGACAATCCATGCTTCATCTGCCATTGTTGCTGGCTTCTTCGCAAGACCGCCTAGTGGCAAATAGAGGTCCTTGTGGTAGAGATAGTCTTCAATCTGCATCTTCGAATGTTGGTAGTTTTTGCCGTTGAACTTCTCAATCTTGAGCTTCCCTTCCTCCGCCATAACTCCCACTCAATTCAAGGAATCCTTTCCTTGAGATAATTTAGCTATGAGCAAACCTTGCTCTGATACCAGTTGTTAGGAAATAAAACGTAGCTAAATAGATATTTGAGTAGATTACTTAATGGAGAGAGATAGATTTCACACACAAGAGATTATAGAGTAGAGAGAGAGAGAGAGAGTACACACGATATACGTGGTTCACCCAATGTGGGCTACGTCCACGGAAAAGCAACCACTCAATGGCTTTAGTACTTCAAAACAAGAAGTAGTTTACAAAGGGATTATACCCTTAATGGAGCTCCCGCCTTGCTTCACTCTCACCACCTCACACTCACCTTGTTGCATCAACTTCACACTATGAAATGTGTGTAGAAATGGCCTCCTTTTATAGGCCAAAAGGGTTGCCCTCTCTTATGAGAGACAGGCATGTGTAGCCGCCCTTGTGCGAATAAGTCCAAATCGGACCCTCCAATCCGCCCATGTGTGGCCGCCCTTGAGAAGACAAGTCCGCTTTTGAATTCAGCCACCGACCAACCAACCGGTTGTTTTCGGACCACTTTTCGGCCACCATCCGGCCATAATATTCCGGCGAAAAGGAAAATTCCGACGAAAAAAAAGTCTCGGGGGCCTCCGCCCGCGAGGCCTCTAAAGTTGCCCATGATTCTTGTGCGTGAAAATTTTGGTTTCCGGTGAGTGATTTTCCTTCACGCACGATGGCTTCTCCTCATAATGGGGGCCTTACAAATGTGCGCTTTTACCACAGAAAATTACAAGGGTAAATCAGGCTCCATACTTAACAGGGGGACCAATTCGGGGCAGTTTCCACGGCAATGAGGCCCAAGTTTTTTTGAAGACAAAGTGGGGGACCACCAACGGCGCCGTCGGGTCTCCCAAAAAGGTTTCTCACATGGTGGCCTGGAGGACAGTGTTGAGACATGCAGGAAGTAGTTCACAAGCACTTAGGGAAGGAAATTATCTGAGGTGTGGTGCCATGCAGGATATACCAAAAATGGGGTATGACACTTGTATGTAATAATGCAAGAAAAATCCAAATGGGACTCAAGTTGGATAGCATGAGCAAAGGACCCAAAACAATTTTCTTTTGGGAAGTTTAGTGACTCCTATAAGAGAGGATTCTCACAATTTGTAAGGGCTTTTGCTGTTTTGGTTTTTGCCATTGCGGCCAAGGGGACCATGGTGTTCTTGCAGATTGGAGGTTGTTGAGACGAATGTTGCTTATGCAGAGCCAGGAGGGCTGCCAGAGTTTGTGTTGAGCTTGCCAAGGAGTGTGCCGGCTTGGAGCTATTGTATATGGTCATTTTGAGCATATTGAAGCCATCATTGCTGTGTTTTTTTGTGGTTCCCCCTTCTCTGTTTGTGTGTATGTGTGTTTCTAGGCATGTGTTGGTAGGTGTGCCCCCCCCCCCCCCCCCCCCCCCCCCCCCCCCGAGGTCGAGTTGTGCAAAGAGGGAAAGAGAGAGGTTGCGTGTGTCTAGAAGGCAGTGAATTAAATAGTGCAGAGTGGTTGGGGGTTTTTTGTGTCGATTTCCCCTTCTCTTCTCTTCTTGTGTGTGTGCATTTCTGGGCGTGTGTTTGCAACAAGTGTGCACACCCCCACCCCACCCCCCCCCCCCCCCCCCTTGCCCCCCGAGGTCGAGTTGTGCAAAGAGGAAAAGAGAGAGGTTGTGTGTGTGTGGAAGGCAGTGAATTGAATAATGCAGAGTGGTTGGGCTTAATTGCAGTGTTGCAACGAGTGTGTGTGTGTGTCTGTGTATGGTTGTGTGCAAATGGTGGTTTGCCTGCAAAATAATGTTGTGTTTGAAGGTGAAATATAATGGACTGGGGTGCTGTGTATATCCTGGGCTATAGAGAGGCATTTGTTTGTGTTTCGGGTGTGCTCCCCTTTCCCCCTTTCCAATGTGCAATATCTCCCTAACAACTACTATCTATTTTCTTGAAGAATCTGACATTGCTCTACTTGTTATTAGCCATGAGAATGGATGATAAGGAATACTCCCATTACTTTCTTCAAATGGCAAGTGACCTTTTATCAAAGAGGTGAAAAGCCTTATGAGGTGCCCATCTTGGTAGATTTCCCTAACCTTCCTATTGATTTCTACCCTTGACTCAAAGTTAATGGAGGTGAAGTAGGCAACTTGGGTAGATGGCACAAGGTGGTAGTAACCCCAAATGAAATCTTTGGTAGCTTATCAAGGTTGACATTAAGCAAGATTTCAAATAAGTGGTTCCGATTAAATACTTAAATGGGAACCTTCTTCACCTTCAAAGAATCACTTAGGGGAACTTACCTTATGCTTGCTTTCAACTAGGTCATCTAATCAAAGACTACATTGATCTCAAAATGAAGAATCAAGAGGTAAAGAACGGAGAAGATAAGTAATAGTTCAAAGAGGTTTCTATGAAGAACTCTAGATATAAAAGAGTCACTTGGCCATCAGTCTTTAAGATATTAGAACCCACTACCCACAAGGGCATCCAAACCCCACTACACCTAAACACCTAGCATTTCCATCACCAACACCCTAGCATCATCAATGTTTTGCATCAATTTAGTCCATTTTTTTCATTAGATCAATCCAACATTTTTATCAGATCAACCCAATATTTTTGCACCAGATTAGCATCACATTTTGCATTAGATCAATCTTGGCATTTTGCAAATTCTTATAATCGGTATCAAATCCACCCTATATTTTTTGCATGAAGTATCAACAAGAAGTATTCAGCATCAGCATTCAACACTTAGCCATTGTATCAACATTATGCAAGTGCTCTAAAGCAAGTGCTTGCACTTGCAATAGAGCAAGGGGGGCCTTGGGGGTGGTTGGGACCCAACCTCCGGTGTCCTCTCTCTCTCTCTCTCTCTCTCTCTCTCTCTCTCTCTCTCTCTCTCTCTCTCTCTCTCTCTCTCTCTCTCTCTCTCTCTCTCTTTGTTTAGTTCGATTTCTCTTCAATCAAAGTAAAGTAATGTGTGCTTGTGTAAAATACTTTATCTGAGCTCAAATCCTTAAATCCTTCTACTCCATCTGACAGCTAGATTATAGTAAATTCTTTTTTCTTGCATGGCACAAGCATGCATTTGATTTCAAGCACCAATCACCTGATCGTCGTTAATAGACACAAAATGCTCCCCATGTGTCTATGAGGTATGCCAATGAGAAACTGTCGTTGGCAAGTGATCATGGGATGGTTGATCAGCACGACTTTGATTAATAACTCCTCTTCACATACATATAGTCATGATTTAAATGACCCCTCTACTTTTAAAATTTGTAGGTTTTTTTTTCAAAAAGTGATTTTTAAAACCCCTTCTATCGATATAAACATGTACCTTTTTTGAATTTAAAGAAAACCCTTTTGATGATGAAATCACATGCTACAATTACATCTTAAGGTGGACCCCTTGAGCATCGACATCAATCACTTGTGTTTGCGAAGGGGAAGCGGAGAAAGAGGGGAGTTTATTCTTCTTGGATGTGCTCTCTCTCTCTCTCTCTCTCTCTCTCTCTCTCTCTCTCTCTCTCTCTCTCTCTCTCTGGATTTTGTGCAAGGAGAGGGATGTGAAGAGAAGAGAAGGAAGGTTGAAGATGAAGGAAAAAAGAGGGAACCATGGGTTGTTATTTGATAATGTTTTCCTCAAGATTGGGATTAAGAGCAAACAAAGGGCATTTACTTGGTCAAGGGCTTGGGGAAAGGAAGGGTGAGCTTGATAGTAGACAGATAATGGCTGATGTTTGAGGTAAGTGCCACTCTATGCTCACTGAGGGGCTTGAGTGTATGTGGCTATGAGACCTCGAAATTCATTGAGAAGACCCCAAGATTGTGATTGATTAGAAGCCAAACAACGGTTTTGATTGACTGCTAGTGCTACATCTCCACCACAACAATGTGTTTTATGTGTAGAAGAGGCCTCCATTTATAGGCCAAAATGGGTTGCTCTTTCTCATGAGAGACAATCGTGTTTAGCCACCCTTGTGTAGAAAAATTCAAGTAGCACTCTCCCATGCACCCATGTGTAGTTGCCCTTGGGCAGACAAGTCCGACTAGAAATTGACCATTGGCCGTTGAATGTTGGCCACCAACCATTGAATTCGGCTAAAGTTCCGACCACCGGCCAACTAAACATTGACCATCAGCCATCGACAACCGACAAATTTTTTATCACTTTTAAGCCACCGTTCGGCCATGATATTAGTGATGTGACCACACTCACTTAGTGATCTGTCATTCACAAGCTGGGTCATACCCCAAAAAATGATGCTCCTATCTGTAATATAAAAAGCGTCATCTGTGTGTGTGTGTGTGTGTGTGTGTGAAGTTTCCTCATAGTTATGTGATTATGTTCAGAATCTCTTAGTTTGATTGGATTAAAGTGATGGTGGTACTCTATTCCTCTGAAATTTCTTTGCATTGGTATTACAACTTAGAGTGGCTTCTTCTTCTATGGAGCATCCCAATCTAAGAGACTCCACCATTGCAAGGCAAGATTCAAAAATACCAACAGTTAATCTCTTTCTCAATCAAGAGATGAATTGAGGTAAGAAAGAGACTTTTTATGATTACGTAAGTGTTGCTTCTCAATACGTGTGTGTGTGTGTGTGTGTGTGTGTGTCCACACACACACATCATATTATAACTATCTTAAATGTTCTTTCTTAGTAGAAAGGGATGCATAAATATATTATATTTTCATAAAAAATCTAATATCTAACCAACCCAAATGGTTTTCTCATATTAAACTGATCATTTAATTGGGAGAATAAATGGAAGCAAGGATTAGAATATAGACATGTGCTTATGGATCTATCTCAACACGGGGCCAAGGTTGAAGGGGTCCAAATGAGAGATGGTCTGTCAAAGAGAAAGGCTAGATAATGGAGCTAAAAGAACTTAGGGTTAGCTTCATTAAAGACCTCCAAAGGTTAGTGTTAAAATTCCTTTGACCTTAGGCAAGTTAGGGTTGTGCTTGAGGTGGGAAGCTGGCCCAAGCTGGCCCAAGCTTGAGGTACTTGTCGTGCTTGCTGACTAAGGTGCTTCATGTGCTTGTCGTGCTTGCTGACTAAGGTTCTTGAGGTGCTTAAGGGGTTCAAGGTGTTCCCAAAAGTCAACAAGATCTCTACTCAAGGGGGGGCGAGCCTGCATTGTAGGAGCATGAGAGAGAACACACACACCCTCACACAAGGCAAGCTTAGTCTAAAGAAGCAGCAAGGACACTTGTCAAGTTCCTCTCCTTGTTGCCCTCATGGTGTGCCTAAAGCCTATTGGTTGGCTTCTCAAGGGGTCCAATAATAATTTAGCTAATTAAATTAATTGTTTATGCATTTATGAAGTCCTCTCTCTCAAAGGGGAAATGGGGACACTTGTCCAAAGGCTAGCATGGTTGCTTGATTTAACAAAATCATGTGATTCGCTAAGCTTGTAGGGGTCCAATCAAATTCTCTCATGAGCTACAAGGGGAGGTCAACCAAGGAAGCTAGGGGCTAGCTTGGGGGTATACTCTCTCTCTCTCTCTCTCTCTCTCTCTCTCTCTCTCTCTCTCTCTCTCTCTCTCTCTCTCTCTCTCTCTCTCATTGTGTGAAGTGCAAAGTGCAAGAGCTCCATCTCTTTCTCCAAGCTTGTTGAGAGAGTTGAGAGCCTACACCAACACTTTTGGCTATGGAATGCGAATCCAACCAAGAACCATGCTTCAATGCTTGAGCTTGCCATCTTCTCCATCTTCATTACTATGCTATTAAGTATGCTAAGCAAGAAGAGTGATGATAAGCGAGGACCTAATTCTTTCTCCTACGAATGTTTCTTCGTCCTCTTCCCTACCCTCATTCCCCAGTAGCTCTCTCTACCTTTGAAGGTGTTTGAGGCCTTGGGACTGAGGCTGGGGATGGTTAATGCTTTTACAAAGGATTATGTTATGGTTGTGATGCATGAAGCTTCCCATCTTCATTGCATCATCTAGGTCACAAAGGAACACAAAAATTTTATAGTACCAAGTCTCTCTTTATGGGAGAATCTACAATACAAAAGACTATTGGAGGGGGGACCGCAGCTCCACATAAATCGGGTCCTCAACTGTTGTCATGTTCTCTAATTTTCTCTCTTGCAAAAGTATTGTTCATGCCAAGTTAATTAATTCTAATGGTTATGTTTCTACAGCTATTAAATTTCACCCTCTATGTTCTCAAAGTAGTCTCATAAAAATGCTCACTCTAGTTCTCTTAATTCCGCTATTCTCAAAGTTCATAGGCCATTTTCATTACATTGGTATCAGAGCTATTGGTTTCTCTTTTATTGCTTAAGAAGAGAGTTCCTTAAGTTGTCTATGAAAGGTTGGACTTGTTCACTACAATTTGTTAAGTGGGAGATGGATCTGTTATCTTGGTTGAGAAGGACTTAGTTCGAGGTACACCGTTGGGAACTATAGTTTTAATAATGGAGTCTCTCAGGGCTTGCCTTTATCTTTAACCATTATTGAGCTATGAGCAAGCTCAACAAGAACCATAATCAACCGAAAATGTTAGATCCTCTCCACTAGTCTTTGCAATCAAAAAACTCTAAACCACGGGTGTGGCTGCTTGAGAACTAATTTTCAAGGGTAAAGAAGGGTAGCGACTAAGGTTTTTGAGGGAACCAAAGCACAAAGTAATCTATACGTAAGTTTAATTAGCATGGATGATAATAACCAAGAGAGTAGAATGAACATTGATAACTTTGATTTTGCACATGAAGGTGCTAATGATGATGCCCCCATGTTTATTAATTATCTTCTTACTAGGTTGCAGCAAGCTATGGGCAACCCTACTTTGCAAGCCAAAGTTACTCAACAACTTCGTGCTTATGGGATTTCCCTTCTTGTCCAAGAGGAAAGAGAGCTTAGGAGGCCTCTTGATGAGCTCACAAAATAATACTCTCTCCCATAAGAGACAAGGAATCTAAAGAACGAGAAAGAAGAAAATCTCTAAGTTCCTCTGAAGATATGGCTCCACGAAGACAACATTCTAGACGGTCGCCAACTCCTCCCAAGAGGAATGGTCAACCCATAGTCCTTCTCCTTCTCACTCCAAAGGGAACAGAGGAAACAAAGGAAGAAAAGGGCAAGAAATAAATCACCCTCTTTTTCTTCTTCTTCACCTTCCTCCTCTTCCGACGAAAGCAACGGATATTCTCCTAGAGAATACAAGAGAAGAGGGAATCGCAAATCCTACCCTGCATGGAGAAGATCTCAAAAGCTCAAGAAATTCAAAGAGGGAGGAAAGAGTATCTCTTTTCTCACCTATGATGGGATCTTTGGTGCTACCAATAAAGTATTGGCCTTCATCCAACAAATTAATGTGGCCTTTGGAGAAGAGGGCTTCACGGAGTCCTCCAAGCTACACCATGTAGCTATGCACTTCCAAAAATTTCCTCGTCAATGGTGGGCTAGCCTTTGTGGAAATGACAAGGCCCAAAAGACGTGGAAAACTCTACGAGTTTCCATCATGAAGCAATTCCTTGCAAGCAATGCAAAGGACAAAGTGCTTACCAAATGGTGGAGTTTGAAGTTGCTTTCCAACGAGTCTATACACAAATATGTGGACAAGTTTTGGGATTTACATCTCAATAAATCTATGTGGAATCACCTGAAGAAATGGTCGAGTATGTCAACTCCAGCGGCCTGGTTCTATCACTGAAGTAATCCACCACACTATGGTTGCTTCGTGCATCAATTTCCAACAAGGGGCTAAAAGGAATGCCAAGCTCATGGAAAGCAAAGACAAGAATGGCAATTCCAACAACAACAACACCAACAATCGGTCCAAGGAGAAGGGAGTTTACAAACGTAAAAACAAACTCTCTCCTAAAGAGCTAGAAGCTTTTTGTAAGGACCACAAATGTTTTAAGTGTGGGGAGCAAGGACATGGCTATTGTTCTTGCCCCAAAAGAAATGTCCGCAATGAGACTCCTAGAGCTTCCATGGTTGAAGCTCCAAAAGAGGATTTTCATTGCAAAGGATCACCTCACTCCTATGCTTGGGCAAAGGTAAGGGAGCATGATGACTTCATCTTGTTTGACCCTGACTCTACTCACAACTTCACATCAATGGAGTTGGCCACTAAGTTGGTCATTGAATCTTTCGAGATGGGAGATACTATAACTGTCGATGGAGCTTTCAAGGGATAGCAAGCCTTCATTACTCCCGTAACTCTAGTTCTCTTTATTCCGCTATTCTCAAAGTTCATAGGCCATTTCCATTACAATATTCAATCCTCTAGTTTGTAAAAATCATAGCTCCTAATCTGGTATGACAATTCACAATCTCCCTTCATAAGAATTTTTTAAAAATCACAAAGGAAATTATTGTGGAGGTGGATTTTCAATTGTTTTAACAAATTACTGTTGGAAATAAGGTTGCAGGGAAACACACACACCTTGGAGAAGATGAAGGAAGCTCAAGGCACACAACAAAGAGTGGTATTACTTAGTGTGCAATGGAAAGACAAGATAGCCCTAGAGTGATGGGCGTATATACAATACACAAGGAGAAAAACCTCCTACTGAGGGAAAAAATGCCCCGATGGTCCTAAGTGTGTTCACACACATCACTACCACATGTATATGGTAGAAAATCCCCCCCTGGGAGTGATGCGATGAATGAGAGCTAGCACATAGAGTATAGGGAAGTGCCATGCCTTGAGGACATGTTCAATTCATAAAGGGGAGTAAGGCCAAAACTTTGTAGAGATCTTCAAACTTCTCACAAGAAAATGCCTTTGTGAAAAGATCTGCTGCAAGGTTGTCCTGTGTTGGCACATAAGCCAAGCTGATCTCTCTTGTTAAGGTCTCTCCTTGACATAGTGGTAATGCACCTCAAAATGCTTTGTGCAAGCATGAAAAATTGGTTCCTCACAAATGCCAATACGCTCTGATTGTCAGTGTGGATAATGATAGCAGCAGTGTCCTAGCCAACATTCAAACCACTAATAAGGCGTCTGAGCCATACACACTCAATCGTAGTTGTCAATATTGCCATGTACTCAATTTCAAAACTAGAAATGGCCACAGTAGGTTGCTTCTTGCTCAACTATGATATGCATGAACTGCCCAATGCGAAACAAAAACCACTCACGTGTCATGACAACGAGCCTAATCTGAGTTCAAAAAAGCATGTAAATATGAGGATAAAACAATGCAAGATGTAAAGTTCCACTCAAGTAGCAAAAGATCCGCTTGACATCCTACCAATGCTTAGACCCTGTGCTATGCATAAATGTGTTGACCTATGAGAATGCAAATTGAATATCGGCATCGTGTTGCATACATAAATAAGGTATCCAACATCAATTTGGTAAAGAGTGATATCGACAGGATCATCAGCATCATGAAGACACAATTTCAAACTTGTTTGCAATCCTCAATTCCAAATTTACATAACAATGTCTCTATGTAACTTGTCTGACACAAGGAAATACCACCATCACACTGCTTAAATTGTATGCCCAAGTAATGATGCAACAGCCCCAAATCTTTCATCTTGAAGTAGCATTCAAATCAGCCTTAAATTCAATAACATGTGCCTCATTTGGACCAGTGATAAAAAATTCACCCATATATAGAACAACAATAGTGTGGAGTGCAGTTTTAAAAAGGGATCCTTCACACTCACATGTCTCTGTACAACTAAATCAATATGTCTCTGCACGTGCACATAAAAACTCCAACACATAGAGCTCCACTCCTACTAAGGAATAGCTTAAGCGATGGAAGAAATTTTTCCATTGATGATGGCTACTTACTCCACAAGGGTAGAGTATGTGTGCCAAAGGACTTACACACTAGGCGCCAAATCTTATTTGTCACGATATTCCAAGTGCTGGTCATCCAGGGATTCGTAAGACATATGCCTTAGCTCGATGGTAATTTTTCTGGCTGGGCTTCCATCATGATGTTCAAGAGTACGTACTAAACTGCCAACAATGCCAAATTAATAAGGCAGAGTGCCTCAAGGTAGGTGGCCTTTTACATCCTTTAGAGATTCCACAGGTAAGTGGGAGAGTATCTCTATAGATTTTGTAGTAGAACTACCTACTACAAATCGTGGCCATGATGCCATATGGGTAATTGTAGACTGTCTCACAAAGATGGGTCGATTCATTCCCACTAAGACCATGGTTAAGACACCGGAATTAGCATGGCTATTTGTAGAGCATATATATAGACTCTACGGTCTTCCAGCTAGTATCATTAGTGACAGAGATCGAAAGTTTGATAATCACTTCTGGAGAGTTGTGTTTCAAAAGCTGGAAACTAAACTTAGTCTAAGTACGGTTGATCATCTAAAAACAGATGGTCAAACCAAAAGAGAGTGCTAGAGAATATGCTACGAGCGTACGTTAGCAAGAAGCAAACCAATTGGGAATACTACTTACCTATATTGGAATTTGCTTATAATGGTTCAAAGCATGTAGCTACAGGGTTAGTCCATTTATGCTTTTATATGGATTTCAACCTAGATCACCCATTATGGTGGGGTTGGCTAAGGAGAAGATACAACAAGCAAAGGATTTTCTCCGAGACCATTTTGACATGCTTCGAGTTGCTCGACAGAATGTTAAGCAAGCTCAAGATTGATATAAGAAGTACGCAGATGAGCATCGTCGTCTTGCTACTTTTGAAGAAGGAGACAAGGTTTCCTCAAAGTTCCTGAGCATTCAGAAAGTCTGAAGACGGGAAAAGTTGCTAAACTTTCACCACGCTATTGTGGACCGTTTACCATTCTCAAACGAATATGTCAAGTGGCCTATAAGTTAGCTCTTCCAGAGCTTTCACGAGTTCATCCTGTTTTTCATGTTAGCCATTTACGAAAACAGCTAGGACATAATGATAATGTCATTGACACAGGTGTGTTAGTTGACCTTATCGAACCGCCAAGTATTCTCACATGAACCCAAAAAGATTTTGGATTCTCATGAGCTTCGCACCGGACATCATGTCAGACGACAGGTGTTGGTTTTCCTATGTTCGTTTTCGAGGACGAAAATGATTCTCCAAGGGGGGGGGGGGGGGGGGGGGTAATCTAAGGACATGGGTCCTATGGGCAAGGGTACCGGCACGGCCGGACAATGTGTACGCTAGGGAGAGGCTATAAGATAGCACGGTTGAGTGAAGAGTAACGCATGCATTACCACCGCCTTTTCATAATGAGAGTCACAAACACTTTGTGAAAAAGTTTTTATGGAATTCACCAACCCTTTTCCTAAAGGAGACTTAAAACTAAGAGAATTTGTGATAGGAAATCACAAACCCTCTTTCCTTTTGTGCTTGGAATCTACATGTTTTTGTAAGCGAGTTTATGCTAAAAGGATCACAAACTCACAACCACTTTTACTTAAAAAAGATCAATGAAAAACACTTAAGTTTCAACCACCAAAACTAGAGTCACATAAAAGCATAACTCCCATTCAAAACCCAACCTTTTTCATGGAATCTTGTAGCCTCACCTCTAATTACATGTAACTTCAAATTGTTGAAAGGAGATCACGAGCTTCCACCTTCACATCAAACATTTTATAATTTTGCAAAAATTTAAAAGCTTCCATATTGAAGCCCACACACCATTTTGAATTCACTCTCTCACAAGCTCAGATACAAGATAGTAGAGAGGTGGGACTGCACCACCCATTGATAGAGCAACCATGAAGTGAATACACAAAAGGGAGAAAATTGCAAGTTTTTTAGTCATAACCAAGCAGCCCCCTTGCTTAGAAACTCGTGAAATTTTTGATGTCACTTTTGGAGTATTTTTCTTAAAAAATGGCCCATTTTTTAATACCCTTTTAGGCCCAAAAACGATTTTTTTTTAGCATTAGAAAACCAAAGAAGCTAGAAAAAAATCCCAAAACTTCCCTTGAGATTAAATTGCATATTGAGCATCAATTTTTTACTTGTTATGATCAGTCAGACACATTTGTGAGAATTGCACCTGCTAGTTACTATTTTTGGTAGTTTTTTCTTGCATCGAACTTTGTAGGCGAGATGAGTGTGCCACCACAAAACACTTGAAAAATGTACATTCTCAAACCAAATTAAGCATGTTATAAAGCGAGAAAAAACACAATGGCGCCACAGCCAGGGCTACGACTCCCCATATAGGTATGTACACAATAACAATCGTAGTAGTTCTTTCACATGTATCACAATAAAACATTATTGCTTTTATTCCCGTGCCTCAAAAAGTATCAAAAGTGAGGCGAATGTTTCTATTTGACCTTGTAAGTGCCATGACATGACACATGTGCCACATCATCAAGTGAGTTCTCATGCATTGTCACAGTGGTGTGACAACATGCAAGGTCTCTCTCTCTCTCTCTCTCTCTCTCGTGCGGAGAGAGAGAAGGGATTATTGGGGGGAGACTAGAGTGCAACGAAAGAAGGAAGGAGAAAGTGGGCAGCAAATCAAAGCTCTCTCTCTCTCTCTCTCTCTCTCTCTCTCTCTCTCTCTCTCTCTCTCTCTCTCTCGTGCTCTCTTGATCTGGATGAAGGGAGGACGAGCTTGTGAAGAGTGGTGAAGGGAGCTCTAGGAAGAAGTTTTTGAGTTGGAGGTGAAGAGGAGAGGGGATTTCCTTGAAGATCTCTCTTTCAGCAGTTTTGTTCAAACGGGAAGAAGAAGAAGAAGTGATTTGAGGAGATTTTTTGGGAAGGGCAATTGAAGAAGAAGGTGTTCTTGGAGCACAGGAAGGAAAAAAGCTTGAGGGGAGTTTTAATGGCTATCGAGGAAGGAGGAAGATGAAAGGTTTCTCATCTTCATCACCATGTGCTCTTGTTTGAGGAGGGGCAAGCATGAGGGAATTTGTATGGAGCTTTTTGGCTGTTGTGTTTTTCATCACCTACATCGATTCGAGAGCTATATGAAGCAGAGTTTGAGAGAATCTTGAGACGAAGTTTTGAGCAAGCTCGGCAAGTGAAGGCGAGAAAATTGAATGGCTTCTTCATTGAATTGTGCTTGGCAAACAGGTTGTTTTCGAGAGTGGTTGGGGATTTTTGGTATTGAGATTTGCAGATTGAGGTGTACAAACTAGTGGCGTGTGCAATGGAAATGTAATAGGGTTATCAAAAATCAAGATCGAAAGTTTCTATTGGTTGTCGGCATAAAATATGTGTTGCTTTCTTGTTTCCTACTATATTAGCCATAATTTATATTTAGTTATCTCTCTCAATTAATCTCTAATTTTCATTATACTCTCTTATTAGCACTATATTATCTCTAGTTGCACTCATTTCACTTGGTTTTAGCTTATGCTGATTGTTGTCTACAGCTAGAAGCCTAGTGCTTTCTCGATAAACTGTGGAGAACCGTGCACTCTGATAAGGCATCCACCCCATTCTTTGTCCCCGTCATTTTCGCACAACCTTGCCCTTTTCAATCGTTGCCGAACTACACATGCATGAATGGTACGAAAGGGAGAGCCTACGAAGTTGCTAAGCGATAGCCTGGCTCCTGCAAGCTGCGAATAGCTCGTGACAGGGAATGGTGCATCACAAAAAGCATGCAATGGCCTTAGGAGGAAACATCGCACACCATTCACTACGCCATCGCAGAGCAAAACAAATCTCTCTCTCTCTCTCTCTCTCTCTTTGGAAATCTCTTTCTGCACCCAAGTGTGGTAGATTGGTTATGCCATTTCCCTCTTGAATAACAGGTCTTGAGTTCAACTCTAGTCGGATAGATCTTTGAGGTCTTTTGGGATAACTTCCTACGACGTTAAAATTCTCTACTTCTCGGGTGTGCGTGTGGGTGTGTGAGTGTGTTAATAAGAAGAGGGAAATGGTATAACCTTTCTATCACCCAAGTGTGGTACATTGGTTATGCCATTTCCCTCTTGAAAAATAACAGGTCTTGAGTTCCACTCTCGTCAGATAGATCTTTGAGGTCTCTTGGGATAGCTTCCTACGACGTTAAAATTCTCTTCTTCTCGTGTGTGTGTGTATGGGTGTGTGAGTGTGTTAATAAGAAGAGGAAAATGGTATAACCTTTCTATCACCCCAGTGTGGTAGATTGGTTATGCCATTTCCCTCTTGAATAACAAGTCTTGAGTTCAACTCTCGTCGGATAGATCTTTGAGGTCTCTTGGAATAACTTCCTACGACGTTAAAATTCTCTTCTTCTTCTTCTTCTTCTCCTCTCTCTCTCTCTCTCTCTCTCTCTCTCTCTCTCTCTCTCTCCATCCAAGGTGAGCTCCACTCCCCCCTTCTCCTCTGCATTCCAGACTGCATATGAAATCTACCTTAGATTCTAGTTAATGAAATCAAGATAATTTCTGCAACTTACTAGCTCATTTTAAGGTAACGAATATGCATCTATGGCCACCCAAAAAAGGATACTTACTGTACAGTGCAGAGTTGAAACAAATTCAATCATCACGACCACGCGGGTGCATGCAAATCTGCAGAGTTAACTATGAACGACAGGTTGTGCTCGGAGTCGTCAACAGGAAATGCACGTCATCTGCCCATTAAGGCACACACTTTCCCCACTTCCATTGCAACACGTACCCAATCAGAAACACAGCTTCTCACAACAGAAAAACGTCACTCACATATGCAGAGACTCTTCTAGCCATGTCGAAATTCGGCAAAGCACGTCTGCCAAGACCCATGAACCTATCTGGGTTTATGTGGACGCCGTGCATTTTTCATCTCTGCTCAGCAGTGTCACAACCTTATCACAAGGTTATGTCCTTCATAACATTGCTGCTTGCATCGGGCTTGAAGATGATGACTACCTTGCGAATCCTCTTATCAGCATGTATGGCCGGTGTGGTGCATTATTGGATGCTTGTGCTGTATTTGACAGCACGGTTACTCCTAATGTAGTCTCCTGGACAGCTCTGATCACATGCTTTGTTATGAATGGACATGACAGGGGGGCTCTACAGATCTTCAGAGATATGAAAAACTCAGGTATGGAGGCGAACAGGGTAACCTTTTTAACTGTTTTGAGAGCTTGCACAAACATAGGCTCTTCATTGGAAGGCAGAATGATACATGCATGTGTTGTTGAATCCGGACTTCAGTCTGATGTTGCTGTTGAAACCTCCCTTGTTAACATGTATGACAAATGCAATACGCTAGAAGATGCATGCATATTGTTTGATAAGATGCGTTTGCACAATGTCGTTGCATGGACTTCAATGATTGCTGTATATGCTGGACATGGTCGACATGAGGAGGCTGTCTTGCTTTTCTGGCACATGCAAAGTGATGGTGTGGACCCGAATGAGCCGACCTTTATGAATGTATTAGGTGCTTGTGCAAGTCCTAGGGCCTTACCCTCTGGTAGATTAATTCATGCTTTAGTTCTCTTCGGTGGTTTTGATGAGGATGTAGGGATAGGAACTGCACTTGTCACTATGTACAGCAAATGTGGGGAAGTCGAGGATGCAGCTTCTGTGTTTGGTAGCCTTAGGCCACGGAACTTAGTCTCATGGACAGCTATGATGACTGCCTATAAGGAGTATGAGCAGCACGAGGATTGTTTGCTGCTTTACAAGCAAATGCTTTTAGAAGGCTGTAAGCCAGACAACATTACCTTTACTATTGTTCTGAATGCTTGTGCTAGCCTTTCTTATCTCTCTGAGGGAATGTGCATTCACATGACGATTGGCTACTTGGGACTGGAGGCAGATGTTCGTATTGCAAGTGCTCTGCTTGATATGTATGGCAAAGTTGGAGCTTTGCCTGAAGCATACTCTTTGTTCAATGCAGTGCGCCAGCGAGACAGAGTCTTATGGAGTGCGATGATTTCTGCATGTATCTTGAAAGGGCATAGGAAGGAGGGCCTACAGCTTTTCCAGAAAATGCAGGAGGAGAAGGTGGAGCCTGATGAAGTAACTTATTTAAGTGTTTTAGGAGCTTGTGGCAGCCCAGAAGAGTTGGATGATGGTAGGACCTTACATTCACGGTTTACACAGGTGGGTCTTTCTTTAGACCTCGTGGGAGGTAGCCTGATAAGTATGTATGCCAATTGTGGAGAGTTAGAAGATGCATTGAGAGTGTTCCAGGCGATGCAATCCCTTGACATTGTGGCCTTCAATGCTGTCATTACAGCTTGTGTTCAGCATGGGGTCAGCGAAAAGGCCCTTGACATTTTCTCAGCTGTACAGATGAGAAGCAATGATGCAAATGAGGTCACTTTCATCAGTCTTTTAAATGCTTGTGCTGGCTTAGTAGCTTTACAAAAGGGTAGAAAAATACACGCGCTTATAGTTGAAGCAGGTTTTAACTTAAACTCTCCAGTTGAAAATGCTCTTTTCAATTTCTATTCCAAGACTGGGGCTTTGGAGGATGTGCATGTGATGTTTGATAAGTTAAGCTCTCCTAGTATGCTCTCTTGGACAGCATTCGTGACTGCTTATGCCCAGCATGGGCTTGGTAAAGAAGCTCTTTTTGTTTTTAGAAGAATGCAAGAGGAGGGAGTTGTGCCAGATGAAGTTACCCTTGTAGCGTTATTGTCTGCATGCAATCATGCTGGGATGGTAGATGCTGGTGCAGATATCTTTGTGTTATTAAGCAGCAACTATAGAATGGAATTGACTGCTGATCGCTTTGCTGGGCTAGTTGATCTTCTTTGTAGGGCCGGACGCCTCATGGAGGCTGAGTGTTACCTTTCCAAGTTGCCACTTGAGATTAGTAATGCTCATTGGTCATCATTGCTGAGTTCATCCTTATTGCACAATGCCATAGGGTTAAGCAGGAAGGCTGCAACTTACATGTTTGATGTGGATCCATAAGTTAAATGTTCATGGGATTAGCAACAAGATTTTTGAACATGTGGATTCATTGTTGCCTGAATTGAGCCATTCAATTGTAGAGGAATGCCAGGAGGGACTTATAGTGGAGTGTACTGTTTATTATAGGAAGTTACACAAAAGGTAAATTTATCTGTACTGGAGTTTACAGCCAGCAGGACAGTGATTCTCTCATCGTTTCAGACGACACAACTCATAATGACAAGTCTGCATGCCTTATGTAGATTAAGTACACATCATTACTGGAGTGCAAGATTTGTGTTAGCAATCACAGCTAGCAAGGTAGAAACATATTAGCGTGACATATACAATGAGCTCAAATATAGACAGGGAATGATGCCTAATTTTGCACCCTGAAACAGAATGTCAGTGGAAAGTTCGTTCAGGGAGTTATGGCTTAAAAACTGCCAATGCCAGTTTTCGATCGTCTCATAGATAAGCACAGAAGGAAGGAAAGAACACATTATGTGTGTAAATCTGCTGTAGACAGTAGAATGCACACTCCCCTCAGATAATAACAAAAGCCATCAGGTATGACAGGTGTTTTACAATCTTCATCTATATTCATAAGCTGTTTTGAAGTTGGGTATACCGACATTAATTTGCAGCCTCGCTGCAGTATGACATAAACTTTGTTTCCCAGTTAAAGGTGGCATTTTTCTGTGCAGGCTCTTGTAGGTTGTCATATAGCTGTTTATTCAGTCCAATCAGGTTATGTAAGTGTAATGTGGCATTATCCATAAAGAATTAGAGGCCCTTGATCCCCGTTCTCTCTCTCCATGTAATCATTTTGTGTCAAAAGCTCACTGGGGAAATGTCTGCCCGTTAGGTGCAGAGACGTATCCAGTCAGTGAATAGGCGAAAGAGGTGGGCTTTCGAAGTCAAGCGCCGCTTTGACATGTGCTTGATATTTAGAGGCAGACATTTTTCTGAGGCTTGGAAGAAGTACCGCAAGAAGGTCTCCCCTACTCCTATCACAGACTCCAAAATATGTCATACTTACGCTACCTCTCAATATGACATACCAGATCAGCCACCTCACACCATCCATGGTAAAGCAAGCTATATGGAAGCTCAAAATGGGAAGGCAACTAAGTGCACAGGTACCCAAGGTGAGCATTTCATACATGTATATTTCAGCTTGCTCCTTTCCTTGCACATCTATTCAATAGGGCCTGGTTTTCTACTACTTGGACCATGGACACCATGGACACCACCATCCAGATCCACGAGTTTGGGGGGGGGGGGGGGGGGGGGGGGTGGTGTCATGGATCCAAGTAATTATTAGTCAGTGATAATTGGCCACCTGTTGGCTAAGATTTATGGATCAGTGTCAAGAGGCAGAGTTCAGCTCTTTAGCGGAGACAGCAGGGCTCAGAGCAAGAAGACAGTGTGACAATTTTGATGACGTGGCAGCAACAAGGGACGCAACTTATAGCCGAGCAGGTCACTTTTTCCGCCGCAACTTACGGGTTACCGTACAGCTTTTTGGGCGATAGTTTTAAAGGACAGTTGACTTTTTGACTTCTTGGAAAGTTATCAAAAGTAGAGTCCTTTTGAAGGGCTGTTTTTAGCCTTTGATACTTTTTTGGCACATGCGTTTAATTACAAGGCTTTGGCTTAGTTGTAGAATACATATTTGGGAATGCGTGATCACACAATCGTAAATTCTGTTAATCAATATATACCGACTGGGACGCTTGATTTGAGGGCCAATACTTTCTAAAGAGGAGCACCGCCGCTCTCGTGCCATCTACAAAGTGCAAGTGTGATTTTTTCGGTTCTTTCAGGTCTTCTTAGTAGTGATTTTGTGCGTTTGGTCTCTCAGTGGACGGATGGTTGCAGTGATATTAGAGCTTAGTCTTCCTCTTGTTCTCACAAGAGGGCGATCCTTTTCAATTAAGGCCAATTCGATTCCACCCCTGACTTCGGCAAAAGCAACCAATGGAACTTTACAAGATCCTCTAGCTTCACAAAACTCTCCTATTTTGGAGGCTCTCGTGACAATTGCTTTTGATCAAGCTAGGCTGATCTGCTGAATTCTGAAAACGCGAGGCTGATCTGATACTAGATGGGGTATCCGACGACGATTTGCAACTAGAGGATGTGGGTTCTCGCGAGGCTAAGGCTGGGAGCTGAAAAGGCTGGTGGTAGTGGCTGAAAACGCTGATTGCTGGAGGCTGAAAACGCTGGACTGATCCTTGAGAAAACGTTGGGACCTGTGGGTGCCTGCCCGCTTTGCAGCGGGTGCCTGCCCTGCTGTGTCCTGCTTCTTCTGCTTCTACTAAGTGCCCAATTGGTTTCATTTATAGGAATTATATGCTGGGTAGGGCAAGCTTCCCAAGAAACTTACAAAAAAAGAATTCCAAAAGTCACTTTTAATAAAATGACTTATAAGAGGTGGTTCACGCGGTAAAATGCCTGCATGATGAAATGACCATTCTTGTGCAAGAGAGGGTATGCAAGTGTGACTGGCCTGGACATGCACGTCCTGCTAGAGGCTCGCAGAGGTGCCAGGCTGAGTCCTAAGCTAAGACCCATGCTAGACTATGGCAGAAGCATGTCCACGTGGCGTAAGTGAAATGCGCATGTGACATCCCCCCTGTTAAAAGTGAGGCACAACTAAAAGTGAGGCACAGCTGCCGAACTTCTAACTGTACTTATGATGTTGACCGATGAATGCTAATGATGTTATGGATGTATCACCAATGAAAATTCCTCCAAATGGGTGGATACTACGGATATAGGTACTACTACGATGTAAATACCGACCATACGAGTCACTAGGTAGCCTTACTATTGTCGCAGAATACCAGCCTTCGTGTTGACTCTGCCTACAAGCAAGCACTACCACTCGAACAGTATTGTCGTGAAAACATGGCGGGTGAAGATGAAAGGTAAGGGTGCTCAGAGAAAAATCCAAGCATTTTTTGTCGACAGAAGTGGATGCATACTACATGCGAATGCAAATGCAGAAGAGATCCTGTCTCCAACTCCTTCCATATCCGCATAAGAGGCTAGTAGATCCTCGTATTCAAGATCTGGGTTTTCGTGTATCCGATGTCGATCTTCCTTCAAAGACATGGCAATGAAGATGGGATCTGGTAAGTCCATGGTCGGGACTCAAAGATTCTTCAGGATTTTTTTTTTGGGAGAGGTTCTCTCGGTTCTTGGTTTTGCTTGGGTTCTTGAGGTTCTGCTTGGGTACTTTGGTTCTTCCCTTGAGTTCGCGAAACCGAAGCACGCACAGAGCTCTGATACCAATGTGAGGTGCAATGGAAGAGAATAAGGATTTGCTCGGATCTAGTACTCCGCACACAAACACAAGGGACACTTTACTTCCCTTGAAAGAACTGAATTGAAAGAAAGAGAGAGACAAGAGAGAGAAAAGAGACAACCCAAGGATGTCTGTTAGGTGCAGCGGAATGAATGTTTGCACTTTGCTCAAGATGAGTGCTCCGAACTGTGTTCAAGGTTCCTTTTGTTCTTATGGAAGGGAGAGCCTTCCGTTCTTAATGAGAGAATGCTATGATCACAAACAAAGTGAATGGACACTGTGCGTGCAAGTGTATGAGACTGAGAGATAGAGAGAGAAGAGAGATACAACACCAGAGACGTTGTAAATCCCTCCTCCGAAGGCCCCACTCTCGTTGGCGAGAGTGGTCTACTTATGATTGCACAATCTGGTACAAACGGTATGCATGAGACTGATGCAAGTCTAGGCTATGTCGGCGATGACGACGGGGATGGTGACACCGACCTAAGGGCTGAAATCTGCAATCTTTTATTTGCTGTCCAAAAACTATGGGCTGAAATCTGCTGTTGCCGAAAACGCTCTGGAAACCGCTGATTTTGCTGGTCTTTTAGGGCTGAAAATCTGCATCTACTGAAGGCTGAAGACTGATGTTCTTTGGGGCTGATTCTGCTACTCTTTTAGGGCTGAAACTGCAGGTGCTTCATGGCTGAAAAACGCTGCATACTGAGGTTTCATCTGCTGAAAACGCTAGGCTAGAAAAGGAGGGCGATCTGGCTTTTACTAACGCTAGGGCCGAGGGGATCTGCTGGCGATGAGGGAGATGGAAAACGCTAGGCTGATGTGAAGAGGAAACGCTAGCATGTGGGGTTCTCTGCTTGGAGGGAAAGTCGCCGCCAAGGGGTTCTTGCTTGAGAAGTTGCCTGTTGAGCTTGGGCTCCTGCTGCCTCTTCTGCCATTTAGTGCTAGTCTAGGGTTGCTTATATACAAACTTACTCAATTTGCCCTACCTACTTTCCAACAAAAGTCACTTAAAAATAATAAGCGAAAAATGTCAAAAATAGGTAAAATAGGCTAAATGCACTAGAAAATTCCCCTGAAGGATTCTGATGGATTTTGATGGGAATGCTTATGATCATGCTGTGTGCAACCAGAGGATATGCATCTACACTAAGTGACTGGGCATGCACGGTCTACGAATAGACTCACAAAAGTGCCATATCACTTCTAATCTAGACTGACTGGACTGACTGAACCCTGATCATGCTGTAGCTTGTCCACGGACACATAGGGTTGGATGTGTCGCGTGACAATGTCGGGTCCCAACCCTCAAGGGTCCCGTGGCTCTGTTGTGAGAGCAAGTACTTTCTTTATTCTTGCACACAATGACTAAATGTTGAGATGCAGATGCTAATGGGTATTGATGCTACTGATGTTGGGTAATGGGTACTGAGGTACTGAGGTTCTATGTCAAAGACGGGGAGGTCGACAACGAGGTCGATGTTGAAGACGATGAAGTCGTCGAGGTACTAGGGGTCTTTGTCGACGAAGATGAAGTCGACGATGATACTGTGTCGAAGACGATGATGTCGACGACGGTTATGTGTCGAAGACGGTGAAGTCAACGACAGTTCTGTGTCGAAGACGATAATGTCGACAACGGGTACTGCTGGTCTATGTCGACGACAACGACGATGGTGTCGTCGTCAAGTCTGGGACTGCAATGACGATGACGAAGGTGTGGTCGTCAAGATAGGGATCTGCAATGATGATGACGATGTCGACGACAACGATGGTGTGGATGACGATGACGTCAAGGCTGAAAACCGAAAACGCTAGATGCTCTGCTGGGGATCTGCTACTGTGGCAACACTGCGGCTTGGATCTGCAACTGCTTCACTGATCTAGGGTTGAAATGCAAAAACGCTGGCTGATCTGGCTGAAATCTGAAAACGCCAGGCTGATTTGCTGAATTCTGAAAACACTAGGCTGATCTGGTACTAGATGGGGTATCTGGCGAGGATCTGCAACCAGAGGATGTGGGTTCTCGCGAGGCTAAGGGTGGGAGCTGAAAAGGCTGGTGGTAGTGGCTGAAAACGTTGATTGTTGGAGGCTGAAAACGCTGGGCTGATCCTTTAGAAAACGCTGGGACCTGTGGGTGCTTGCCTGCTTTGCTGCGGGTGCCTGCCCTACTGTGTCTTGCTTCTTCTACTTCTACTGAGTGCCCAATGGGTTCATTTATAGGAATTATATGTTGGGTAGTGCAAACTTCCCAACAAACTTACAAAAAAGAATTCCAAAAGTCACTTTTAATAAATGATTTTTAAGAGGTGGTTCACGCCATTGAATGCCTGCATGATGAATTGATTGTTCTTGTGCGAGAGGGTATGAAAGTATGACTGGCCTGGACATGCACGTCTGCTAGAGGCTCAAAAAGGTGCCAAGCTCAGTCCTAAGCTAAGACTCATGCTAGACTATGGCAGAAGCGTGTCCACGTGTCGCAGGTGAAGTGCGCACGTGACATCCCCCCGTGTTAAAAAGGAGGCACAACTGCCGAACTTCTAACTGTACTTCTGATTGTGACTGATGAATGCTTTTGATGCTGTGGATGCATCTCCAATGAAAATTTCTCCAAACGGGTGGATACTACGGATGTAGGTACTGCTGCGATGTAAACACCGACCATACGAGCTACTAGGTAGCCTTACTACTATCGCAAAATACCAGCCTTCGTGCTGACTTTGCTTGCATGCAAGCACTACCGCTCGAATAGTTCTGTCGTGATAACATTGCAGGTGAAGATGAAAGGTAAGGGTGCTCGGAGAAATATCCAAGGGTTTTTTGTTGGCGGAAGTGGATGCACGCTACATGCGAATGCAAATGCAACTGCAGAAGAGGCTAGGGATCCTATCTCCGACTCCTTCCATATCTGCATAAGAGGCTAATAGATCTTGGTACTCAAGATCTGGGTTTTCTTGTATCCGATGTCGATCTTCCTTCAAAGACATGGCAATGAAGATGGGATCTGGTAAGTCCATGGTCGGGACTCAAAGATTCTTCAGGATTTTTTTTTTGGGAGAGGTTCTCTCGGTTCTTGGTTTTGCTTGGGTTCTTGAGGTTCTGCTTGGGTACTTTGGTTCTTCCCTTGAGTTCGCGAAACCAAAGCACGCACAGAGCTTTGATACCAATGTGAGGTGCAATGGAAGAGAATAAGGATTTGCTCGGATCTAGTACTCCGCACACAAACACAAGGGACACTTTACGTCACTTGAAAGAACTAACTAAAAGAAAGAGAGAGACAAGAGAGAGAAAAGAGACGACCCAAGGATGTCGGGTCCCAACCCTCAAGGGCCCCCTTGCTGTGTTGCGAGAGCAAGTACTTTCTTTATTCTTGCACAATGCTGCTACAATGACTAAATGCTAAGATGTTGATGCTACTGATGTTGGGTAATGGGTATTGAGGTACTGAGGTTCTATGTCGAAGACGAGGAGGTTGACGATGAGGTCTATGTCGAAGACGATGAAGTGGACGATGCGGTACTATGGGTCTTTGTCGACGATGATGAAGTCGACGACGGTACTGTGTCGTAGACGGTGAAGTCGGCGATTGTTTTGTGTCGAAGACGATGATGTTGATGACGGGTATTGCTGGTCTATGTCGACGACGACGACGATAGTGACTGTGACGATGACGACGATGGTGTCGTCATCAAGTCCGGGACTATGATGATGATGACGACGATGATGTCGTCGTCAAGTCCGGGACTGTGATGACGATGGCGAAGGTGTCGTCGTCAAGATAGGGATCTGCGATGAGGATGACGATGTCGACAACGATGGTGTCGTTGACGACGACGTCAAGGCTGAAAACTGAAAACGTTAGATGCTCTGCTGGGGATCTGCCACTGTGGCAGCATTGCGGCTTGGATCTGCAACTGCTTCGTCGGACTAGGGCTGAAAAGCAAAAACGCTAGCTGCTCTGGCTGAATCTAAAAACGCCAGGCTGATTTGCTGAATTCTGAAAACACTAGGCTGATCTGGTACTAGATGGGTATCTGGCGAGGATATGCAACCAGAGGATGTGGGTTCTCGCGAGGCTAAGGCTGGGAATTGAAAGCGTTGGTGGTAGTGGTTGAAAACGCTGATTGCTGGAGGCTGAAAATGCTGGGCTGATCCTTTAGAAAACACTGGGACCTGTGGGTGCCTGCCTGCTTTGCTACGGGTGCTTGCCCTGCTGTGTCCTGCTTCAGCTGCTTCTACCGAGTGCCCAATGGGTTTCATTTATAGGAATTATATGTTGGGTAGGGCAAGCTTCCCAGAAAACTTACAAAAAAGGATTCCAAAAGTCACTTTTAATAAAATGACTTATAAGAAGTGGTTCACGAGGTAAAATGCCTGCATGATGAAATGACTGTTCTTGTGCAAAAGGTTATGCAAGTGTGACTGGCCTAGACATGCACGTCCTGCTAGAGGCTCACAAAGGTGCCAGGCTCAGTCCTAAGCTAAGACTCATGCTGGACTATGCTAGAAGCGTGTCCACGTGGCACAAGTGAAGTGCGCATGTGACAGTGTACATGGGTATGGGGATTCTGCAATTGTTAGCGTAACAAGGGACGCCCATTTTTGGGCTTCCCGTCCCCACTTGCTGTCCCGCCCTCTTGTTTACACAATCCGTTTGAGCCCTGTCCCCCGTCTCCACTCCTTGAGATGCGTCCCTTGTGACTATGGAAAAGTCACTTGATTGATATTCCGAGTAGGTAGGTCTATCTAATCAGCTGTAGAGTGATACTTCAAATAAATTGCCAAGGGCTTTCTCTTCGATAGATTCTCTTGGGAGCATTGTTGAGAGAAGAGGACCCACGGACATTGTACTTTGTGAAGCATAACAATAAAGAAATACCGAGAAGGGGTGCTAGTCTTTGGGGCCAATCTCTTTGGACACGAAACTTTGTTGTGTCGTGTCGTGTCGTCTCTCTCTTTTAGTTATGTTCAGTTCTTTCAGTTTTCTCGCGTTTATTGCACTAGATCCTCGGCTTGGAGTGTCCAAGTCTATTATAGTGGTTTCAGAGCTCAGAAGATTCTTCTTCTACGAAGGATTTGATCCTCCTACTGTAATGTGCAGCGGAAGTGAATGATGGTGTATGTCTGAGGATGAGTGATTAGTGGGTGCTCAAGGTTCGTTCTACTGACTGGAAGGAAGAGCCTTCCTTGACTTAACGAGAGAATGTGCAATGACCAAAACAAGAGAGTGGAAAACTGTGAGTGCAAAGTGCATGAGAGTGCTAGAGAGAGAGAGAGAGAGAGAGAGAGAGAGAGAGAGAGAGAGAGAGAGAGAGGGGAGACGACACCAGATGGGGTCCCAAACCCCCCTCCAAGGGCCCCCCTCTCTATTTCTAGAGAGGCATTTGCTTTAGATTGCACAAAGTCTCGTACAATGCTTCTAGATGCTGTGGTACTTGACGCGATGATGTCGATGACGACAACGATGTCAAGGCTGAAATATGAAAATGCTAAAATCCAATGCTATGGATCTGCTATTGCTGCGAGGCAAGGGCTGATCTGATACCGCTGAGGCCTTCAAGGGCTGAGAATGCAAAAACGCTACTTGCTTAGGGCTGAAAACAGACAACGTTGGTTGATCTGGGCTGAATCTGCAAAACGCTGAAAACTGAAAACACTAGGCTGATCTGAGTGTTGGGGTCGTGATTGCGAGGATCTGCTACAGATGCTGCGGGTTCTCGCGAGGCTAAGGGCTGAAAACTGAAAACGCTGGTTCTCCTTGAGAAAAACGTTGAAGATCTTGAGGTCTGCAAATCGTTGAACCTCCTTGTGCCTTATGCCTCTTCTGTTCTCTACTGGCGCCTTGGGCCTTTTTATTTAGCCAAAATATGCTGGGTCGAGCAAGCTCCATTCAGCCCCCACGATTTTGATAAATAATAAAGTCACTTATAAAATAAATGACCTTACAAGAGGTGGTTCATATGCAACTGCAAAACTGGGTCATGCGGTGGTACATGCTGTTGCTAATTGGACTATTTTCTTATTTTTAATGATTAATCTCTTTTTTAGGATATTTTATTGTGTGCACTAAGAACTGTTGAAAGATTGTAGCTACAGGAACTGCCATCAAGAACGGACAACTCTGATGTGTCATTTGATGGGTGACGGTAAACATCGCGAAGGAGTTTCCGTAAGTTAGGTGGAAAGGGCCGGGTTACGAGTGCCCCTGATGCGTCACATGATGGGTGACGGGTGCATCAGTAAGGGGGCATCCCGTAGGCTAAGGAGGAAATCCGAACTGAGTAAGAAAATACGCGTAAGAACGCAAGCACAAGAATAAAGATGGGTTCAATGAAGCTTTTTACAAAAAGCAGGAACAATCGCGGGAAGGCAGACGCTTTCCCGCGAGGAATCTATGTTTGCATTGCATTCGTGCATGTGGTTGCATCCAGGGACGCCTGGGAAGTGTTGTTAAATGCATTGGTTTTAACTTATAAGGTTTTATTGAGTTTTTGGGCAGGTTCAGATCAATTTTAAAATATGCCGGCCGTCCACTTAATAAGTGGGCAGCCACTTAGAAGATAAAGCAACAAAACCAGCCAACGAATTCTCTCTCCCTATTTCGGGTAGAACAGCGCAAAAAAAAAAAAAACAAAACAAAAAAAACGGCCGCGATCTCTACGCGAGCAGTTATTCGTGCCGTGGCCAGGGAGCTATAAAAGCACCACATGCCCTCACTCACGGGAGGTACCAACATCAGCAAGAGAAGATTCTGTTGCAAGAGATCGCGAGACTACGAAGCACGGAAGTCGCTTTTTCCGCGCAAGAGTGACAGGTATCTATTGTGGATTCGCCATACGAATTGTTGTCGCGTGTTTGTGTGGTTTGTTTTGCAGGAATCTCCCGTCTTACGGGAAGGCCCTTCACGGGAAGTACGGCTTCACGCCTAAGTCCCTTACGGGAAAGTACGGCTTCGCGCCTAAGTCCCTTACGGGAAGGAACGGCCTTGTGCCCAAGCCCTTTACGGGAAAGCATGACCTTCGGGTCTAAGATTACAGAACGGAGGGGTTTCCTCGGGTTCTCGTGCTTGTATACAAATTCTCCCTGAATAAAAGAATACTCTTAACGGGGGTGGACCAGCCCATCTTCTGGTCCCCAATACTGTGTCGATCTTCTCCCTTCTCTCACACTTGCAAAGTATTTTAATTTTCAGATTTTCAAGTGCTCGTGTACGCTCCCGTTTTGTGACAGTGGTATCAGAGCTTGGACTCCTCTCTTTCTCTGCAAAGTAGGACGATTCCGGGAAGAACGGGAAGAACCATGTCGAGCCAAGGGAGAAGCGTTGAAGAGGAGCTTCAACAAGTGCAAGCTCAACTTGCGGAGTTGCAACAAATTTTATTGCTGCCAGACGTCCAAAAGCTTTTGGGCGGAATGAAGAAAACGAATGGAACTGATGCAGCCAAGCATCCAGACAACACTGTTGGCGTGAGACCACAGGAGGCAAGAGAAGAAGCACGTGCCGGGGTGCACAAAGGATCTTCGGATCGGAATGAACGGCCTACTTCAAGGAAAGGCCAGGAAAAAGCGCTCTCTTTGCTAGACGAGAGCAAGGACATCTCTATCTCATCTCCATCTTACTCTCCTGATTATACTTCTACTTCTCGATCATCTCGTCAGAAGAAGGAAGCAGCTACTACCACCACTACCATACATCAACCTAAAGATAAGCCTCGATTCAAGAAGCAAGGTCGCAAGTCTCAACATCGCATGAGAGTCTTCAAATCAGGCGACAAGGACATCAAGTTCGAAACCTACAACGGACGGAGAGACATCTCCAAAGCACTGTCCTTCATCAGACAGTTTGAAGTCGCCTTTACCAATGGGCTCTTCACAGAAAAATCCAAATTACGCCATGTGGGGATGCACCTCAAGGAAACGGCAAGTAATTGGTGGTTAGCCAAGATTCTGGAAGGTGTTTAGGCCAGAACTTGGGAGAGCTTTAAATCTGAATTTTATGAACAATTTCTTTTGCTTGACTTCGAGCAGGACATACGGAAGGAATGGGACTGGCTTGCCCAGAAGGAACATGAAAGAGTAACGACTTATGTGGACAAGTATTGGTCGGTTCTTCTGAAGGTCACTCCCTTCATGAAGATTGCCGACGAGGAAAAGAAACGAAAGTTCGAAGCGGGTCTCCAACCGCAGCTTCGAAAGAGTATGAAGGTGTATCCGCATGATACTCTTCAGAGGATGATGGAGTCAGCAATCATTGCTGAGGATTTGCACTCAACTGGGATGCCCAGAAAGATGGAGCATAGCACTTACCGTGCAAGACAAAGAGGGGTCTACGATGACCAAGGGGGCCAAGGAAGAAAATATCCTCCATCTGGAGACGATGATCATTCTAAGAAGCCAGAGGGCACTGGCAAGCGAACTAAGTACCTTTCTCCTACTCAACTTCAAACTTTCAGAGAGGAAGGAAGATGCTTCTACTGTGGCGAGAAAGGACTTATGAAACCGGACTGCTCGCTAAAGCAGCAACGGCAAGAGCATTCTCTACGAGGCAAGAGAAAGCAAGGAAGGAACCCGCACCACCAAGCTCGAACTCCATTCCAGATGTTCAAGGAAACACAGAAATGGAGAAAGGGAAGCGTCAACTTCTGAAGGGCTGGGGGCCTTTGAACAACCAACGAGTACTGATTCTTTATGATCCAAGATCCACGGATAACTTCATCTCCCTGGATACTGCGGAACGTTTGTGCCTCACACCGGATCAGCTTGGCACACCGGTTACATCCGGATCGGCATTTGAGGGGTTGACAACCAATGCAACTCCCGTGCAAGGACAGCTCAATCTTCGGATTGGCGAGTACAAGGACCGCGAATCATTTTTGATGGCACCCATCGAGGGATGTGATATCATCTTGGGTATGCCAGGGCACTTTCACATGACACCTATTCCCGATTATGTGGAAAAGACCCTCACTTTTGATCATGGGGGTAAGAAAATAAAGATTCAAGCTGATGCAGGAGATTGGCAGTTCCCAATTGTAAGCCATATCTCCATTAAGAAAGAAATGAAGAAGTGTGTTTCTGCTTACTTGATTTTTGCAAAGGATAAAACTAGTAGGGACTCTCTCTCTAGTTTGGAAATTAAGCGTCTTCAATTTATTGAAAAGTACAAGGATTGTTTCACGGAAACACTTCCTGATGAACTCCCTCCGGTACGCCCGGAAGATCACCGCATAGATTTCATACCGGGTAGCTCGCCTCCCAATCAACCCCCTTATCGGGTGAGTCTTGCTCAGCAAGAGGAAATTTTGAAGCAAGTCAACGAGCTTCTAGAGAAAGGGTTAGTACGACCAAGTGCTTCACCCTTCTGCTCTCCAGTTCTACTGGTGCAGAAGAAAGATGGCACGTTTCGAATGTGCATAGACTATCGGTCTTTAAACAAGATCACAATCAAGGATCGCTTTCCGATCCCTCGGATTGATGATATACTTGATAAGTTGCAGGGTGCAAGTGTCTTTAGTCGCATAGACTTAAAGAGTGGGTATCACCAGATACGGATTGCCCCTGAGGATGTCCACAAGACTGCTTTCCGCACAACCTTTGGACTATATGAATTTTTGGTAATGCCTTTCGGCTTGACAAATGCTCCTGCGACGTTCAATCGCATGATGGACCGCATTTTCAGCCCGTATCGAGCTTTTACGGGAGTATTCTTTGACGACATACTCATCTTCTCTAAGTTAGAAGAGGAACATCGGAAGCACTTGGACTTAGTGTTTCAAGAATTGCGAAATGAGTTGCATGTGAATGCAAAGAAGAGCGAGTTCTTTCTCTCAGAGATACACTATCTCGGCCATATAGTCTCTCACAATCAAGTGAGTATGGATCCTGCCAAGATCCGAGTGGTAGAAGATTGGTCTATTCCCACTACGGTACATGATGTGCGTAGTTTCTTGGGGTTATGTTCGTATTATTGAAGGTTTGTTCGAGGATTTGCTCATGTAGCAGGACCACTTTATGACTTGACAAAGAAGAAGATTCCTTTCAGATGGGGATCGAGACAAGGAGCTTTTGATCGGCTCAAGTACTTGCTAAGCCATGGACCTATTTTGATAGTGCCTGACTTAAGAAAACCATTTGAGGTTCACTGCGATGCTTCAGGCGATTGCATCGGAGCAGTGTTAAACCAAGAAGGCCATGCAGTGGCCTACGAAAGCAGATGGCTTAAGGATGCAGAGTTGCATGCATCAATCTACGAAAAGGAACTCACGGTTGTGATTCACGCCTTATTCAACTGGAAGCACTATCTTCTAGGAGCGGATTTTGTGATCAAGACTGATCACCAGAGTTTGCGGTATTTTCTTACGCAAAGGAAACTATCTGAGAAGCAGATGAGATGGGCAAACTTTTTGTCTATGTTTCACTTCCAGATCCTTCACACGGCTGGGAGTAAGAATGTGGTCGCGGACGCATTGTCTAGGCGGCCAAGGGTGAACGCTATCACTTCGGTGTATCATCAAGAATTAGAAGCACTACCGGATCTGTATCCGAATGATCCAGACTTCTCCACCATTTGGGGAAAGCTACATCGTGGAGAGAATGAGTTTCCCTATTCCATTCGGGACGGTTATCTCTATCACCATCAGGCCATATGTGTGGCGGAACCATTAAGAAAGAAGATCATGGATGAAGCACACGCTTCGCCTTATGCGGGTCATCGGGGTATTCTCCCTACGACCTTAGCAATGGAAAGATATTTCTTTTGGCCTGGCCTTAAAGCAGACATTGATAAGTATGTCAGGGAATGTTTGGTTTGCCAAAAAGTGAAGTATGATCGGCATAAGATGCCTGGGTTGCTACAACCTTTTCTTGTGCCTAATGAACCTTGGGAAAGTATTGCCATGGACTTCATCATGGACCTCCCTAGAACTCAGACTGGAAATGACGCGATCTGGACCATTGTGGACAAGTTTAGCAAGCAAGCACACTTTATACCAGTCAAGAAAACGATCAAAGCAGATCATATGGCTAGGGTCTTCCTGGCACAGATCTTTAAGCATCATGGAATGCCTAAGTCAATTGTGAGTGATCGAGATCCTCGCATGACAGGAAATTTTTGGCGTGCCTTGATGGATAATCTTGGTACAAAGCTGAATTTTTCATCTGCCTACCATCCTCAAACGGACGGGCAAAGTGAGATAGCCAATTCCACAGTATTGGATATGTTAAAAGCTTATGTGTCAGACCGGCAATCTGATTGGGAGAAATATTTGCCTCTTGTCGAGTATGCGTATAACAATACCATACACTCATCGACGGGGAAAGCACCTTGTGAGATTCTATATGGTAAGCCTTTGCTTCCACCCATCCTTTTAACTAAGGATAAGATCTTTGCAGCAGATGAATTTGTCCGGGACTTGGACACAGCCTACGGGCAAGTTAGGAGAGCTATTCTACGCTCTCAGGAAAAGCATAAGAAAGCTGCAGACAAGCACAGAAGGAATCTAGACTTAACAGTCGGACAGTTAGTCTTACTCAAGTTTGAGAAGGCAAGACTTAAGAAACAAGCGTCTCATAAGGGGAAGGTGGTAAAACTTTCTACCCGTTATTATGGGCCGTTGAAGATCACTGAGCGAGTAAATGATGTCACGTTCCGATTAGCGCTACCGCCTAATTGGAAGATCCATAATGCTTTCCATGTCAGTTTACTCTGGCTGTATGTGGGACCGCCTCCAAGCCAGCCTAGTGCTGAGGAACCTCCTGAGGTTGAGGAAACGGAAGAAATACTCCAACCGGAGCAGATAGTAAGTCATCAGGAGCGGTCTCTCAAATCTGGAAAGATAACACGGAAGTATTTGGTTAAGTTTAAGAACTATTCGAATCTAGATGCTCAGTGGATGACGCAGGAGGAATTAGCAGCTTATCCCGAGATACTCGAGGTATATGTCCAAGCACTACAGTTGAGGTCAACTGTTTAGAAGCCAGAGGGATGTTGCTAATCGGACTATTTTCTTATTTTTAATGATTAATCTCTTTTTTAGGATATTTAAAAGATTGTAGCTACAGGAATTGCCATCAAGAACGGACAACTCTGATGTGTCATTTGATGGGTGACGGTAAACATCGCGAAGGAGTTTCCGTAAGTTCGGTGGAAAGGGCCGGGTTACGAGTGCCCCTGATGCGTCACATGATGGGTGACGGGTGCATCAGTAAGGGGGCATCCCGTAGGCTAAGGAGGAAATCCGAACTGAGTAAGAAAATACGCGTAAGAACGCAAGCACAAGAATAAAGATGGGTTCAATGAAGCTTTTTACGAAAAGCAGGAACAATCGCAGGAAGGCAGACGCTTTCCTGCGAGGAATCTATGTTTGCATTGCATTCGTGCATGTGGTTGCATCCAGGGACGCCTGGGAAGTGTTGTTAAATGCATTGGTTTTAACTTATAAGGTTTTATTGAGTTTTTGGGCAGGTTTAGATCAATTTTAAAATATGCCGGCCGCCAACTTAATAAGTGGGCAGCCACTTAGAAGATAAAGCAACAAAACCAGCCAGCGAATTCTCTCTCCCTATTTCGGGTAGAACAGCGCAAAAAAAAAAAGAAAGAAAGAAAAAAAGAAAACGGGCGCGATCTCTACACGAGCAGTTATTCGTGCCGTGGCCAGGGAGCTATAAAAGCACCACATGCCCTCACTCACGGGAGGTACCAACATCAGCAAGAGAAGATTCTGCCACAAGAGATCGCGAGACTACGAAGCACGGAAGTCACTTTTCCCGCGCAAGAGCGACAGGTATCTATTGTGGATTCGCCATACGAATTGTTGTCGCGTGTTTGTGTGGTTTGTTTTGCAGGAATCTCCCGTCTTACGGGAAGGCCCTTCACGGGAGGCCTAAGTCCCTTACGGGAAAGTACGGCTTCGTGCCTAAGTCCCTTACGGGAAGGAACGGCCTTGTGCCCAAGCCCTTTACGGGAAAGCACGACCTTCGGGTCTAAGATTACAGAACGGAGGGGTTTCCTCGGGTTCTCGTGCTTGTATACGAATTCTCCCTGAATAAAAGAATACTCTTAACGGGGGGGGGGGACCAGCCCATCTTCTGGTCCCCAATACTGTGTCAATCTTCTCCCTTCTCTCACATTTGCAAAGTATTTTAATTTTCAGATTTTCAAGTGCTCATGTACGCTCCCGTTTTGTGACACATGCTCATGCTATGGGTTGTGCAATTAGAAAGTATGCAGCTACTCTAAGTGCCTGGACATGCACGGCTTGTGTACAAGCTCACAAGGGTGCCAAAACGCTTCCTAGGCTACCTAAACCCTAGAAGTAGGAACAACTTGTCCACATCCACATAGGGTTAGATGTGGACGTGACACCTACTTGTAGCACACATGGATTCAATCGATGAATCCTGCCAAGAGGAAACTGTGGTACCCGACCACTCAGGTTCGGGAGAGAATAATGGAGATTCAAACGGACGTCAACCACCTTTTGAAGATTCGAAAGAGCACTTCCCGTCTCTACACCATGAATACGGAAGATTGGAGATGCAGCGTCAACAACAGGTTGATGTCTGTGCTCAATAGAAGCTTCAATACTCCAAGAATCCTTAGTATGCAAAATTTTTGATCAAGCACCCACTTGACGAGATGTATTCTTGATGGCATACGGCCATCCGCTCACCTTTGAAGTCAGCTTTGAAGAAGACGACTACACCACGAACACCAGCTTAGAGGGTGTACTCAGAGGATGAATTTGATGAAGCAGTAGAACGGCGAGTCAGTAGACTCATGAAGAACAAGAGCTTGATGGCATACGGCCATCCGCTCACCTTTGAAGTCAGCTTTGAAGAAGACGACTACACCACCGACACCAGCTTAGAGGGTGTACTCAGAGGATGAATTTGATGAAGCAGTAGAACGGCGAGTCAGTAGACTCATGAAGAACAAGAGGCAACCGTGGAACCAGAGTCGAGCAACAAACTATCTTGGCTACTTAGGTCGGAAATCTACTTTTGAAGATGCTTGAAAGACAGAAACATATGCGATTCGAGGGTTTTTCCAATTCATCCTCCTCTTTTGATAGCTTGGACAATTCTTTTTCCTCTGATTCTAGTGACAATGATAGAATGAGAAGGAAGAGGAGAAAGACTCAGAGACATAGCAAAGGCAAGAAGAAGGCAAAGAAGAGCAGACCTCGCAGAAGATCTCTAAAGTATTTTGATGGTTCAGACAAGGATTCTTGTAACAAACTTTTGACGTGTCAAAGCCCTAAAGAATGGAGCCAATTTGCAGATGCTGGCCGAGGGGCCTAAACCCTAAGAAGAACAAGTAGCAGAAGAAGAAGTCCTACCAACTTATGGGGCCCCATCGGTGACATAAAGGATTAAAATAAAGCAGGACCCACATACACACAGGAAAAGCTGGCGGAGCAATTGATGACGTGGCAGATTTTCAAAAATTGCGTTGGCATGATGACATGGCAAGCTGTACGGATTTCTGCGTTTTGCGATGTTTGATGACGTGGCACGTTGCACGGATTTTCGTGATTTACGCTCGCAGCTTTTTGGCTTTGCTTTTGCACCAGATGCTTTTGAGTTAAAAGGCTTTTCATGAAAAACTGCTTTTTAGGCCAAGGGCCTTTAAATATGAGGTTAGGGCTCATTCTCTGGCATGCTTCCTGGAGAAGGTGCAGAGTCTGGAGTACCGGCTTGTACCGTGTTGATGCAATATAAAGAAATACCGAAAGGGGCGCCAAGGTTTGGGGCCAATATTCTCTGTGGTGGAATTCCGCCACTCCGTGTCACGTGTCGTCTCTCTCTATATCAGTTCAGATGTTATTGAAGTGCTAAAAGTGTGTTCAGTCTGTTCTTTTCTATTGGCACGTGGTGCCCGTCTTGTGACAGTGGTATCAGAGCATCAGGCGTGTGCTTTTCTGAAAGCATACCGGTCCTGCATAAGAGCAGACAGAGCTATTGGAATTTTATTTGAGGTATCTTTGGCGCCTCCGACCCCGAACTTATTAGCCACTCCCACCCTTCATCACGCATCGGGCGCGCTCCCGTCTTCACCGCTCATGTCTTTTAGGGCATAAGCCATTAAGATCACTTGCAAGAGAAGGATCCAAGATTTGTTTCGAGCTGTTGTTTTTCTCAGAGACAGTTCCATCGAGATGTTGATGTCTACAGCTACCAAGCCGCACACTTCCAAGGACTTGGCAAGCTTTCAAGAAAACTTTTACCCGAAGTTATATGGTTTCTGACATCTTCCTTCAAAGTGCAACTTCTGGCAGAGTGGGGTATCCTGAAATGCTTGCCATGGAAAGCCCTAGCAGATTATAACTTGAAATTTTCTCGACATCTCTCAGTAGATGTCTCTTCACGAGCAGATGACCTTGGAGGTCCGGTGCGATTGTTATGTCTTGGGACTACCATCGCCGCTAGACGAACACTGTCTGTCCAAGAGCTGATGGACCATGCTGTGGTTGTCTACGACCTTATGGAAGGAGCCTAACCCTAATTTTTGATGCAGGTTTCAGGATGGAAAGTCAATTGACTTTTCGAGCTCGACTAATGTCGAGATTGCTTTTTAAGTTTCAAATCTGTTTGAGAACTTGTTTGGTGATCCTGTTTGGAATTTGTTTGAAATGGATACTATCTGTTTTAATCCTGTCTTGGTGCCGATTTGAATTGTTTGATTCTGGTTTGATACTGGTTTCAACAATTGGTGATTTTACTCATGGGTGGAGTAGTGAGAAATTATGTTTGAGAATGCTTGTTCATACTCATGGCCCGGACCCTTGTGGTTATTTGCGGGGGGAGTACTGAATGATTGAAAAGTGCTGTTTTTTTTTTACTCATGGCCCGGACCCTTGTGGTTATTTACGGGGGGAGTATTATCGTTGTGACTCCCGACTCGGACCTGGATGGTTATGCAGGAGGAGTATTAAGAAGTCTGAGTAGTGGTTACTCTCAGCACCTCCAAACGACGTAGGCTGCGGTCTGGGGGGCATTTGGTTGTAAAAGGCCTCTATATCTCCCGGCCCGGACCTTTTTAGGTTATGCGGAAGGAGTGATGAGGGAGGAGTGTTGAATATCTCTTGGCCCGGACCTTGTTAGGTTATGTGGGAGGAGTGTTCATTGGCGACTTTATGTTTCTGCCACAAGACGGGCACCACGTGCCAATGGAAAAGAACAGACTAAACAACTTTAAGCACTTCAAGTAACAAGTGAACTGAAAGAGAGAGAGACAACATGTGACACAGAGTGGCGGAATTCCACCCCAGAGAGTATTGGCCCCAAACCTTGGCGCCCCTTTCGGTATTTCTTTATATTGCATCAACACAGTACAAGCCGGTACTTAGACTCTGCACCTTCTCCAGGAAGCATGCCAGAGAATGAGCCCTAACCTCATATTTAAAGGCCCTTGGCCTAAAAAGCAATTATAGTGAAAAGCCTTCAAACTCAAAAAACATCTGGTCCAAAAGCAAAGCCAAAAAGCTGCCAGCGTAAATCACGGAAATCCGTATAGCCTGCCACGTCATCAGCCAACACAAAACGCGGAAATCCATACAGTCTGCGACGTCATTATGCCAACGCAATTTTCAAAAATCTGCCACATCATCAGTTTTTGCGTGTGTGTGCATGTCCTGCTTTATTTTAATCCTTTGTCACTTGGGGCCCCATCGAACGGGGTCCCCATAAGTCGGTAGGACTTCTTCTTCTGCTACTTGTTCTTCTTAGGATTTAGGCCCCTTGGCCGGTAGCTCCGTTCTTCAGTAGGTCAACACGTAGCAGTTTGTTACAGTTTCTATGTCTTGTAACATGCATATGTGAGCATTTGTGTTGCATTGTGATGTGCCAATTACTGAATATCCTAATTGGATGAGATTGCCTGGGTATGTAATTTTAGTGCATCAAGACACCCGTGGAAGATCAGTACGGTCTGGGTGTGATGGCTAATTTTACTACGCCGGAATATCAAGAGTTCCGATATGGACGAAAGGAGAAGCTAACTCCTTGATCAGAAGAGCAGAAAGGAAAAGCTAACTCCTTGATCAAAACAGCCGAAAGGAGAAGCTAACTCCTTGATCAAAAGAGCAGAAAGGAGAAGCTAACTCCTTAATAAAAAGTGCAAACTGATTGTCCCTCGGAATGTCCCTCGGAAATTTTTGAGCTAACTTGAGTTGTTTTGCAGATATGTTGTAATCGCGGACGATTACTCTCTTTCAAGAAGGGGAGATGTAACAAACTACTGACGTGTCAAAGCCCTAAAGAATGGAGCCAATTTGCAGATGCTGGCCGAGGGGCCTAAACCCTAAGACGAACAAGTAAGAGAAGAAGAAGTCCTACCAACTTATGGGGACCCTGTCCGATGGGGCCCCAAGTGACATAAAGGATTAAAATAAAGCAGGACCCACACACACACAGGAAAAGCTGGCGGAGCAATTGATGACGTGGCAGATTTCCGAAAATTGCGTTGGCATGATGACTTGGCAGGCTGTACAGATTTCTGTGATTTATGCTAGTAGCTTTTTGGCTTTGCTTTTGCACCAGATGATTTTGAGTTAAAAGGTTTTTCATGAAAAACTGCTTTTCAGGCCAAGGGCCTTTAAATATGAGGTTAGGGCTCATTCTCTGGCATGCTTCCTGGAGAAGGTGCAGAGTCTGGAGTACCGGCTTGTACTGTGTTGATGCAATATAAAGAAATACCGAAAGGGGCGCCAAGATTTGGGGCCAATATTCTCTGGGGTGGAATTCTGCCACTCCGTGTCGCGTGTTGTCTCTCTCTATTCCAGTTCAGTTGTTATTGAAGTGCTAAAAGTCTGTTCAGTCTGTTCTTTTCTATTGGCACGTGGTGCCCGTCTTGTGACAATTCTTCCTCGTCAGAACATTCGGATTCTGATGAGCCGATTTTTTCAAAGAGGAAGTACATATATAGAGCCATCTCGAGGATAAGGGCAAGAAGCCCAAGGATTTCAAGGAGGGTGGTGTCAAAGGTGGCAGCAGAAGATGTAATGAAGACAAGAATTGGCTCGTGATCTTGTGGACACCTCGACTCCGATCAGAACACCTTCAATGCCAAACTCATGAACAAGGCACCTGTGGAGAAGAGAGATCACTGAGGAAGAAAGAGAGGACATCTGAGAATGAGAGAGAGAGAGAGAGAGAGAGAGAGAGAGAGAGAGAGAGAGAGAGAGAGAGAGAGAGAGAAAGAGAGAGATTTGGGAAAGGCTCTCCATGCTGATAATAATCTGCTCATACAAGTGACACGGGTGGTCCAACATAGATCTGGCATGCCTAGACCAGAGGTACACACAACTCCGACTGCTACTGACACTGCCAACTGCTCCTGCACATGAGACCTCTGGAAACAACTGGGAAACCACCGAGCAAGCACTAGGACTGCAGATGTAGATCTCCTCTTGGCAAAGGTAGGAAAGCCCTGAGGATCATAAAATCTAGCACCACCGCTCCGGGTGCATGGTAGAAAGATTGCAGCAAGGGTGTGGAAGGGCGATCATATGTCTGATTGGCTGCCCCTCTTGCTGCATACCTCCAGGCTCCCCCTCCTCTGCTCATCGTTGGATGCCCAAAAATGCTGGATTGAACTGCTGTGCAAAAATGCTAGACTTCCTCCCTTCTGCCTATTGGCTGCCGATCTCATATGGTTGCCCGCTGGGACACCCAAGGGGGGGCGCTCTCCCGCTGGGGCTGATCTGCATGCTCTAGAGGAGACCCCCCGTGGCCCCATATATAGGCCTTGCCCCTGGCTGCCTGACCCACTCCTCTAGGCCCCACGACCTAGACAAGGCATACAAAATGGGGAAAACCTAGAGAGGGTCATAGGGAAACTGGGAGCACTTGGGAAGTAAGGGAAAAATGCTTTGTGCCTACATGTTGCTAAATTGACTTTATTTGACAGAAAAATAATTCTAAACGAATTATTGGATTTATAAGTGAGAGGGTTTTCTCTCTTGGAACACCAAGGAAAAATAATTCTAAATGGATTATTGGAATTTTACGTGAGGGTTTTTCTCACTGGAGACATCCGAGTACAGAGTATTCCTATTGCGTCATTCAGAGTAATGATAGGAGCACTCTAAAAAGGAATATCCGTAAGGCCACCAGGAAAGGGTACTTCTGATGCGTCACATCGGATGGGTGACAGGGAGCATCGGGAAGCAGTATCCGACCATGTGGGAACGGACATCTCTGATGCGTCATAGGATGGGTTTTCTCGCTTGGAACACCAAGAAAAAATAATTCTAAATGGATTATTGGAATTTTAAGTGAGGGTTTTTCTCACTGGAGACATCCGAGTACAGAGTATCCTAGTGCGTCATTCAGAGTAATGATAGGAGCACTGTGAAAAGGAATATCCGTAAGGCCACCAGGAAAGGGTACTTCTGATGCGTCACATCGGATGGGTGACAAGGAGCATCGGGAAGCAGTATCCGACCATCTGGGAACGGACATCTCTAATGCGTCATAGGATGGGTGACAAAGAGCATCGCGAAGGAGATTGTACCGTAAGTTCGGCAGGAAAGGACTAGGTGATGGGTATTCATGATGCGTCACAAGGTGGGTGACCGGTGCATCGGAAAGGGGATATCCATAGTCGAGTGGAAATTCCGAACTGTGTTAGAATTGTGCACAAGGAAAAGCAAGCGCTTGAATGAAGATGGGTTCAGAGGAAACTTTGAGGAAAAACAGATGCTTTCTGAGAAAGTGGAATTGCTTTTCGGAAAAGCAGATGCTTTCCCGCGAGAAGTTATGTCTGCATTGCAACTGTGCATGTGTTTGCATCAAGGGACGCCTAGGAAGTGATGTGAAAGCATTGTTTTTAACTTATAAGGTTTTATTGAGTTTTTGGACAGATTCAGACCATTTTTAAAGGTGACCGGCCGCCCACTTAATAAGTGGGCAGCCTATGATTAAATAAAGCAATCAAAGCCAGCCAACGATTTTTCTCTCTCTTTTTCTGGTAGATGAGTTATTAAAGATAAAAATAAAAAATAAAAACCCGAAAAACGGCCGCGATCTCTACGCGAGCAGCCAATGCTCTGCTATCTTTGCCGTGGCCAAGGAGCTATAAAAGCATGACACGCCCTCTCCCATAGGGAAGACCAGGTTTTGCAAGAAGAAGATGCTGCTACAGATTTCAACTGCAAAAAAAGATGTTGCCGGTGATGCCCATGGCTGCCCCAAGTGTACCAGTGTCACGTGACACATCCCAACCCTATGTGTCCGTGGACAAGCTACACCACAACAGGGTTCAGTCAGTTCAGTCAAGTCTAGATTAGCAGGGATCTGGCACTTTTGTGAGTCTATTCGTAGACCGTGCATGCCCAGTCACTTAGCATAGATGCATATCCTCCGGTTGCACACAGCATGATCATCGAAATTCCCATCAGAATCCATTAGCATCAGTTAGGGGAATTTTCCAGTGCATTTAGCCTATTTTCCTATTTATTGGGATTTTCACTTATTATTTTTAAGAGACTTTCCAACAAAAGTAGGTAGGGCAATTTTGCTAAGTTAATATATAAGCAAACTCAAGTTAGCACTTTCTGACAGAAGAGGCAGCAGGAGCTTCCCGCTCAGCAGGCAACTTCCCCTCAGCACCCCCCCCTCAACACCCCCTAGCGTTTTCCAAGCATTACCATCGCCATCCTCACCCCATCCTTGGCGTTTTCCCCCTACAGCAAGCCATCGCCCACAACCTCCATTTCCTGGCGTTTGTGTCCCCTTCAGGCAACCCCCAAAGCCCAGCGTTTTTGGCATTTCGAAAGCATCAGCAGAATCAGCGTTTTGACATCAACAATTTCAGCCAAGCTAGCGTTTTTGCCTTGCTGCAGCGTTTTGACTTTCAGCCCCAACCTGCCGTAGATACACAGCATTTTCAGCCTTTAGCAAGGTAGCAGATACATCCCAGATCGATTGCAGAAGTTCCCCATCTTTAGCCCAAGAAAACGCAGCCAAAACAGTCATTTTCAGCCACCAATACAGTCCCCGAATTCAGAGATTAGAAGCTTATAGATTTCAGCCGTCGAGTCGTCGTCATCATCACCGTCGTCGTCATCGGCATAGTCCAAGTTGCATCAGTCCATTGCATTTGCATTGTACACTTTTGTGCATCAAGTAGACCACTCTCACCGACGAGAGTGGGGCCTTCGGAGGAGGGTTTTACAACCTCTCGGTGTCGTATCTCTTCTCTCTCCTTCTCTCAGTCTCATTCACTTGCACGCACAACATCCACTCACTTTGTTCGTGACCATAGCACTCTACAAGACGGAAAGCTCTCTCTTTCCCTAAGAACTAAAAGGAACCTTGAGCAATAAAGATCACTAATCTTGAGAAAAATACAACATTCATTCTGCTGCACCTAACATTGGTATTAGAGCTTTGGAAGTGCTTTGCATTACTCAAGGAAAGAACCACAAGAACCACAAGAACCACAAGAACCACAAGATTTTTTTTTGCTTGTTGTGATCGCACGAACCCAAGTTTACTTGGGCGTGGCGATTCCTAATCGTGTTTTGTTGAAGAGTGACAGAAATCCCAAGAAAGAAGGGCTTGTCCAGCCTCCCCTTGTGTCTCTTTTCGCTCATTGAGAGCGGACCGTGCACTTAGCGGCCGGCCAATTGACGTGAGGTGGGAAAAAGCAACCTTGGTGTGAGCGCAAGGCCGCCAAAGGGTGCGCCTGCAGAAAAGAGTAGAACTCGGGTGAAGAGAAGATCCTTCTCCAACGCGATTTGCAAGCGAAAGAAAACCTCAAGAACCTCAAGAACCCAAGACCCTCAAGACTCAAGAACCTCAAGAACCCAAGTTCCTCGTGAACTTAAGAACCCAAGACCCCCAAGAACCCACAAGAACCCACGATTGCAGAATGGTCGTCACCCGGAGCGGAATGGATACTTCGCTTGGAGGTGATGAGCATGAGAGAGGCGAAGAAGAATTTTCCCCACCAGGAGGTTTTTTCGACCCTTCCCCATCTACGACAAAGATTGCACTAACTCCTATGGAGGAGTTAAAGCAGATGTTTAAGGAAAGACTGGCAGAAATGAAACGCAGACACGCAGAAGAAAAAGCAGAAAGAGAAGTAGAAAGAAAGGCAAGAGAAGTAGAAAGAGAAGCAGCAAGAAAGGCAAGACAAGAACAGCGAGACCGACACATGCAAGAGTTCTTGCGACTCTTGTCTCCAGTGCCGGCACCGATGCAAGAGATTCGGGAAAAGGAGACTCTCTCAGTCTCTTCTTCTCTAAAGCATGACCCACAAGATTTGCATGATTGTGTGAAGCATGATGATGATTTGATTGACAATGACTTGCATGATGATTTGAAGCACAATGATAAGCATGATGATTTGGATGCCAATGATTTGCATAATGATTTGGATGACAATGACAAGCATGATGATTTGCATGATCAAGATGTGATTTCTCACAAGCATGATGAGTTGCATGAAGATGATGTGATTGTTCACAAGGATGATGTGTTAGTGGATGCTTTTACTAGCGAAGCTAACCTCGTTGTAGATTCGAGCAGTCACGAAGATCTGATCTTGGCTTTCGAGTCGAGGTCCAAAGAACCCCCACAGGACGATTCGATCATTCAGGACGAACCGATCTTGGCTCTCGAGCCTTGGTCCAAGGATCCATCACAGAAAGTATTATGTGTTCGCATGATTGATACGCACGCATTGTTCGAGTGTTTCATTCGTGAAGGTTTCCTGTATTTTAGTCAGCATCGTTATGTGATCCCTTTTCCTAGGCATGACATACTGTATGTTGATCACGTTTCTCTCATGGATGAGCACGAATGTTTACAACCTCTCGGTGTCGTATCTCTTCTCTCTCCTTCTCTCAGTCTCATTCACTTGCACGCACAACATCCACTCACTTTGTTCGTGACCACAGCACTCTACAAGACGGAAAGCTCTCTCTTTCCCTAAGAAGTAAAAGGAACCTTGAGCAATAAAGATCACTAATCTTGAGAAAAATACAACATTCATTCCGCTGCACCTAACAACCAGATGTCGCCAGAAGTGCCGATGGAGCGTGTTTCCATCGCGACAAGCTGCTGTTTTTCTCTTTTTTCAGCCCATAAACGTCGTAGACGGGGCTGATTTACGAGAAGGAACCCGAGAACACACCTCTTTTGTGTGTAGGATTGGAAGAGAGGATTTTCTATGTAGAGATCTCTTCCGGGGAATTGCTTTTTCGAAAACCAGTTGCGTTTCGAGCGTCGAGACTTTGAAGGTAACGATTTTCATGTTATGATCTCTAAGTATTTGTTTGCAGGTGTACTTCCTCTTAGTGAGGGAGTAGGAGCAAAGGAAGGCATGAGCCTCTGCAGGAGAAAGCGCTCTGAGGAACTAGAGCCGGATCAGCCCAAGGGTTTCGTACCCAAGTTTGGGAAGTAGATCCACAGATCGGAGAGAGGTAGCCTCTCGAGTTGTGATCTAAAAGTAGAGATTTCCAAGTAAGGACTTTGCGTCCGGGAAAGCAGAGTTATTCTGTGGGAAGAAGACTCTGGAAATAGAGTCGGAAAACAGTTGCAGGGATGCCATGCCCTGAGTCTGGAAGGTGAGATCCAGAGGCGAGAACCTTGATTCTCGAGGATTTGGAATAAGGAATGAAAGTTCCTTGGAATTGGGTTTTCCCCTAGGAATAGGAATCTGAGGCTTCCGGGAACCATCAAGTCTTATTCTAGAACGAACGTGGTAATACGTTCGGTTCAAGTGCTTGAATAGACTTCTCCTCTGTAATAAAGATACTATTACGGGGGGGACCAACCCATCTTCTGGTCCCCAGTATTGTGTCGATCTTCTCACTCTCTATATTTCTCTCTCTATTTATTTCTGTCTATATCCTCTGGCTTCAGTATTAAGTGATAAATTCTATTTATCCAAGTATATTCTATATTGCTATGCGCTCCCGTTTGTGACAGTGGTATCAAAGCATGGTCTCCTCTCTTTCTCTGTAAAGGAGGACGACTGTGGGAAGATACGGGAAGAAGCCATGACTTTTCGGCAAATTTTTTTCCTCTACGCTTTGAGAAAGGCATTCAAGAAGTTTGGATCGGTACGCCCAATAGGAACACGAGCGAGTCAAAGCAAGTGGTGGTTCACTCTTGCCAAGGTAGCTGCACTCTTGATCCTCTTTGAGGAAAGAAAGATGAAGAAAGTCAACGAAGGACTTTTGCTCGAATTTTGTAGACGCATCTGCAAAGTACTTTGCAGCAGATGGTGGAGTCAACATTAAAAGCTGAAAGTGTGCACCTTAGTGTACATAGAATTTAATCCCCGCAGTGGGACGGGAACCATTGAACACAAAAACATCAAATTTTTGTTCTCTCTCCTCGAAGGATATGTTGCTATGTGGAGAAAGTTTGGAGTAAGGAAATTATAACTCCTGAGTTTTTGAATAGAAGACCCTCAAACTTTAAGAGAGAGGGCAGGTCTTTGATCAAAGTTAAATCTTTGAGAAACTCATAAACTGCGTATTGCTTTTATGCATGAGATATGCATGTGTCTAACCAGGACAATCACTCTCGAGTATTTATGAGAGTAGGATCAAGTTGGAACATTGTTCTATGAGATGAATTGGTTTGCCAACCATCTAGAAGGTCAATACTTGATCTGGTATTCGGTAGTTCTGCCACATATTACCTGCTACTGCGGGTAGGACATTATGAAGGAACCATTCCGAGATTTCAAGCAGAGTAAAAGCTTTTGCTAAGCTTGAAGCCTAAACCAATTAATGGAAGCTACGGTAGTGCTTTCGCACAAGTGAATGAACACACTTTTTACGAGGGAAGGAACAAGCCACGGCTACGGCCTGTGCTCGAGGAATCCAAGGATTGAAATCCTAGTTTATTTGATGAGCGGGTTTTGCTCTAAGATCGAGCCAAGGGATCGTCAGGTGAGCATCTTCGCTCTAAGGATCTTACAAAGGGAAGATAATTTCCTAGGTTCACGGAAACTCTTACACAACTTAAGAATTATGTACACCTTTGGGTACATGGATAATACACGAAGATGCAGACCTATGCCAAGGTGGGTCATCTACCAGTTGAATTTTTTTCTGATGAACGGAATGAGATGAATCAACTTCATTTTCGGGAACTAGACGGGAGTTTGTTATACTCTCTTGAGCGCCTTTTTGCGCGTAAGGATATTCCGACACGAGAATCTCTATTTGAGATGTGTTCGGTAGAAGGAATTTAACGGAGAAGAGATTTTCTGATGGTCGTTGATCATTGAGTACGCTCTATGCTTTTACCATTACAGTAGCAACTTTTGGTTGCAGTATATGTTTCTCCATGAGTAGGTCAAGTAGCATTACACGCTGTTGGAATAAATTCGAGCAATTATGTTCGTAAGAATATAATTTGCCAACCGTTTTAAAATGGTAAGAATCACCTTAACCACATATGGGAGAACATCATTGAGATCTAAAGCGGGTTCGCCCTTAAGTGGGCTGAGTTTGAACTTATGTTCAGAAAATGGAAGAGACGCTAATGCACGTCGGGAAAACACTGCTGGTACTAATAACTTGCAAGAGAAAAAGATTGGAAAGAAGTGTCGCCGTACACAAGGAATCTTCAGATTGGAACCGTCTGCCCGTTTGCCTACGTTGAGCGACGGCCCGGAACAAGAACCTTCTTTATGGTGATCACAAACTCTATTTGTGAAAGAAAGACGTTGAGATTAATGCTCTATGACTTGGGCATTCCCTATCTGAGAGGACACAAGAGATTTAATACCCTCTGGACTAAGAGCGCAGGATGATGCGCAAGAACAGATACCTAGATTGATTTCTAGGAGGATTATTCTTCTTGAGGTTGAGAAGGCAAAAGTGAGTTAACAGATTCTCGGATGAGGAAACTTCCGAAGTGTTGGAAAGACGCGAATGACGAGTTCTTACATGGCTCGTAAGTTTGATGATTGGTGAAGGATATCTACGAGGTACTAGAGGAAGGACATGAACCGGTAAGTTAAGTATTGAATTCTTGAATTTTTGTTTAATTTAATTTTTAAGTTCTCTGCTAAGAAAGGACCAGCTCAACTCCCCATTGAGCAAGATTTTGAATTTTTCCAAGGTTTCTCTCCGGGCAGGTCAGTTGGACCTCTACAGTTGAGGACAACTGTTTATAAGTGAGAGGGATGTTGCGAAATTGACCTTATTTGACAGAAAAATAATTCTAAATGAATTATTGGATTTATGAGTGAGAGGGTTTTCTCGCTTGGAACACCAAGGAAAAATAATTCTAAATGGATTATTGGAATTTTAAGTGAGAGGGTTTTTCTCACTGGAGACATCTGAGTATAGAGTATTCCTAGTACGTCATTCAGAGTAATGATAGGAGCACTGTGAAAAGGAATATTTGTAAGGCCACCAGGAACGGGTACTTCTAATGCGTCACATCGGATGGGTGACAGGGAGCAACGGGAGGAAGTATCCGACCCACATCTCTGATGCATCATAGGATGGGTGACATAGAGCCATAGTTACAGGGGACGAAGGGGACGGGGCTTAGGGATGGGGGACAGCCGGTTCCGGGACGGGGATGGGTGGGGACGGGTGGGGGCGGACGACAAATGGCCTGCCAAGTGGGAACGCAGTCAAAATGTCCCGGGGACGGCAGGGAACTTTTTTTAAAATTTGAAAAACTGACTGTTTCTAGTGGCTGGTTCCTCTCCAACAACCATATGTTTGAACTTTGAAGCACCCCAATGGCTATAAAAGCCACCTTTTGGGTCCTCATTTCTCGATGTTTTATTAGCACATTTGCATCTATATGACTCATGTTCTTTGGTCTATTTAGTGTAAATTTGTGGTCAAAGTGATGCTCTATGTGTATGGCATGTGTGTAGGTCAAAAAATGCCAAAAAAACTCTGTTTTTTATTTTTGCCATTCCGACCCCCGTCCCCGTTTCCTGACTTTTGCCGTTCTGTTTCCGTCCCCGTCCTCGTCCCGACCTGCCGTCCCATGTAACTATGTAGATTGTACCGTAAGTTCGGTAGGAAAGGACTAGGTGATGGGTATTGCTGATGCATCACAAGGTGGGTGACGGGTGCATCATCCATACTCGAGAGGAAATTCCGAATTCTGTTAGAATTGTGCACAAGGAAAAGCAAGCACTTGAATGAAGATGGGTTCAGAGGAAACTTTGAGGAAAAACAGATGCTTTCTGAGAAAGTGGGATTGCTTTTCGGGAAAGCAAATGCTTTCCCGCGAGGAAGTCTATGTCTGCATTGCAACTGTCCATGTGATTGCATCCAGGGACGCCTAGGAAATGCTGTGAAAGCATTGTTTTTAACTTATAAGGTTTTATTGAGTTTTTGGGCAGGTTCAAACCATTTTTAAAGGTGACTGGCCGCCCACTTAATAAGTGGGCAGCCTATGATTAAATAAAGCAGTAAAAACCAGCCAACGATTTTTCTCTCTTTTTCTGGCAAACGAGTTATTTAAAAAAAAAAAAACCAAAAAATGGCCATAATCTCTACGCGAGCAGCCAATGTTCTGCTATCTTTGCCGCATCACACGCCCTCTCCCATAGGGAAGACCAAGTTTTGCAAGAAGAAGATGCTGATACAGATTTCAGCTGCAAAAAAAGACATTGCCGGTGATGCCCATGGCTGCCCCAAGTGTACCAGATGTCGCCAGGACCCAATGCGCGAGTTCCCTCGCGAAGAAGTGCCTACGGAGCGTGTTTCCATCGCGACAAGCTGCTGTTTTCCTCTGTTTTCAGCCCATAAACGTCGTAGACGGGGCTGATTTACGAGAATACACCTCTTTTGTGTGTAGGATTGGAAGAGAGGATTTTCTATGTAGAGATCTCTTCCGGGGAATTGCTTTTTTGAAAACCGAGTTACGTTTCGAGCGTCGAGACTTTGAAGGTAACGATTTTCATGTTATGATCTCTAAGTATTTGTTTGCATGTGTACTTCCTCTTAATGAGGGAGTTATAAACCGAGTTACGTTTCGAGTGTCGAGACTTTGAAGGTAACGATTTTCATGTTATGATCTCTAAGTATTTGTTTGCAGGTGTACTTCCTCTTAATGAGGGAGTAGGAGCAGAGGAAGGCATGAGCCTCTGCAGGAGAAAGCGCTCTAAGGGACTAGAGCCAGATCAGCCCAAGGGTTTCATACCCAAGTTTGGGAAGTAGATCCACAGATTGGAGAGAGGTAGCCTCTCGAGTCGTGATCTGAAAGTAGAGATTTCCAAGTAAGGACTTCGCGTCCGAGAAAGCGGAGTTCTTCTGCGGGAAGAAGACTCTGGAAACAGAGTCGGAAAAGAGTTGCAAGGATGCCATGCCCTGAGTCTGGAAGGTGAGATCCAGAGGCGAGAACCTTGATTCTCGAGGATTTGGAATAAGGAACGTGTCACAAAGTGATGACGTGGCTACGGACAAGGCTACGGACAACAAAAACCCTAATTTCTGCCAAAAACCCTAATTTCTAGATATCACAGAGGTGGAAAAATAAAAATAAAAAAATTTTATGTTTTTTTTTAGCGACGCAAATCTACTGACTTTTGCTACGCAAGGATTTGGAGATAGAGAGAGAGTTGAATTGCTTTAATTTGCCCTCTCTTGATATAGAGAGAGAGAATCTGCTTTTGCTTTTAAGCTTTTGGGGCTCTGCTTTTGGGCATCCCTTGTAACCTTTAAATTGGTGGTGAGGCCCTCACTTCTCAGAGCATCTGGACGTAGAGTCTGAGAGTGAAACCTGAGCCACTCTCTTGTACTTCGAACTGATTAATACAAAAAGAAATACCGAAAGGGGCGCCAGTCTTTGGGGCCAGTATCTCTAGGCACGGAACTTCGCCGGGCCAGTGCAAATCTATTGTGATCTGTGAATTGTTTTGAAGTGGTTATTTGGTGCTATCGCGATTGATTCTTGACTTGGAGTGTCCAAGTTTGTTACAGTGGTATCAGAGCACGGCCGATTTCTCTTCTACGGGAAATCCGATCCCCAAATTTTTTTTCGCAGCACCTATGGCTTCACGCAACGATCAGTCGACTCCCTCTGCATCTGGAGATGCGAACAGGGATCACAACGAAGATTCTGACAGAGAGTATGGCCCGCCTCGGCCTACTCAGGCGGAGCAAAGAGAGATGAAGCGTCGTCAATTGATCAGCGATGCAACAAAGATGATGCTCAGTTTTGCGAAGGATCCGAAATTGGCAAAATATATGAGCCAGACCTCTTCGGAGGAGGTGCAGACGGAGTGGCAGAGAACCACAACACCAGTCCCGAAACCCGCTCTCAAGAAACCTTCTGCTCACAAGAAATATATGGAGAAGGAATTGGAGAACGTGGTTGATGAACGGATTGCTCAGCTTTTTGACATGCAAAAGAAAGCCAAAAAGCACGGCAAAAAGCAGAAGAAAAACACTGACTTCCCGGGATATTTGGGTCGTTAGTCGACATTTGACAAGGCAAAGAAACAGAAGAAGCGTGTTCGATTTGAAGGAGTACCCAGTTCTTCTTCTTCCTCTTCTTCTTCTGATAGTTCTTCTAGCTCTTCAGATTTGAGTGAAGAAGACAGAAAAGGTAAAAAGCGAAGCAAGAAACAAAGCTTCGGAAAGGGCAAGAAAAAGGCAAAGAAGACTTAATCTCGCCCAGAGACTGACAGTTCTATTGAGGACTCGTCTACAGACAGCTCAGATTCTGATGATGGAAACTTCTATGCGAACAAGAAGAATTTTTACAAAGCCAACTAGTATAACTTTCTCGAAGATAAAAGCAAGAAAGTCCGAGAGTTTAAGGAAGGTGGCCACTCGATCAAGTTTGATACTTTTTCAGGATACTCAGATGCTTCGAAGGCTTTGTCTTTTATACAGCAGTTTGACATTGCTTTCGCGAGAGGACGCTATTCAGAGCACTCCAAGATTCAGAGAGCTACCTCTTACCTTAAGGGGAATGCTCGTACTTGGTGGTCCATGCTTCTTTTAATCAAGACTGCGTCAGTTAAATGGCTGAAATTTAAAAATATTTTTATTTCTTCTTGGTTGACGCAAGAGTCTGAACGAGATATACGAGCTGCTTGGAACCATCTTCGGATGACCAAGAGCGATACAGTAAATACTTACTGTGTGAGATTCTGGAGCTCTTTTCTACCCGCCTCTTCATTCAAGAAGATCTCGTTCAGAGAACAGATTGAGCGGTTTACCTTTGGTCTACCTACAGAGATCTGAGATCATTGCTTGGAACAGAAGTCAGCTTCTATTCAGGAGTTGATGAGTCATGCGAAGCGGGGCTTTGCCATTCACTCTGGCAGTCTGACCTACCCCACCGATGAGGTCATGACACAACGAGCCGAATAGACTTCAGTGAATGAAAGTAGAAAGAGAAAGAGCAACCCAGAAAAGAAGGATGCACGATCCAAGTTTACTCCTGAGGAGAGAGCTCGCTTCATCATGGAGGGGAAGTGCTTTGGATGCGGGGAACGTGGACATATCTCCGCGAAGTGCCCTAACAAGGCACCGAATGAACAAGACGACGACAAGCCTGAGAGTTCGAGAGCAACTGAGGAACGTGGCAGAAAAGGCAAATAGAAAAGCAGAACTGGTACCACATGGCGTGGGACCTGCACCGAATCTAATGAATGAAAGTACAAACTTTGCCGCTTTTGGGGCAAAGTGAAGGATCAGGGAGCTCTTTTGAAGGAGCCAAGGCCAACTTCTTTTCACTTGGAATCGGCGGCTCGATTTGGAATTATGCCCGACAGACTGACGCCACAGGCGGAGGTAGTTCGACTGGCACCCGGACGGGATGTTGCCATTACACCGAGCATTGGCAAACTTCGTTTGCAATGATAGGGGTGTTCAGGGCACGTGAGTGACGTTCTACTCAGGATCCCTTGGTACCACAAGAACTACGCCGTGGTTGACTACCGGGCCGAGAAAGTGACTTTGATAAATGAAGGGCTTAGAGATTGTACTTGATGAACTTCAGTTTCTTACTCATTCTTTTGGGAGAGAATTGAACGATGGATAAAGGTTGAATATGTTTTCACCTGATCAAAAGAACGCCAAGATTTTTCTCCACACTCATGCCGATTGCTTTTCAGAGCGCCTGAAGATCAAACCATTGATCTGATACCTGGAAGCACGCCACCGAACCGGCCACCTTACAGTGTGAGCCGAGTACAAAATGAAGAGATTATGAACCAAGTGAAAGACCTCTTGGAAAAGGGTCTTGTCCAGCCTAGTACTTCACCGTATTGCTCTCCAGTGTTGTTGGTTTTTAAGAAAGACGGATCTTAGAGAATGTGCATCGATTATAGAGCTCTCAACAAAATCACCATCAAGAGCAGATTTCCGATTCTTAGGATCGATGATATACTTGACAGGTTATAGGGATCCTCGTGCTTTAGCAAGATTGACTTGAAGAGTGGATATCATCAGATCAGGATAGCGCCGAGAGATGTCTACAAGATAGCTTTTCGGACGACTTTTGGGTTATTTGAGTTTTTGGTGATGCCTTTTGGCTTAACCAATGCTCCTACGACATTTAACCGGATGATGGTCAAGATTTTTCGAGAGTACAGGCTATTTGTTGGCACTTTCTTTGACGACATCATTGTTTTTTCCAAGAATGAGGCAGAACACAGAGATCATCTGCTTTAGGTCTTTCAGGCATTACGAGATCACAAGTTAGTGATTAATGCAAAGAAAACTGAATTTTTCCTACCAGAGATACACTTTTTGGGACACATTGTCTCAGCAACAAGAGTGCAAATGGATCCGGCCAAGATAGAGACTATCTGTGATTGGCCCGATTTGAAGAATGTGTTCTATATCTTGACACAGAAAGGAGTCCCTTTCTCGTGGGGATCCATAGAGGTGACCGCCTTTCAGACATTGAAAGAGAAATTGACTACGGGACCAGTTTTGACTTTGCCGGACTTGCAGAAGTCATTTGAAGTATATTGTGATGCTCGTGGTCGTAGTCTGGGTGCGGTCTTGATGCAAGAAGGCCATGTCATTGCTTATGAGAGCCGATTGTTCTCTAGGCCGGAGATGACAGCACAGATATATGAGAAAGAGCTTTTGGTGGTTACTCATGCTCTTACTCAGTGGCGGCATTACCTACTCGGAGCGGATTTTACTGTCTTTATAGACCATCAAAGTTTGTGCTACTTCTTGTCACA